>NC_090403.1:50998594-51298594 GCF_036365525.1 Heterodontus francisci
AGGGCAGAGAGCGAGAGAGGGCAGAGAGCGAGAGAGGGCAGAGAGCGAGAGAGGGCAGAGAGCGAGAGAGGGCAGAGAGCGAGAGAGGGCAGAGAGCGAGAGAGGGCAGAGAGCGAGAGAGGGCAGAGAGCGAGAGAGGGCAGAGAGCGAGAGAGGGCAGAGAGCGAGAGAGGGCAGAGAGCGAGAGAGGGCAGAGAGCGAGAGAGGGCAGAGAGCGAGAGAGGGCAGAGAGCGAGAGAGGGCAGAGAGCGAGAGAGGGCAGAGAGCGAGAGAGGGCAGAGAGCGAGAGAGGGCAGAGAGCGAGAGAGGGCAGAGAGCGAGAGAGGGCAGAGAGCGAGAGAGGGCAGAGAGCGAGAGAGGGCAGAGAGCGAGAGAGGGCAGAGAGCGAGAGAGGGCAGAGAGCGAGAGAGGGCAGAGAGCGAGAGAGGGCAGAGAGCGAGAGAGGGCAGAGAGCGAGAGAGGGCAGAGAGCGAGAGAGGGCAGAGAGCGAGAGAGGGCAGAGAGCGAGAGAGGGCAGAGAGCGAGAGAGGGCAGAGAGCGAGAGAGGGCAGAGAGCGAGAGAGGGCAGAGAGCGAGAGAGGGCAGAGAGCGAGAGAGGGCAGAGAGCGAGAGAGGGCAGAGAGCGAGAGAGGGCAGAGAGCGAGAGAGGGCAGAGAGCGAGAGAGGGCAGAGAGCGAGAGAGGGCAGAGAGCGAGAGAGGGCAGAGAGCGAGAGAGGGCAGAGAGCGAGAGAGGGCAGAGAGCGAGAGAGGGCAGAGAGCGAGAGAGGGCAGAGAGCGAGAGAGGGCAGAGAGCGAGAGAGGGCAGAGAGCGAGAGAGGGCAGAGAGCGAGAGAGGGCAGAGAGCGAGAGAGGGCAGAGAGCGAGAGAGGGCAGAGAGCGAGAGAGGGCAGAGAGCGAGAGAGGGCAGAGAGCGAGAGAGGGCAGAGAGCGAGAGAGGGCAGAGAGCGAGAGAGGGCAGAGAGCGAGAGAGGGCAGAGAGCGAGAGAGGGCAGAGAGCGAGAGAGGGCAGAGAGCGAGAGAGGGCAGAGAGCGAGAGAGGGCAGAGAGCGAGAGAGGGCAGAGAGCGAGAGAGGGCAGAGAGCGAGAGAGGGCAGAGAGCGAGAGAGGGCAGAGAGCGAGAGAGGGCAGAGAGCGAGAGAGGGCAGAGAGCGAGAGAGGGCAGAGAGCGAGAGAGGGCAGAGAGCGAGAGAGGGCAGAGAGCGAGAGAGGGCAGAGAGCGAGAGAGGGCAGAGAGCGAGAGAGGGCAGAGAGCGAGAGAGGGCAGAGAGCGAGAGAGGGCAGAGAGCGAGAGAGGGCAGAGAGCGAGAGAGGGCAGAGAGCGAGAGAGGGCAGAGAGCGAGAGAGGGCAGAGAGCGAGAGAGGGCAGAGAGCGAGAGAGGGCAGAGAGCGAGAGAGGGCAGAGAGCGAGAGAGGGCAGAGAGCGAGAGAGGGCAGAGAGCGAGAGAGGGCAGAGAGCGAGAGAGGGCAGAGAGCGAGAGAGGGCAGAGAGCGAGAGAGGGCAGAGAGCGAGAGAGGGCAGAGAGCGAGAGAGGGCAGAGAGCGAGAGAGGGCAGAGAGCGAGAGAGGGCAGAGAGCGAGAGAGGGCAGAGAGCGAGAGAGGGCAGAGAGCGAGAGAGGGCAGAGAGCGAGAGAGGGCAGAGAGCGAGAGAGGGCAGAGAGCGAGAGAGGGCAGAGAGCGAGAGAGGGCAGAGAGCGAGAGAGGGCAGAGAGCGAGAGAGGGCAGAGAGCGAGAGAGGGCAGAGAGCGAGAGAGGGCAGAGAGCGAGAGAGGGCAGAGAGCGAGAGAGGGCAGAGAGCGAGAGAGGGCAGAGAGCGAGAGAGGGCAGAGAGCGAGAGAGGGCAGAGAGCGAGAGAGGGCAGAGAGCGAGAGAGGGCAGAGAGCGAGAGAGGGCAGAGAGCGAGAGAGGGCAGAGAGCGAGAGAGGGCAGAGAGCGAGAGAGGGCAGAGAGCGAGAGAGGGCAGAGAGCGAGAGAGGGCAGAGAGCGAGAGAGGGCAGAGAGCGAGAGAGGGCAGAGAGCGAGAGAGGGCAGAGAGCGAGAGAGGGCAGAGAGCGAGAGAGGGCAGAGAGCGAGAGAGGGCAGAGAGCGAGAGAGGGCAGAGAGCGAGAGAGGGCAGAGAGCGAGAGAGGGCAGAGAGCGAGAGAGGGCAGAGAGCGAGAGAGGGCAGAGAGCGAGAGAGGGCAGAGAGCGAGAGAGGGCAGAGAGCGAGAGAGGGCAGAGAGCGAGAGAGGGCAGAGAGCGAGAGAGGGCAGAGAGCGAGAGAGGGCAGAGAGCGAGAGAGGGCAGAGAGCGAGAGAGGGCAGAGAGCGAGAGAGGGCAGAGAGCGAGAGAGGGCAGAGAGCGAGAGAGGGCAGAGAGCGAGAGAGGGCAGAGAGCGAGAGAGGGCAGAGAGCGAGAGAGGGCAGAGAGCGAGAGAGGGCAGAGAGCGAGAGAGGGCAGAGAGCGAGAGAGGGCAGAGAGCGAGAGAGGGCAGAGAGCGAGAGAGGGCAGAGAGTGAGAGCAGAGAGCAGAGAGCGAGAGCGAGAGCGAGAGCGAGAGCGAGAGCGAGAGCGAGAGCGAGAGCGAGAGCGAGAGCGAGAGCGAGAGCGAGAGAGAGAGAGAGAGAGAGAGAGAGAGAGTGAGAGAGAGAGAGAGAGAGTGGGGGGTGGGGGGGGGGGGGGGGGGAAAGAGGAGAGCGAAATGAAAGAGCGTGAGAAAGTTGACCAGACAAACACAAATAAACTACATATCTAATTACCACTTTACAACTTCCCCCATCAAGTAATAAAAGATGGCAACCTGCCTGGGTCTGTAATGGAACACCAGTGACAGCAAAGCTGGGAAGTCCTTCATTTAATTGTTGGGGTTTAGATTTGGTAACGCTATCAGAGACAATCCCAGAGAGACAAAAGCACAAGCATAGAGTGTTGAGTCACATACAACCAGTGAGGAACTGGGTATCAGGGAAGGTAGTTTCTGTTTGAGGAATGGATGGAAAGGGAAAAGAGAAGCCCAAGGAGGCATCTACATCAATCATGTACTCGTCATGCATTTGAGAAAGCAGCCATGAAGAGTGCTGCAAAGTAATACATATTACACCACCATATCTGTCTAATCATATCCCCTTATGCCCTCCTTTCTTGAAGACTGGGACTCAAGCCAGTACTGGATTACACACCCTATTCATGCTCCAGAACCTCACTGGAACAAACAAATGTCAGAGATTATCTGACCAGGAAGAATGCAAGAGGCAAATCTGACCCTGTGCTCAAGCAATAGGGTTGCCAACTCTTGTTAGGCACATTCCTGGAGGTTTCATCACATGATCTTCCTCCTCCAGTCACCTCCCCCAAAGTCTTTTCTTCGTTCCCCCACAATAATTTCATAATTAATAAATCAAAGCGTTCAAAGAATATGCAAAAAAAAAAATTGCACTTTTTTCCCTAGATTGCTCGCAGCAGTGCCCAGGAAATTAATTTTCAATTCCTGGAGAGTCCTGGAGGGTTGGTAACCCAATCCACCAGCGAGCAAGCACACCCACATACTCTCCATTCTCTTTATCACCAAGGCCCAAACAACCATGGGCTTCTGGCTACCAATCAGAACCAATTCGGTTTGTTTCTCCCTTCCACATTCCTCTGCCTACATACATCAGGTACTAAACTGGAGACAAGCCTGGTTTGTGGCGCTCCAAACCACACAGTGTATTAATGGCCAACAAAGACAATCTGAAATCTTTGTCAATTCTCTAATATTTGTGCCCATGTCTCAACTACGGAAATGTCATATTTTTTCCTGGGAGGTGCAGACACCATCACCAAGCTTGAAAGCAACAGAGCTCATCCCCATTCCCACTCAGGACAGAAAAGGCACTACAGACTACAAGACTGAATAAATGTCTTGAGGAGGAAGCTGACAGACCTTATCTGAAGCAGAAGTTTCTAACAGCATTATAACATTTTTAGCTGCAAGAGAGACTCCAAGTCTAAAAAGAAACCATGGCTTTTGGCACTAATATAAATGTTCTGTGTGTCTCAAGTCACACTTCACTTGCATGCCTGGACAGGGTAGAAGAGGAAAGTAGCTAATCTAAGCAACAACCCACATCGCACCTCGATGCGCCTACCTCTCCTTCCTCGCACACCACAACCCCTCCCCACCCCACCACATACACTATAACCTCCACGAGTTAAAAGTTAGACCACACGGAGTGCTGTGCACAGTTCCAGTCTCCAGATCACAAAAAGGTTATGGAGAAGGTGCAAAAAAGATTCACAAGTATGATTCCAGAACTACGAGGACACACCTATCAGGAGAGGCCGAGCAGGTTGGGCCTCCTTTCTCTTGAAAGAGAAGGTTTTGGGGTGACCCAATAGAGGGCTTTAAGATTATGAAAGGGGTTGATAGGGTAGGCATAGAGACAACGTTTCCACTTGTGGGACAAACCAAAACTAGGGGCCGTCAATATAAGATAGTCACTAATACATCCAGTAAGAAATTCAGGAGAAACTTCTTTACTCAAGAGAGTGGTGAGAATGTGGAACTTGCTGCCACTGAGAGTAGTTGAGGCGAATAGTATAGATGCATTTAAGAAGCTTGATAAGCACAAGGGAGAAAGGAACAGAAGGATATATTAATAGGGTTAGATGAAGGGGGATGGGAGGAGGCTCATGTGGAGCATCAACACCAGCATAGACCAGTTGGGCCAAATGGCCTGTTTCTGTGCTGCAGACAAGTCTGATGTTCTGTCTGCCACTTTAGGTGGACTTTGAAACGCCAAAAACAGAAGATGGCAAGGTCAGCACTAGCAGGAAGAGCATTGGCAGATCTGTCAGCTAGTTGGAGAGACCATTGTTGGCCAATATGGGAAGGTTGAAGACTCAACTGTCTTGCTGCTACCAAAATAAATGTCAGCTGCTGCCACAGGTGGTGACTGTTTATGTTGCTCAGGACACCTGGGTCACAGAGGGACTGTGAAAAAGCAAATCAAGATGCTCCCAAGGAAGAGAAAGCCATGGTTACCTCTCTGCTATCTATTGACCCCCACTGCTGCAAAACATGGACAGATTGTGTTGGATTGTGGTTCTCCTTCTGATCAAATGGCCCAATGCTCTCATGAGAATTGGCTATTTGAGCATTTGGCCCCAGGTCCTCAAGAGAAGAGAGAAAACATTGTTTTTTTTTAAAACTCGTGCTCTCGGAGCTCAATTTTGTTGCAAATATAAAGAATACTCTGCGTCTGAATGGTGCTCAACTCAAAGAGCTGAGACATACAAAATCCAGAAATAGCCATGATCATGCTTTGAGCTCAGGGCATTGGCAACCTGCATCAACACAGGGTCCACCATCCAACCCTGCATCTGGCTACAGAACCATCTCTCCAGGGCTGCAACTTCAGACTCAACGAGCCGGACATCATTCAACAAATGCAAAGGAGACTGGCTTCAAACCATCCTTTGAATGAGATACTGAACAGACCTCCCACCTGCCCTGTTAATCAAGATGAGATAAAAGCTCCCCACACCAGCATCAAATTGGCAGAGGAGAGATAATTTCTCCCTGTAGCTATTTGATATTATTTACCAGTCCAGGAAATCCTTGCAGTTCTTGGTTTCCCCAGGGTTACAATGCCTTCCCCTCACTGCATTACTCAAAGACAACTCTCCTTTGGTAAAATGGCATTCTTGGGAAGCAAGGTACAATATCTCTGTACTTAGGCACGTGTTCCATGCATAGTCCATTTCAAGACAGTTTTAGGTTGCAATTAAATATCAAATCTGGTGGTGCTTTGGTAACAAATCAGAGACAGGGGTCTGTTATATTCCATTATTGTACGCTTACAGTGTCACTGAAATCCATCAATAGCAGACTGACTACACTTATTGATTCAATTATAAAGTTTCCCCACTCATGGATTAAAACACCCAATGAAGTGTGAAATTTTCCATTTTAACTTCTCAACTTCAAACAAAACATTTTGGGAATAAATATATATTTTTTAAGTCATGTATTTGAACTAGTGCTTTAATGCCATTACAAAGGACAACAACCTGCATTTATATAGCACCTTCAACATAGTAAAATGTCCCAGGGACAGCTGTATCTTGTTTCTAGAAGAATGTCATGCTTGGTGGTTTAGTCAACGAGTGGTTTTTGTTCAGTACAGAGCTGTCCTACTGCACACACGGGGAGCTCTGGGCTCTTTGTTTTTTGGTTTAGAATTGGAACCCTGTTAGACCGCAGCTCACTCTGAAGTCACTTGTACATCCAAGAGTGCCACATGGAATTGGCTGTGTGATCAGGCCTTGGCGTGGTCTTGCCTTTTCTCAAGAAGCTCTGCTTCTGATCTGAGAAACCACATGGATCTCAACACCTCAGCGGGAATGGCATTAAAAGATGCCCAGTTGAAAAGGAAAGCCGTAATGTTGTCATCACATCGCGTAGACATTGATGAGGGGAAGGAAAATAGCATCATGCTCTGAGAAGCCAAGTCGCACAGTGTCAGCTCTGTTGGTAGCACTCTTGTCTCTTGGTCGGAAGGTCATGGGGAGTTCAAATTCCTCTCCAGAGATCGGAGGCTGACACACTACACTCAGTGCAGTACCGAGGGAGCGCTGCATTGTCGGAGGTGGTGTCTTTTGGATGAAATGCTGAACAGAGGCCCCGTCTGCCTGCTCAGATGGACATAAAAGATCACCCAACATGATTTTGAAGAGCAGGGGAGATCCCCCCAGTGCCCACATCCAACATCTAAAAACAAATGACCTGGTCATTATCATGTTGCTGTTTGTGGGAGCTTGCTGTGTGCAAATTGGCTGCCATGTTTCCCACACTGCAACAATAACTACACGCCAAAAAGAACTTCAAAGCACTTTGAGTCATTGAGGTCATCTATATGAGATATAGAAAAAAAGTTCACTTCTTTCTTCCTTCCTTTATTACCAACAGGGCAAAAGCATCTTCAGCAAGTAGGCACACCTCCACTTGTTTAAATATGTTTGCTGTCACTCTGATATTCCAGGAACATCAACAGAAATGTTTGCTACTCATTTCCACTTGACGGGCTGCACAGTATATTCAAACTGGGAAGGAGCTAAATGAGCTTCTTTAAAAAGGTACCACCACCTGCAAGTTCCCCTCCAAGCCGCACGCCATTCTGACTTGGAACTATATTGCCATTCCTTCACTGCTGCTGTGTCAGAAACCTGGAATTCCCTTCCTAACAGCACTGTGGGTGTACCTACACCACATGGACTGCAGCGGTTCAAGAAGGCGGCTCACCACCACCTTCTGAAGGGCAATTAGGGATGGGCAATAAATGCAGGCCTAGCCAACAATGCTCACATCCCATGAAAGAATAAAAAATGTAAGCTAGACAGCAAGTGGATGAAGTCCTTTGCTAAAGAATCTAAGTGAAAAGTAAATGTTAGGTAGGGTTGCCAACTCTGATTGGATGTGTTCTGAGAGGTTTCATCACACAACCACCTCACCCCCTCATGCTCCCACCATTGAGCACCTGACATGTCAATCCTTGTGGATCTCCGCCTTCCCGTGCCAACTGAGAAGCAGACACTCAATGGGATGATTCCTGGCTTCCTTAAACTCATGACCTCTTGGTTGCTAGCCCAGTGCCACTGGTGTGCTGAGCAATTACATCATTAGGGGCGGCGCAGTGGTTAGCACCGCAGCCTCACAGCGCCAGCGATCCGGGTTCGGTTCTGGGTACTGCCTGTGCGGAGTTTGCAAGTTCTCCCTGTGTCAGCCTGGGTTTCCGCCGGGTGCTCCGGTTTCCTCCCACAGCCAAAGACTTGCAGGTTGATAGGTAAATTGCCCATTGTAAATTACCCCTAGTGTAGGTAGGAGAATTGAGGGAAGGTGGGGGATGTGGTAGGAAATATGGGATTAATGTAGGTTAGTATAAATGGGGGGTTGATGGTTGGCACAGACTTGGTGGGCCGAAGGGCCTGCTTCAGTGCTGTATCTCTCTATGACTCTATTAGGAAGCCCCATTTCAATCTAAACTAGGCAGCTTTATGGCGACACAAGATGACCACAACGCTGTGTGCACCACTCATCAACGAGTTCAGACTGATTGACCAGTCCTCATTGGTCCTCCATGTCCCGCTCCCCGACTATCTCTCCTCCTCCCTGAAGCACTGCCTGTTAAGTGCATTACAGCTCCATAGATTTAGATTTTACATTTAGATTTAGATATACAGCACTGAAACAGGCCCTTCGGCCCACCGAGTCTGTGCCGACCATTAACCACCCAGCTTATTGCCATTGGCCGAGGTCAGGATCATGCTCACTGCCAATGTCACCCTAGACCTGCAGAGAATAAAGTAAAGAGGGCAGCCAGTACATAAGTAATCAGACACCGGCCAGCAGGATGGCATGAAAAAAATGACTAAACAAACATTGTAATAGTGCAGGTGTAACTTCTTTATAAAGCCTGAATTCCCCATGAGTCAAACCTCACCCCCAAAGCTCGACAGAACCAGGACCCTTCAGCAGCCTGCTGGGAATGGGCTGCCCAGCGACGAGAGTATAACAAGCATTTCCAAACTGAGAGAGTAGTTTCAGACAAGCTGGTAGAGTTACTTCAATAAATAATAGAAAATGCCGGAAATACTCAGCAGGTCAGACAGCATCTGTGGAGAGAGAAACAGAGTTAACATTTCAGATCGATGACCTTCCGTCAGAACATCATCGCCCTGAAACGTTAACTCAGTTTCTCTCTCCACAGATGCTGCCTGACCCACTGAGTATTTCCAGCATTTTCTGTTTATTTCAGATTTTCAGTATCTGCAATATTTTGCTTTTCTGGTAGGGTTACTTACTTGACTCTGCAACTTGCTTTGTTTTTTCAGGCGCAGGTTTTCTGGGGTATCTGCCACAGCAGTGAATGATGATTTTGGATAGTGCCTGGGGAAAAAAAACAACAAAAAAAAAATCCTTCAGTTTGCACAGTGACATACTTATTCCTGCAAGATTTATCCTCATTAACAAGACAATGGAACCGAAGAAATTTGGCAGATGAGTGAAGTGTGCTTCCAGCTGGGTAGAAGGAACTGTGACGTCAGGATAATCCCGGTAGACAAATTATCAATACCTCAGCCACACATTGTGATCTATAAGGGAGCCTGAAACACAACTAAGAGCAAGAAAAGACCATTCTGCCCATTTCATCTGGATTTCCCATACAATGGCTCTGTTTTAGACTCCTCTGCATTTCCTCAATCCCTCCAATTACACATTGAGCCCTACTTTAAAGCAAAAATAAATTCCCCTCTACGAGACTCGTCAAGGTGAACAGACTATCCCAACAGGCCACTTGCCAGGACACAAACAAAGTCTTCAGGTATTTGGTGGCACAAACTTGGCTGATTTCTGAAGACTTCCTTGTAAACATAGAAGTTATCACAATGCTGCACATTCAAACACAGAAAGCTCAATATTTACAGGGAATATTTTTCAGCTGCGTCTCAGTGAGTAGCATTTTTGCCTCTCAGTCAGAAAGTCATGGGCTCAAGTTCCACTCTGAAGACTTGTGCACCTAATCTAGGCTGACACTCCCAGTGCAATACTGAGGGAATGCTGCACTGTCGGATATGCCGACTTTCAATGAAAACATTAAGCTGAGACCCGTCTGCCCTCCCAAGTGGGTGTAGAAGATCCCAAGGCAATATTTTGAAGTGCAGGGGAGTTCGTCCCAGTGACCTGACCTATACTTAGCCCTCTATGAACATCACACACAAAAAAAAATTTCTGATCATAATCACATTGCTGTTACTGGCCTTGCACAAATGCTGTGCTGTGTTTCCTACATTACAACAGTGACTACATTTCAAAAACACTTCATTGGCTGTACAGCACTTTGGGACATCCTGAGGTATTAAAAGGGGTTACAGAAATGCACATTCATTCTTTTCTACAGAAATAGGGATCCACACATGTGCATGGACACACACCCACACTGCTCTCCATTGTCAAACACGCCATGATTTTCCAGCCTCAAAGGAATGCTGTCCTTCCTCAGATCTCAAAGATATTCCCAGACCCGTGAGAGTCCACAATCAGATTTACACTCATCTGTCATTAGAATTCCCTATTTGTAGACTTATTAGGAACAGGAGGAGGCTATTTAGCCCCTCGAGCCTGTTCCACCATTCAATCAGATAATGGCTTATTGATATATTAACTCCCATCTATCCACCTTGGTTCTATAATCCTTAATACCCTTGACCAACAAAAATCTATCAATTTCAGTTTTGAAATTTTCAATTGAACCGCAGCCTCAGCAGCTTTTTGCGGGAAGACTGTTCTGGATTTCCACTACCCTTTGTGAGATGAAGTGCTTCCTGACAGCACTCCTGAAGGGCCAAGTTCAAATGTTAGGGCTATGCCCCCTTGATGTTGACTTGCTTCTGTGATTATATACAAATCAACATTTTTGCACTGTTTCCCTTTGGGCCAAAGCCTGGGCAGGTTCCCCAGTAGAATGTCAGGATTTGAAAGGGATCTGCTGCATTAAAAAATTCAGAACAATTGATCTAAGGATAAGAAAGCGCTGGGTTTTCTAACACAAAGTTGTTATTGGTTAGTGCCAGTCGGAACAGAACCAAACTGTGCCAAATCATTCGACCGTTGCCGTTTGATGACAGACGTCTTAATGCTCAAAATATTCCATGAATAGGAGAGGCACAAAAAAAAAATCAAACAAAGAAGCAGAATTTCCCTTCCCTCTCCCCACCCCTTAGTAAAAACATATGTCTGTGGTTTTGCAAGTCAGGAATATTGTCCAACAGCTCTCAACTTTAAAAGAAAAAATTAATTGAATCTTCATTTCCCCTGCTTCAGTTTAAAAGTGAGGAAAGTTGGAGAAAGTTGCATGATGTCAGATTCAGCATTTTCCTTGCCAAGTTTATTCACTGAGCAACTTCAAAACTTGGCGGAGCCGTTAGCAAGACAAGCCAGCCTGGCTGATTGACCAAGACTAGAGGGATAGTTTAGTACCCAGGAACTGGGATTCTTCCCACTCAGATTCTGATAACCTTAAAGCCGAGATTGTAACTGATGTGGCAGCCCCAGCTGAATAAGCAGTGGGAAATTTGACAGGTCTGTGCTGATAAACTGCAGTGTTTGCCGGTTAAACCCCAGCAGTAGCCCAGTGTACAGAGGGCGAAACCCCAATACCTGTGTCAGCTGTGGCTCAGTGGGTAGCACTCGGGGCTCAAAGTCAAAAGGTTGTCGGTTCAAATGGGCGGCACAGTGGCGCAGTGGTTAGCACTGCAGCTTCACAGCTCCAGCGACCCGGGTTCAATTCTGGGTACTGCCTGTGTGGGGTTTGCAAGTTCTCCCTGTGTCTGTGTGGGTTTTCTCCGGGTGCTCCGGTTTCCTCCCACATGCCAAAGACTTGCAGGTTGATAGGTTAATTGGCCATTATAAATTGTCCCTAGTTTAGGTAGGTGGTAGGGAAAAAGAGGGACAGGTGGGGATGTGGTAGGAATATGGGATTAGTGTAGGATTAGTTTAAATGGGTGGTTGATGGTCGGCACAGACTCGGTGGGCCGAAGGGCCTGTTTCAGTGCTGTATCTCTAAAAACTCCACTTCAGGGATTTGAGCACATAATCCTGGCCGACATTGCAAAGGCAGTACTGTTGCGAAATGCTGTGTTTTGGATGAGACATTAAACCAAAGCCCCGTCTGCAGGTGGACATAGAAGATCCGACAGCACTGTTCGAAGAATAGCATGGGAGCTCTCCTTGGTGTCCTGCCCAATATTTATTCCTCAACCAACACCTACAAACTTTGCCAGGTCATTACCTCATTGCCGTTTGAGAGAGCTTGCTGTGCATAGATTGGCTGGCATATTTCCTATGTTACAACAATGACAACAATGAGGTCATGAAAGGCACTACATAAATGCAAAACCGTTCTTTCTTTAGCTAGGGATACAGCTACAGAATTTCTCTCTCTTTTCCATTTTTCTATCGTCCTCTTCCCAAGATGCTAACTCACAATGAGAGACCCTATCTCAGTGAAAACTGGGGTCAAGCAAGGCTATGTCATCGCACCAACCATTGCAGCTTTTCTCTACCTTTCTCACCACAATAATATACCTCACATCTAGCAAGCTCCTTCCAGGAGTGAAGATAACTTGCAGGACAAATGGGAAATTATTCAACCTTCATCACTCCACTCCAAAACTAAGGTCACCCAGTGAAGTCAGTCACTGACCTTCAGTAAGCTGGTGACACTTGTGGATCTTTACTCTTTCACCGAAGCATTCGAGAGGATGGGCCTTACCTTAAACATCCGAAAAACTAAGGTCCTCTTCCAACCCACTCCTGCAGCACAATATTACCCCGTCGATCAAGATGCAAGGCGAGACCCTGGAAAATGTGGAAATGTGGACCACTTTCCATATCATGGGCATCTCCTCTCAACAAAGGCAATGATGATTTGACAAAATCCACTACCATTTCCAATGTGCCAGCTCAACCTTCAGCCAACTGAGGAAAAGAGTATTTGAGGACCAGGACCTCAAACCCAGCACTAAGGTCATGGTTTACCAGGCAGCAGTGATCCCCACGCTCCTATTTTTTTTTTGGAGACTTGGACAATCTACAGCAGGCATCTCAAGGCATTGGAGAAATACCACCAAAGTTGCCTCTCCAAAATCCTTCAAATTCGTTGGCATTATAGGCAATTCAACATTTCTCACATCAAGGCGCTGATCACCCAAAACCGACTCCGCTGCGTGTGGGTGGGGGTGGGGGATATTGGTGAGGGGTAGGGCGGGTTGAGATCATGTCATTTGTATGCCTGGCACCAGGCTCCCGAAACAACTGCTCTACTCCAGACTTCTTCACAGCAAGCAACTCTCAGGAGGATAGAAAAAATGCTTTAGGGACATTCTCAAAGCATCCCTGATGTGAATTGTAGAATCAAAGAAATTTACAGCACAGAAGGAGGTCATTCAGCCCATCATGTCTGCACTGACCAACAAGTAGTCACCCAGCCTAATCCCACTTTCCAGCTCTTGGTCTTTAGCCTTGTAGGTTATGGCACTTCAAGCGCATAGCAAAGTACTTTTTAAATGTTAAGAGGGTTTCTGCCTCTACCATCCTTTCAGGCAGTGAATTCCAGGCCCCCACCACCCCCTGGGTGAAAAAAATTTCCCCTCAAATCCCCTCTAAACCCCCCTACCTTAAATCTATGCCCTCTGGTTATGAACTCCTCTATCCACTCTATCTAGACCCATTACCTCGTAAATCCCCTCTGTACCCTCTCTAGTACAATCACATCTTTCTTACAGTGCTGTGACCAGAACTACACACAGATCCAACATACCACTGATTCTTGGCAACCCCTGGTCTGCAACCGCCCAAAATGTAGTAGTATTCGGGAAGGCATCGAGCACATCAAAAGACTTTGACAGGAGCATGCAGATGCCAAGTCCATGCAGCGGAATGAGTGCACATCCCAAGCAGCTCAACTACTCAATCCTTCAAACACCACCTGCCCCATATGTGTTAAGAGTCTGTGGATCGTGCTTCGCATTTCTTAGAATGCACTAAACTGGAGTGGAGGTAAGTCATCCTGGAGCCTGAGGGACTGTCTAAGAAAAAGGAGGACGGGCATCACCAGTTCCCAGTATCTCAGCCTATTTGTAATGTGAGCCCAAAAACCGTGCGAATGAGCAACCTATTACAGTGACATCATAGTGGAGCCTGAATCCTTCCTCACCGACATCCACATAAATCTATTTTCCTGCAGGAACCACTCAACACCAAATCAGGCAGAGGAATCCTGGCTTAGTTTCCTTCCTGTACCTCCCTCCCATTCTCTTACCCAGAGCTACTGAGTCTAATTGTACGGGCCCAGTTAGCTAATTTAGCTGAAGGAACCAAAAGACAGAAAAAAACAAGGAAGTTAGCATTTCTTTCAGAAATGCCAGAATTAACTTAAAACATCCTTGAAAGGCAGCACTGATGGAAAAGGTGTGCAGAGACATTTGAAAGTAAAGTTTGCCAGATATCATGGGGGAGGTGGTGGCGGAGTGGTAATGTCACTGGACTGGTAATAGAGGCCCAGGCTAATGCCACGGCAGATGGTGAAACTTGAATTCAATTAATAAATCTGGAATTAAAAAGCTCATCTAATGGTGACCATGAAACCACTGTCGATTGTTGTAAAACCCCATCTGTCCCTTTAGGGAAGGAAATCTGCTGTCCTTACCTGGTCTGGCCTACATGTGACTCCAGTGGCAAGCCACTCAGTTTCTCAAGGGCAATGAGGGATGAATGAATGAGTATTTTTTAAAAAAGATATGACATCTTAAGACAAGATGCATCATTACAACTGGGGTGGGGGTGGTGCCAACTCTAATGGGCATATTCCTGAAGATTTTGTCACTGACCTCTAAAGCCCTGCCATTGGCATTAGTTGCCCAACATGTTCATCCTCACTATAATGAAAAGAAGAAATGCTGGAAATACTCAGCAGGTCTGGCAGCATCTGTGGAGAGAAAAGCAGAGTTAACGTTTCAGGTCAATGACCCCTTCTTCAGAACTGGGGTTCTTCTTCTTCAGAAGAAGGGGTCACTAACCTGAAACGTTAACTCTGCTTTTCTCTCCACAGATGCTGCCAGACCTGCTGAGTATTTCCAGCACTTCTTGTTTTTATTTCAGATTTCCAGCATCTGCAGTATTTTGCTTTTATGTCCTTCCTCGCATTGCCCTGCCTTCCCATGCAAGTAAGAAAATCTCAATTATTTTGATAGTCAATCAAAAAACCCTTTTTTCGTCCCCAGCTCCAGAAACAAATAAACAAAAGATTTATTTTTTCCCCTCTTAGGTTTGCTTTCTGCAGCAGCCAGGAGATTAATCATTAATTCCTGAGACTCCAGCAAAATCCTGAAGAGATGGCAACCCTGGGGAAGGGGAAATGAACAATTAACCAAATTCAGAAGCAAATACGTTTCCCCAGTGAATTGATGTGAAGTGCAACCAGTTTTAGCCAGAACTCAGACCTGGGATAGGAAATTCAAGCTTAGTTTAGCAGTCACTGCCTTGAGTCAGACATCAAAGAACCAGCCTCAGTTTTGTATACTGCCACATTTGTTTTGTGCACTTACAGATCACACACCCTGATGTCCAAGAACACAGGTACAAGTGCCGAGAGGATGCCATCTGCGATATACAGTTTGAATAAAATCATCAATAAATAATTAAGTTGCTGCCTTACTGAAAAAGCCCACTAAAACATTCATGCATTTACAAGTCCAATGGAACCACTCGTAAAAGTAAATAAATTCATTGACAAGAGCTACACTTGATCCCCATGTGCAAAAAAAAAAATCAGCCAGGGTTCCTGCGCCTGATAGCAATCTGTTGACCCTTGCTGGAGAACCACACCGTATACAGGGCGGCGCAGTGGTTAGCACCGCAGCCTCACAGCTCCAGCGACCCGGGTTCAATTCTGGGTACTGCCTGTGTGGAGTTTGCAAGTTCTCCCCGTATCTGCGTGGGTTTCCTCCGGGTGCTCCGGTTTCCTCCCACATGCCAAAGACTTGCTGGTTAATAGGTTAATTGGCCATTATAAATTGCCCCTAGTATAGGTAGGTGGTAGGGAATTATAGGGACAAGTGGGGATGTGGTAGTAATATGGAATTAGTGTAGGATTAGTATAAATGGGTGGTTGATGGTCGTCACAGACTCGGTGGGCCGAAGGGCCTGTTTCAGTGCTGTATCTCTAAACTAAACTAAACAAAACATGTGTGTATTGAGTGAAAACAAGACCAGGCTCAGCTCCAAGTCCCTCTGTGGTTGGACAGGCCTGTTGATAGCCCCTAAACTCACATGTGAAAAATGGCTGTTTGGGCGAGATACTGGAGAGTAGTTGGCAATACTTGGAGCTGTACTTGAGCACAGGTCAGCACCCTCAGGGAAGGTGGTGGGCGCAAGGTGGGAGACGAGGAAAGAGAGCAGGAAGAAGAACAAAGAGCTGGATTTTGTGCAGGAGGTGGGGCTCCTGGTGCAGGGCAAAGGTCAGGGGGAACTCCGCCTCGGCATTTTTTCAGACTCCCGGAGCGATCCTCTGGTCTTTTGGGAGACGTAATCCCCTTCCCTTTAAAGACTTTATCGGGACAAGGATCCCACCTCCAAGAGCTGCCAGCCAATCAGAGGACCGGCAGCTCAGCAGTATCGGCAGCAGTGGCCTCAGACCCAGGCCCAGTGTTGGAATCCCGGAGAAGAGGTAGGTGAGGTGGGGTCGCCAGGGCTAGTCCAGAAGTCCCCGGCGAGAGGGGATGGGGTGGGGGAAGGGGGGGGGTGGGATGGTGGGTGGGTGGGGTGAGTGTTCGGTCCGGGGCAGGGGTCCCAGTGGGTACAGATGTTCCTGGTGGGGGTCCTCCATGGGCCATAAAGTGCCCAAAAAGGAGGGACATTCCTCAACAGGCTGCAGGGAGGGCGCCTTATTTTCTAAGAGTCCTCCCCATGCGGCAGAAGGCCCCCCCCCCCCCCTTCCCTTGTAGGATCCCAGTGGTGGCACGAAGAGACCCTGAAGATGCTGTTAACAGGCCACTTAAGGGCCTCAATGGGCCTCTGGGGGGGGGGGGGTAAGGTCGTCATTGCACTATTCCCCCCCACCCCACCACCCCACAAACCCCAGGAGAATTGGATCTGGGAATCCTGGGGTCTGATTCCATGACAGGGTTTTCTGCACCAATTCTCCGGCCGCCCCGTCATCGGGAGGAGAAAAAGATCCGGCCCAAAGTGTGAAGAAACGTTGTAGAAATACTCATCAGCAAGATCCAATAGTTCCAATTCCTTAAAAAAAAAGTGTACAATGGGAGGAAATTTTAAAAAAGGAGGGAAAGAGGAACCAATACCTCTTGTAAACCTAATGGTATCATTGGTGTTACGTGCTGCATGTGCTTTTTTAAAAAACCCATTCTCAGGATGTGGCTGTCACTGGCGAGCCTGGCATTTATTGTCTACCCATATTGCTACAACGAATGGCTTCCTAAACCACGCCAGAGACAATCAAGAGTCAACTATGTTGGGGTAGGTCTGGAGTCACCTATAAGCCAGAAGGTTTCCTTCCCTAAAAGGACATGGTGAAGCATTGGGTTTTTACAACAATTCAGCAGCTTCATGTTACTCTTACTGACACCAGTTCAAAATTTCAATCATAAAAACATAGAAAATTTACAGCACAGAAAGTGGTCACTCAGTCCTGGGATTTGAACTACCATTGAATTATTAGTTGAGGCCCTTGGATTGCTAGTCCAGTAATATAATCATACAACTGCTGTCCTCAAGTCAGATGTCAATGATGTGCAGGACACTTCTTGTACGATGCACTTAATTCATCAACTCAAATACGCCAAGCACCACCCATCGCCAGGTGACAAATCTGTAACCACAATACTTCATCCAGCTTGAAGTTCTCTCTCCTGCACCAGCTCCAATGCCCCTCCTACACAACAGAGTAGCCTGTTGGCATTCACCACCTAGGCCTCGATTCAAAGAATGCCCATTTGGGGAGACACTAGAAGGCAGCTGGTGCTTTTAGAACAGTATCTCTGCAAGGACTTAGCATCTTGCAAGAAGTGGGTGCTGGAGCATCATTTGTACAGCTAAGTGGGAATTCATCCAGCTAGGTGAGTCACTGACCTGAAACATTAACTGTGCTTCTCTCTCCACAGATGCTGCCAGATCTGCTGAGTATTTCCAGCATTTCTTGATTTTATTTGGGATTTCACTCACCTGGTTCCATTGCTACCTACCTAATCATAGCCAGAGCATCACCTGCAATAGCTGCTCTTCCTGTTCCTGAAATGCTACATCTGGCGTCCCCCTAGGATCTATCCTTGGTACCCAGCTCCCCCCACCCCATTTCTCATCCACATGCTGCCACTCAGTGGTATCACCCAAAAAACACACTGACAACACCCAGCTCTACCTCATCATCACCTCTCTCAACTCCTCCACTCTCTCTAAATTAACAGACTGCTCGTCCGCCATTCAGTATTGGATGAGCAGGAATTTCCTCCAATTAAATATTGGGAAGACGAAAGCCATTGTCTTTGTTCCCCGTCAAAAACTCCATTCCTTAGCCACCAACTCCATCCCTCTCCCTGGCAACTGTCTGTGGCTGAACCAGTCTGTTCGCAACCTTGGTGTCATATTTGATCCCGAGATGAGTTTCCAACTACATATCCCAAGGCCGCCAATTTTCACCTCCGTAACATCGCCCAACTACACCCCTGCCTCAGCTCTTCTGCTGCTGAAACTATCATACATGTCTTTGTTACCTCTAGAATTGACTATTCCAATGGACTCGTGGGTAGCCGTCCACATTCACCCTCCAGAAGCTCGAGGTCATCCAAAACTCTGCTGCCCAAGTCCTTACTCACACCAAGTCCACTTCACCCATCAGCCTGGTACTCGCTGACCTACATTGGCTCCCAGTTAAGCAACGCCTCGATCATAAAATTCTCAACCTTGTTTTCAAATCATGGCCTCACCCCTCTGTCACTGCAATCTCGTCCAGCTCACAACCCTCCAAGATATCTGCACTCATCTAATTCTGGCCTCTTGAGCATCCTTGATTTTAATTTTTCCACCATTAGTGGCTATGGCCCCAAGCTCTGGAATTGCCTCCCTAAACTCTGCCTCACTCCTCTTTTAAGACACTCCTTAAAACCTGCCTCGGACAAGCATCCGTCCTCATATCTCCTTATGTGGTTCTGTGTCTAATTTTGCTTCATAATGCTCCTTGGGACATTTTATTGCATTAAAGGCACAAGTTGTGGTTGTACAGAAACATTCTGGGATTAAGTAAACAAAGTCTACCCCTGTGTGAGGATGACCGGAATGCTGTTCAACCCCAAAAATATGAACTAAGTGGGAAATAAGCCATAAATGAAAGTTATTCCTTTCTTTAAAGAAGAAGGGGTTTTGGCATTTCTTAAACTCTCACTACCCTCTGTTGCTATATAGACTCTACCAGCCCACTAAGTACTGCGATTAACATGGTATCATCACAAGATGGCTCTTGAGTTTCAGTCGAGTTTGAGTAATGCCAGTTTCTTTGGAACGGCACTTTGAGCCACAGTTTTCAGGCAGGAAAGCTGGATTTCTCATGCACAATTTTCAGCAAAAAAAAGTAAGTAATTTGACTCCAGTGGGTTATGGAAGCATGTGAAGAACTCCAACTGGGAGAGGAGGAGGAGGCGGATGAAAGAAGAGGGGGAAGGAAACGAGAAAGTCCAGGAAGCAGATTCACAGCAATTAAAAGAAGAAAGCAGCTGGGTAATCTTGTAAAAGGGATGACTTCCTCCTTTACAGATTAGTTCCTCTTCACTTCTCCATCCCCCTCATCACCAATTCAAAAAAACCATACATTAAAATAACAAAGACCCAACTCATCAAATGGGACAAATCTGAGTACCAGAGGTTAATGGTAGACTGGCAGAAGCACAGAACAGCGTAGCTCAATCCTTTGGAATGTATATTAGCTTTCCCTGGAAACTGTCAAAACATGCGTTTAGATTCTGCCCCACATCCACCAGTCTGATCACACGACTCAATGTGTCAACAATCACTGAATGTTTCCAACAGCCAATTTATTCACTGAATTAAGCTGGAAAAAAAGAAAACACCTTCCTTGCCATGATTTGGTGGTTGGGAAAAGGTCATCACAACATACGAAATCGCTGCAGAATCACATTCACTGTACTGTAGCTGCTTATGGAGGATTGGTTAGTTTAGTTGGCTAGACAGCAAGTGCGTGACGCAGAAAGTCGCCAACAGCGCGGGTTCAATCCCCGTACCGGCTGTGGTAGTTCATGCCCCAAGCTTGGTGAGTGGTGACCTTCAAGCTATACATTACCAACATTATATATATTATAATACATTATGATCCTTTGGAACAATGAATAGAACAAGCTACTTATGAGTTCAAAAAAAAAAAGTTCACAGAATGAAGGATGAGGTAGTGGGACTAATTGGATAGCTCTTTCAAAGAGCAGTCACGATGGGCCAAATGGCCTCCTTCCACAAATTTACAATCAGGTGAAGTCAAGGGCAAGGCTATTGGTTTACACTCAAGACTGAGATAGATAGATTTTTGAAAACGAAGTGAATTGGGGATAGGGCAGGAAAGTGGAGTCAATGTAAAAGTTCAGCCATCATCTCATTGAATGGCAGAGCAGGCTCAAGGGGCTGAATGTCCTAATACCATTCCTATTTCTTATGTTATCTCCTTAAATCCTCCCACGGCTCTTCACAAGAGTGCGGGAGCTGCAAATAAATAGAAAACAAATTCTACAAGTTACACCCGACACGAGGGCCAAGGTAGGTTTTATGGAGCGACTTAAAAAGGAGAGGGAGAGCCAGAAATGTTTGGTGAGGCATTTCCAGAGTACAGGGGAGCAGCTGAAGACATGGACCAGGAATCTGTGGTTTTGGTCAGAACCCTAACATTGGGGCCAAATCTGTGTTGGGAACAGTCACCCGACAGTGATTTTGGCTGAATTGGCCAATTAATGCGCAGAGGGTACACTCACTGTTCAGTTACGGATGGCAGGTGGGTTCTCAAAGCTGCAGGACCTCCAGCACAGAAGGAACTAAAGCCTGCCGTGGCAGGTAAGGGATTCAAAGGGCACCTCCATCTTGAGGCGCCCTCTCAACAAATTTAAATCTGGAATTAAAAAACATCCACAGCTGCCAGGCCATCATTGCGGAGGGGAAATCCGTCCACAAGGCGGCCTGGAGTGCTGATCACTTGGTCTGCCACTGGGAGGCCACCTCCAGACAGTTGCCGGGCACCTGACGCCATGGGGGGCCCTGCAGGCCAACTGGAAAGTTCTGGTTGGCCTCTAACTCACCTCAATTGGCTACCCATTGCTTGGGGGCAGGTAGCCATTCCGCCCCCGATCTGGCATCTAGGAAAATGGCGCATGGACAGGATGATGCTGGCAAACAGCACGAAATTCCACACCTGCCTGCGTGTCCAATCCCATCAGATGCGAAACTCCTGCCAATGGAGTCTAATGGTGGGATGAAGGAAGCGGGGGACTCACAAGTGATCGGAATTGGAGCTGGGGCTCATTTCTCTCAAAGGCAGAAGACTGAGGGGGTGAAGTAAATCAAGTGGGAGGAGACTTGTGTGGTGCTTTGGGCCAACTGGACTGATTCGGTGCTTTAATTTCTATGCAATTCTATGAATGCCGGGATCTTGGAGGGTTGTGGAAGGTTAGAGG
Organism: Heterodontus francisci; assembly: GCF_036365525.1. NCBI lineage: Eukaryota > Metazoa > Chordata > Chondrichthyes > Heterodontiformes > Heterodontidae > Heterodontus > Heterodontus francisci. Next base: position 51,019,851 of record NC_090403.1, read on the forward strand.
TAGGGAGGGGTGAGGCCATGGAGGTTTTTGAACATGAGGATGAGAACTTTTAAATCAAGACGTTGCAGGACCAAAAGTCAATGGAGGTCAGCATGCCCAGGGGGTGATGAGTGAATGGGACTTGTTGCAATTTAGGATACGGCCAGTTGCGTTTTGGATGAGCACAAGGTTATGGAGGGTGGAGATGAGAGGAGCCAGGACAATGTCTGAAGATAACAAAAGCATGGTTGAAGGTTTCAGCAGCAGATAAGCAGAAGCTGGTGCTGAGCTGGGCTGTATTACAGAAGTACAAATAGGTTGTCTATGTGATGGAGAGGATATGGACAACAAACTCTGCGTAAGGGATTGGATGTTGAACCACAGTGAAAATATTTGTCTGGCAACCCAAAATTCTAACTGTTGTATGATTGTGTTTAAGAGTGATGTCCCTTTAAGATCTTAGTATGCTAATGAGCCAAGTACCAGGCCACAGTCATGTGACTTGGAACTAGAGTCACTTTGCAATTATAACACCCAAAATAAGGTTATGTAAATAGTTAGCTCTGTGCTGTATATAATACTTAGCTGTAATAAACCTGTTTGAGATCTTCAAGTAACTGGACTCCATAGATCTCATTTATGTTGCATGAGACAACATATAACAACTTATTACACTAACAGTGCTCATATTATGCAGCAAATCCATCTGTTCCAATGACCAAGAAAGCATTTACTTGCTTTACCAGATCAGAACTGAGCTATCATTCTCCAAATATTCCTGTTCACAGGGATTTTGCATGTTGTGCACAACAACCTTATAACATTGCAAGGAACACAGCAGCAGCAGTACTTCAACAAGAATTTAAGCACTCAAAGCTGAAGTCCATCAATAGCTATAGAAAATGTTGCACACACTGCCACGTACATCTGAGTCGCTGCTCAGAGACGCACAAAAAAAAAACCAGAAACATATGAGCACCAACAAGCCAATTTGTTCAATGCCAGAAAATCAAGTCATTTTTTGAAAATGCAAAGATGAGGAAAGGGACCAAGTTACAATGTCAGCCATGGCTCAATAGGTAGCACACTCACGTCTGAATCAATAGGTTGTGGATACAAGTCCCAATCCACAGACTTGAGTACCTGAATCTAGGCTGACATTCCAGTGCAGTACTGAGGGAGTAAAAGATCCCATGGCACGATGTCAAAGAACAGGGGAGTTCTCCCTAGTGTCTTGGCCAACATTTATCTCTCAGTCAACATCACAAAAACAGAGTATATGGTCATTAGCACATATTGTTTGTGGGAGCAAGTTGTGCACAAATTTTCTGCCGCATTGCCTACATTACAACAGTAACTACGCTTCACAGGAGTCTGTGCTCTACGGGCTGTTCCTAGGGACGTACACAGAGATAAACATCAACTGCTGCTGGAGGACTATCAATTCGGTGAAAGACGCCCTTTGGTCTGCCCGAAACTTGGTCTTCCAGCGCAAAAGTTGTCCACGACCGAATGTTGCAGACTGGCACATTCCAAGGTCCAGGACTACGTGCTGAGGGACGCACTAAAGCTTGCTGCTATGAAGGCGCAATGGGGAAAGACCACTGTGTAAGGTCCCCCCACCAAGCTGAACTGAGGGGCTGGATCCATGGGAAACCCCTCGAACTGTATCGGGAAAATATTTGTTTGCTGTAAAATGTACATGGCATGTAAAATGAAATGGTAGAGTTGTGAGGCAACTCACTCCTGTATTGAAGGAAACTGATCTCCTTGGCACTCTTTGTATTGTTTGACTTGGTGCTTTTTGGAACTGTTTTGTAATGTTTTTTTTTAAAAACAGATTTTTATGAATAAAGTATATTTTGGAAATAAAAAAAACTACGCTTCACTGGAATGTGCCTTTGCAAAGCAGGTGTGGAAAGAGATGCAGTGGTTTTTGTCGAGGTTCATCCCAAGCAGCTCTGTAACACAGGAGTCTGTGCTCTACAGGCTGTTCCCAGGGACGCACACCGAGATAAACATCAACTGCTGCTGGAGGACCATCAATTCAGTGAAAAACTTGCTGGTCTTCCAGCGCAAAGAGTTGTCCATGACTGATATTTGTAAACTGGCACATTCCAAGATCCAGGACTACGTGCTGAGGGACGCATTAAAGCTTGGGGCAGCCGCTGCAAAGGCTCAATGGGGAAAGACCACTGTGTAAGGTTCCCCCCGCCATAGTGAACTGATGGGGCCGTATACACCATATATGGCATGTGAAATGGAATGGAAGGGTTGAGAGACAACTCACTCCTGTATTGAAGAAAACTGATTTCCTTTACACTTTCTGGAATGTCAACTTGGTGCTGTTTTGTAATTTTTTTTATTACAGATTTTTATGAATAAAGAATATTTTTGGGGAAAACAAAAAGTGACTATACTTCAAAAATACTTCATTGGTTGGAAAGTGCTTTGGGGCGTCCTGTCGTCGTAAACGGCGATATATAAATGCAAAACTTTACCTTTATCACGTTAAAGCAACTTAATAATTACGGTGATATAGGCTACACTGACTGTAAAGAAACAGAAGCTTCCATCTTGTTGGTTTGCCAAGAAATTAAGCGATTGCACTTTTTTCCCCAAATGAGAACTTGTACAAGGATTGGCAAAAGCCTGATAAGTATTCCCGACGACTCATTGAAGTCAGATTCGAGCCCTGGTCTGTGCTGAGTCAGCTGATCTCAGTTAGGAAATCAATGACAAATGAAATCTGATACAGATAAATATTAAGCAGAGAAGAACAGAGGGACAGATTTAATGAAAACAGAACATATTGAAAACATACAGCAGGGTAGGCAGCATCAGCAGAGAGAGCAACAGAGTTAATGTTTCAACAGATGCTGCCAGACCTTCTCAATCGGACCTAAATGACTGGTGCGGGGAGGAGATGCAGTCCTGCGATGATGCGTTGGGCAACTAATTGACCAATGGTGGGTTACGCGGATGTTGGAAGCAGGACGTCAGTGGTGAAACCTCCAGCAAATATATCCGAGCAGAGCTGGCAACCCTAACCACCAGTCAAAAAAACAGTCAGCTCTAAACAACATGGAAAAATCATATTCTTGTAAGAGCACAAATAGGAAATCTGCATGAATTAGTTCAGTTTAGATCTTTAACAACCCATTAGGGAAACACAACAAACTAATAGTTACTATGAAGGAATAGCACCGTTTTGGAGTTATTCCACCTTTTGGCTGCTTCTCAGAATGCCCATGCCTTCCCTCCCTCCCCAGCACAGACATTCTTTCTGCAAAAGATTATTAAATAAAGCCCTCAAGGGAACAGTCAGTCAAATTGTTAGCAGCTGACCAGTCGACACTTGGGAGTACAGAATATCTGTTGCAGCTTTCAAAACTGACACTGGTTTCTCCTGCAACCAGCTTTTAAAAATGTAAAGGTCCAAGATTAGTATTTTAAACTTAAATAAGGGCAATTATGAGGGCATGAAAGCAAAACTAGCTAAAGTGAACTGGCAAATTAGGTTAAGGGATAGGTCAATATAGATGCAGTGGCAGACATTTAAGGGGATATTTCAGAATATGCATAATGGATACATTTCAATGAAAAAGAAACATTCCAAGGGTGGGGCGCGCCATCCGTGCTTAACTAAAACAGTTAAAGATAGTATCAAACTTAAAGAAAAAACATATAATTGCACAAAGATGGGAGGGTCAGAAGATTGGACAGAATATAAAAAAAATTGTAAGAGTTTCTATAGATATTTTAAAAAGAAAATAGTTAACAAAGTGAGCGTTGATCCTATAGAAAGTGAGTCTGGGGAATTAATAATGAATAATGAGATGGCAGATGAATTGAACTGATATTTTGCATCGGTCTTCACTATTGAGGATACAAATAACATCCCAGTATTAGCTATAAGTCAGGAAATGGAAAGGAGGGAGGAACTCAAGAAAATTACAATCACCAGGGAAGTGGTATTGAACAAATTGTTGGCGCTGCGGCTGACAAGCCCCCGGGTCCTGATGGACTTCATCCTAGGGTCCCTACAGAAGAGACTAGTGAGATAATTGATCTGTTAGTTTTAATTTTCCAAAATTCCCTAAATTCGGGGAAGGTTCCATTAGATTGGAAAATAGCAAATGTAACTTCATTATTCAAAAAGGGAGGGAGACAGAAAGCAGGAAGCTACAGGCCAGTTAGCTTAACATCTGTCTTAGGGAAAATATTAGAAGCTAATATTAAGACGTTATAGCAGGGCATTTACAAAAATTGAAGGTAATCAGGCAGAGTAAACATGGTTTTGTGAAAGGGAAATCATGTTTAACCAACTTATTGGAGTTCTTTGAGGGAGTTTCATGTATTGTGGATAAAGGGGAACTGGTGGATGTGTTGCATTAGATTTCCAGAAGGCATTTGATAAGGTGCTACATCAAAGGTTATTGCAGAAAATAAAAGCTCATGGTGTAGGGGACAACATATTGGCGTGGATAGAAGATTGGCTAGCTAACAGGAAACAGAGTAGGCATAAATAGGTCATTTTTTGGTTGGCAAGATGTAATGAGTGGTGTGCCCCAGGGATCTGTGCTGGGGTCTCAACTTTTTACAATTTATATAAATGACTTGGATGAAGGGACCGAAGGTATGGTTGCTAAATTTGCTGATGACACAAAGATAGGTACGAAAGTAACTTGTGAAGAGGACATAAGTGGGCTCCAAAAGGATACAGATAGGTTAAGTGAGTGGGCAAAGACCCAGCAAATGGAGTATAATGTGAGAAAGTGTGAAATTGTCCATTTTGGCAGGAAGAATAAAAAAGCATATTATATAAATGGTGAGAGATTGCAGAGCTCTGAGATGGAGAGAGATCTGGGCATTCTAGCGCATGAATTGCAAAAGGTTAGCATACAGGTACAGCACTTAATTAGGAAAGCCAATAGAATGTTATCATTTATCGTGAAGGGAATTGAATACAAAAGTAGGGAGGGTATGCTTCAGCTATAGAGGGCATTGGTGAGATCACATCTGGAGTACTGTGTACAGTACTGGTCTTATTTAAGAAAGGATATAAATGCGTTGGAGGGAGTACAGAGAAGGTTTACTAAACTAATACTTGGAATGGGCGGGCTGTCTTATGAGGAAAGATTGGACAGGCTAGGCTTGTATCCGTTGGAATTAAGAGTAAGAGGTGACTTGATTGAAACATATAAGATCCTGAGAGGTCTTGACAGGGTGGATGTGGAAAGGATGTTTCCCCTTTTGAGAGAATCTAGAACTAAGGGTCACTGTTTAACAACAAGGGGTCACCCATTTAAGACAGAGATGAGGAGAATTTTTTTCTCCGAGGGTCATGAGTCTTTGGAATTCTCTTCCTCAAAAGGCAGTGGAAACGGAGTCTTTGAATATTTTTAAGGCAGAGGTAGATAGATTCTTGATAAGCAAGGGGGTGAAAGGTTATCGGGGGTAAGTGGAAATGTGGAGTAATCAGTTCAGCCATGATCTTATTGAATGGCGGAGCAGGCTCGAAGGGCTGAGTGGCCTGCTCCTGATTCGTATGTTCGGTCGAGTGGTTCTTCCCTCTCGTCCTGTGAGATATGGCAATAGAATGTAGATCAGTGGCGAGAGCGAGAGAGAATGCAGAGCTAACAGATAGACGAGTCATCCCAACTGGTCCATGCTGGTGCCGCTGCTTGACATGAGTCTTCTCCCACTCCAACTTCATCTCACCTGTCCAGTCAAGGGAGACTGCACCACCACCACCCCCACCCCCACCCCACCCAGTGGATAAGCCCAGTGGACGCCTGCAATATTAGAGTTACTTCTTGGGCACAACCTAGGCCAGGAAGTCTTTAAAAAACATAAGAGGCAAGCACCCCATTAAGTGGATGCTACACTTACCACATATCATAACTCAAATTACTCATCTACATTCATTTCAAAACTTCAATGTTTGTGATGCGGTCCTGCCAGCTGATCCTCAAGATCCACTGGCAGGACCACATCACAAACATTGAAGTCCTGGAACCAGCCAACATCACCAGCATCGAGGCCACCCCCCCACCCCACCCCCCAACAAAGCCAACTGCATTGGGCGGGTCACGCTGCCCGGATGGGTGACCGTCGCCTGCCCAAGATCGTGTTGTACAGAGAGCTGACCAATGGTCAACGGAACAGAGGGGCCCCATGCAAATGTTTCAAAGACTCCCTGAAGAAGTCCCTCTCTGTGCGCCAGATCGACCATCGCCAGTGGGAACCACAGGCCACAGATAGTGATGCCCAGAGATGCTACATCAGGAGGGCTACAGACACCTTTGAGACTGAGTGAAGAACTAGCATGAAAGAGAAAAGGAGGAGGATAGATCCAATTGCCCCCAGCAGCAACCACACCTTCACTTGTACCCGCTGTGGAAGAATCTGCCAGTCACGGACAGGCTGACTAGCCACCAGTGGGCCTGCAGCCGATGACTACAACCTTCCCAAAATCTTCGTCCATGAAGAAATGCCAAGAGAATATCTCAAAACATTATTTGCTGAAAGATGTTTACCTAATTTGCATTTGATTGCATCAGCACAAATTGTTTTCACTGTCTCTCAAGGGAGTGGGTCCCATTGATTGATCACTTGCTCACTGAAATATTGTTTCCACAGATTTGTTTTGAATAAAATCTTACAATTTGTTTTTAAATCTGTGGTTTACAGGTCAAGTCCCAGGCTCAGACCCACGTGTACACCAGGAATAGCCAAGTATGTCCGTGTACCATTCATTGCTTTTCCAGAAAACCAGCACACAGGGTCGCAAGAGCTTGTGGCATTTGCAATGTAAACTTGACAGATACACCAAGATCAGTCAATGCAAAGACATGGAAAAAAATATAGTTCTCCAAATTGCGTAAATATGGCAAGTTTGCATTTGATTTGCTGCCAGGTACAATTGAAGGCCAAAATAAGGCAGTTCTAGTAGATGTGCCCCCTCCCCACCCCACCCCACCCCCCCAGAGGCTAAAGTCAAGCTGCGGCTCAGTTGGCAGAAGTCTTGCCTCCGAGTCAGAAGGTTCTGGGTTCAAGTCCCAGTCCAGAGACATGAGCATAAAATCGAGGCTGACACGCTCAGTACTGCACTGGGGGAATGCTGCACTATAAAGAGGTGCCATCGTTTGCATGAGCCATAATCTAAGCCTCATCAGCCCTCTCAGGTAGACATAAAAGATCCTCTGGCACTATATTGAAGAGCAGTAGGGCTCTCCACGCTGTCGTGACCAATATTTATCCCTTAACCAACATTACGAAAACGGATTATTTGGTCATTATCACATTGCTGTTTTGAGGACCTTGCTGGGTACAAAACTGGATGCTACATTTCCTACTTTACAACACATCAAAAGTACTTCACCGGCAGTGAAGTTTAGGGAATCCCGAGACCATGAAAGGCTCTACATAAACGCAAGTCTTTCTTTCTAGTATATGCAGCACCCAGAGGCCAATATAATGGCAGCACTCTCACATTCAGTTTTCTTATTTTATCTGCAAGAAACATAACTAATTTATAGGATCCAGGGCCCATATTTCAGGCACTGAAACAGCATCGAGAATGTAGACCACAGGGAAGTTTACAACCACTGAAAGTTGGGGAAGGTCAGAAATTGCTCAACCCTTTCCATGAACAGCAACAAGGGGAAGTTTCTAAACAAGATTACAAGAGGAATCAGCAAACTCAGGCTCCATTTCTCTACTTGTATCAGTGCTAAACATTTAAGGATGTTCTTCTGCTGCAGAGACTGTGGATTCAACTTCACTTTGAAACTTGAAAGCTGGTCAAATGTTAAGAGTGAACGGCAAGTAGCCTGGCACTCATTCAGATCAAAACGTACAAAAAAAAAAACAAAATTGCAAAGTTGTCAAGTACAAAGTTCATCGAATCCCAGCTTCTCATTAAAAAGGGACACAATGGGCTATTTGCTCAACACATTAATTTCTCACGCTGCATATACATCGACATCTGAATGGAGCTGAAGAATAAATGGTCTGGTAATGTTGAGACGTCTTCTGCTAATGGATCCAATTTGTAATTCTAATTTTATTCTCGTTACTCCCTCACCGTCCCCACCTCCCACCCCAAAATTAAAGAATGTCAGTGCTGAGTAATGAAACATTTCCCATTTCAGACTCAACATTAAGCACTCCCAGGTCAGGTGAAGCAAAGCCAGATGCTCAGTAAATAGAGTCAGAGAGATACAGCACTGAAACAGGCCCTTCAGCCCATTGAGTCTGTGCCGACCAACCCATTTATACTAATTCTACATTAATCCCATATTCCCTACCACATCCCCACCATTCTCCTACCACCTACCTACACTAGGGGCAATTTACCCATCAACCTGCAAGTCTTTGGCTGTGGGAGAAAACCAGAGCACCTGGCAGAAATCCATGCGGTCACAGGGAGAACTTGTAAACTCCGCACAGGCAATACCCAGAACCGAACCCAGGTCGCTGGAGCTGTGAGGCTGCGGTGCTAACCACTGCGCCGCCTCTTTCTGCCCTAATGTACTTTAACCCCAACATCCCCCCCACCCCACAACCAAATCTCAGAAGAGTGCCCCTAAAACAAAGCATTATTTTCCCCAACTTCTCACACCCACCAGGCTTAATGACACTATTAATGTAATGCTCACTAACAACTGCACTTAAATTGCCCAAACTCAATGTACATAGAACCTTGGCTTTAAAGCATTTTGGAACATCCCAAAGTTGCAAAAAGATCCTGTATAAATGCAAGCCTTTCTTTACAAGGACTGCACAAGGGGAGACCTGATGGAACAAATACCTTTTTCTTATTCTATATTTTATGTTGTTTAAATAAAACATTAGAACGTGCACAAACCTCTTCACTGTACTTCACTCTTCCTCTCTCTTTCTATCCCCCGCAGTTTAGGGAGCAGGAGGGTGACGACAACAGTCTGGACCACTGATATTTACAGGGATGAGTAAATGCCATCCTCCAGGAACAATGTTTAACAGGATCAGAAAGGGACGCCTCAGCACTTTGCCCAGTATCCATGTTCCTGAGCAAAGATTGAAATGTAGCCTGAGGGGAGCTGGTCTGGGATACAGCACTGATCTCTTATTCAATAGCCCAGCCCTCAAAGCTGCAGCATGCTCTCAAAAGCATAGAAGCACAAATTAATGAATTTGCATTTATATAATGCCTTTCACGACCTCAGGATGTCCCAGAGCACTTTATAGTCAATGAAGTACTTTTGAAGTGCGGTCACCATTATACTTTTTATTAATTCTTTCAGGGGAATATAGGCGTCGCTGGCTAGGCCAGCATTTATTGCCCATCCTTAATTTCCCTTGAGAAAGTGGTGGTGAGCTGCCTTCTTGAACCGCTGCAGTCTTTGGGGTAGGTACACCCACAGTGCTGTTAGGAAGGGAGCTCCAGGATTTTGACCCAGCGACAGTGAAGGAACGGAGATATAGTTCGTTATGGTGTGTGGCTTGGAGGGGAATTTGCAGGTGGTGGTGTTCCCATGCATCTGCTGTCCTTGTCCTTCTAGGTGGTAGAGGTTGCGAGCTTGGAAGGTGCTGTCGAAGGAGGATTGGTGTGTGGCTGCAGTGCATCTTGTAGATGGTACACACTGCTGCCACCGTACGTTGGTGGTGGAGGGAGTGAATGTTGAAGGTGATGGATGGGGTGCCAATCAAGCGGGCTGCTTTGTCCTGGATGGTGTCGAGCATCTTGAGTGTTCGTGGAGCTGCACCCATCCAGGCAAGTGGAGAGTATTCCATCACACTCCTGACTTGTGCCCTTTCGATGGTGGACAGGCATTGGGGAGACAGCAGGGGATTTACACGTCGCGGAATTCCCAGTCTCTGACCCTGCTCTTGTAGCCACAGCATGTGTGTGGCTGGTCCAGTTCAGTTTCTGATCAATGGTAACCCCCAGGATGTTGATAGTGCCATTGAACTTAAGGGGAGATGGTTAGATTCTCTTGTTTGAGATGGTCACTGCCTACCACTTGTGTGGCGCAAATGTTACTTGCCACTTATCAACCCAAACATGAATGTTGTCCAGGTCTTACAGCCTCTGGGCAAGGGCTGCTTCAGTATCTGTGCAATGTTCACCATTCGTGATTCCTCAATCAGCAAACATCCCCACTTCTGACTTTATGATGAAGGGAAGGTCATTGATGAAGCACCTGAAGGTGGTTGGGCCTAGGACATTAATTAGGAATGTATTAATTAGGAAACACTGTCGCCAATATACGCACAGCAAGATCCAACAAATAGCAATGTGCCAAGGACCAGATAATCTGTTTTTGTGGTGTTGAGGCCAGGCACTTGGGAGTATTCCCCTACCCTATTTCCAAGAATGCCATGGATCTTTTATGTCCGTCTGTGAGCAGACGGGACCTCAGTTTAACATTTCATGCTGAAAGATGGCACCTGCAACAGTGCAGCACACCCTCAGTATTGTGCTGATGGGTCAGCCTAGATTATGCTTTCAAGTCTCTAAGAAACCATGTAACGAGATGAATGAAAGCTCAAGTTAGCTGTTCACTGCAGTTACCTATTTGTATATGGACTTGCGTGCAATAGTATGAAAGACCATTAGCTTCTCAAGGCTCTTTTGCTGACTTTGGCAGGTTATAGTTAACTGGGGAAGTACTGCAGCTTTCCAGCTCATAAGAGCGCTCTGACAAGATATATAATATATATAACGTACAAGATTATGAGGAGGCTTGACAGAGTAGATGTTGAGAAGATGTTTCCACTAGTGGGGGAATCGTGAACCAGGGGACATAGCTACAGAATAAGGGGACACTCATTTAAAACTGAGATGTGAAGGAATTTTTTTCTCTGAAGGTAGTGAATGCCTGGAATTCTCTACTCGGGACAGTTGTGGAGGCTAGATCACTGAAAGTATTTAAAGAGGTGGTAGATAGAGTTTTGAAATATCGGGGAGGTGAGGGCTATGAGGAGCTGGTACGAAAGAGGAGTTGACGTCTGCGGCAGATCAGCCATGATCTTATTGAATGGCGATGCAGGCTTGAGGGACCGAATGGCCTAGTCCTGATCCTATTTCTTATGTTCTTATGACAATCACAACCATTTGCCACAAAATAGCGTATAGAAGTGTTACAAATTTGAAATCAAAAGGAAACTCAATTATCCTGCCTCACCAAAAAAAAGCACCTTTCTCATAATATGCCCATGATCTTTCCCAAGGGAATTTTCACTGTCTTTCCTGTGATGACTCAATGGAAGTCAATTCCCCACCCCAATTTTCTCTTGTTCTCTTCTCTACCCCCCGCCCCCATCCCAGGTCATGTCTGTTGCCAGGATAGAGTTCGTTGGGTGCTTGCGAATCTCCTGTACCTTGCTCAACTGGCCATTCTTCAAGTAAAAGATTAAACAGAGGAGAATTGATGCACTATGAGATCACAGAGGCCACCATGCTAAAGCCAAATCCTCTTTTCACACAATTTCCATAGGTATGGGTGGGGGTCACTGGATGGGCATCAGGGACAGGAATTGTGGCTAGCCCCCGAGGAAACCACCAGCACTGTTGCAAAGTGTAACAGCTCAAGTTGATATCGGCTTATCAGAGCACACTCGAGTATCAAACCTGGGACCTTCTGATTTGCTTGAATTGGCCACTGTCCTGTACCTGACTCAGCCATTGTGCATGAAGAAAGATCCCACACATGGCAATGAGATGGCCAGTTTATCTATCTTTTTATAAGTGACATTGGTGGGGGGACGAATGCTGGCCAGGACACTGAAGAACGCTATAACTCTTGAATGGTCAATTTACCCGAGTTTGCCTGCAAATAAGTGCAGGCCATAGAGACTGACAATGCAAACTTTTGGAAAATACATTGAATTAGATTTAGTTTCAAGGCATGGGGCACAGGGGAAAAAAGACAGCGGTCGATAATGTTAGTGCATTCTACTTAAGAAAAAAAAAAATTAGTAAATGTACAAACTGAATTCTAGTCAATTTGCCCTTTGGGATGAGATGAGGCTGTTAACCATGCCTCCAAAAAAGAGCTTCTGGCAAATGGTTTCAGATTAATAACAATTTGAGGTATAAATAAGCAAAGGAACTGAAATCTTCATGCCGGCATGGAAATTGACCGTGTCACTTCCTGTTTTGAAAGCAGAAACAAAATTGAACTGTGGAAAGAGTGTAGTTTTGACTTCAAATGCCAAATAAGGCAGCAGTCCAATAATCCCACCCTAGAATTAAAACCTCACTTCCAGTGTTTTACACCATAATTAAAATGTACAGATTATCATCGCTCAAACATTCCCAGAAGCTACAAAACACTGGGAGAGTCTGACAAGTAAAGAGAACAGTCACACAAGGACAAAAGGTACACAACCTCTCTGCCCTTCAGCACAAAAGCTGCCACCACCTTGGACTGTCCTTGTCTGGAATGATCTGCTGCGTTAGTATCAAGAGAGAACCTGCAAGCAAGGCCACACATTGTTAGCGATTTTTCTTTTAAAAAAAAATTAGTTCATGGGACATGGGCGTCGCTGGCAAGGCCAGCATTTGTTGCCCATCCCCAATTGCTCTTGACAACTGAGAGTCTTGCTAGGCCATTTCAGAGGGCAGTTAGGAGTCAACCACATTGCTGTGGGTCTGGAGTCACATGTAAACCAGAGCAGGTAAGGATAGTAGATTTCCTTCCCTGAAGGACATCAGTGAACCAGCTGGGTATTTATGACAATCATGGCACCATTACTGAAAGCAGCTTTCAATTTCAGATTTCTATTAATTAATTGAATTTATTCATTAGTTGAATCGAAAGTGCACCAGCAGGCATGGTGGGATTTGAACCAGTGTCTCCAGAGCATTAGCCTGGGCCTCTGGATTACTAGTTCAATGTTATTACCACTACACCATCATCTCCCCGGTAGGCAGTGCACCGTAATACAGCACCAAAGCTAAGCTTCCACAGGAGTCCTCAGTCTGACCTAGGTCACCAGAACTAAGCATGGACATGGTCATAGAGATACAGCACTGAAACAGGCCCTTCGGCCCACCGAGTCTGTGCTGACCATCAACCACCCATTTATACTAAGCCTACATTAATCCCATATTCCCTACCACATCCCCACAATTCTCCTACCACCTACCTACACTACAGGCAATTTACAATGGCAAATTTACCTATCAACCTGGAAGTCTTTGGCTGTGGGAGGAAACCAGAGCACCCAGCGGAAACCCACGCGGTCACAGGGAGAACTTGCAAATTCCGCACAAGCAGTATCCAGAACTGAACCTGGGTTGCTGGAGCTGTGAGGCTGCGGTGCTAACCACTGCGCCGCCCTCTCGAGAAGTCAGTAGAGTTGAAATTTGAACTTCACACCTCTGGGCAGTTTTGCTTTCCAATGTGTCAGTGGGCAGCACTTGTGCCTCCAAGTCACAACATCAAGGGTTCAAGTAGCACTCCAGAGACTTGAGCACATAATCCAGGACGACACTCCAGTGCAGAAATGAGGGAGTGCTGCACTGTTGGAGGTGCTGTCTTTTGGATGAGACATTAAACCGAGGCCCCATCTGCTTTCTCAGATGGACACAGAAAAGTCCCATAGCACCACTAGAAGAAAAGCAGGGGCATTCTCCCTGATGTCCGGGACAATATCTAGCCCTCAAGCAACATCATTAATTAAAATCAGGTTATCTGATCATTACCTCATTTGTTTGTGGGAGCTTGCTGTGCAGAAATTGGCTGCTGCGTTTCATACATTAGTGACTAGACTTCAAAAGTATTTCATTGGTTGTAAAGCGCTTTGGGATATTCTGGGGTTGTGAAAGGGGCTACAGAAATGCAAGTCTTTTTTTCATGTCACAGCAGAGTTTTACAGAAATGGGCATCCCTCTAGCACCTGAGGCAAGTTCCCATTTTTCCACTATGTCAAGAAATTGGATTATTCAGTTAACAAGGCAGCTTACAGTGAAGCTTAAACCCCTCTTCACCTGATGTCCAGTAAGGGGAGGTGGGTGGGTGGCAGTCGATTAAAGACAACAAAGAGAGACCGATTTTTCCCTCAGTCTAGCCCAGCAGTACTGAGCCACTTATTTTTAAGTTGTATCTCCATAACTCTTTAAAAATCTTTTGCATGTTGTGGGAAAAAATGTATTTAGCTCATTAGGGAATTGATAGGAAATGGTAGCATTTAGCAATTAGTTGCAAAACATTAGGGATGTTTTATCTTTTAAAAGAAAAAGCACATAAACCATCCAAATTTATTTTAGTCTCACTCTGCCATATTTTCCCCAGACTCTATTCGATATTGCATCACCTTTATAACCCAAACTACTCCAGATCACTTGCTAGCCCACAACTTTGGTTACTCCAGCCAGCGGTCTATCCAGTAACTGGTGGCTCGCTCTATTTACATTGACAACAGGTGTTCAATCATTTCCTTAAATAGGCAGATGGTGCAGCAGAGTTGAGCAGTCATCTCACTACCCCCACACTCCTGGCCTCATTGATCAATGGCCAGAGCTCACTGTTACATGATCTGCTAAGAGGGGTTTGGGAAGGGTGGGGAATGGTGGTGGGGGTGTCGGGAGGGAACCATGTGGAGGGGGGGGGGGGGGGAAGGGGGCGGCAGTGGTGACGAAGGGAGGTTTGCCTGAACTAATTGCAACACATTCATATTTTGTTTACAACAGGCTTTGGATAGAGTAAATAAGGAGAAACTGTTTCCACTGGCAGGAGGGTCAATAACCAGAGGACAAAGATTTAAGGTAATTAGCAAAAGAACCAAAGGGGAGAGGAATTTTTTTTTTTTTTTTTAAAACACAGTGAGTGGTTAGGATTTGGAACACACTGCCTGAAATGGTGTTGGAAATAGATTGAACAGTAGCTTTCAAAAGGAAAATGGATGAATACTTGGAGAAAGAAATTGCAGGGATATCAGGAAAGAGCAGAGAGCGGGACTAACTTGATTGGTCTTTGGAAGAGCCAGGAGAGTAGATGGGCCTAATGGTCTCCTTCTGCACTGTACTGTTCTATGATCAGAATAAAATAATATCCAAGAAGGGGAAGTTAGAAAAGGATTTCTTGACATAAAAGGATGTTTAGAATGTCGAATACTCCGTCCCAAAACATAGTCACAGAACTCACAACTATTTTTTTTTTTAAAAACAAGGGAATTAGATCATTTTTTGTCAAAGAGGAATTATTAAAAGGAGCCAGAGGAGCAAGCAGGAGTCTTGGGTTAGAGGAGACGTGGAGCAAAACACGGAAACAGATCCGAAAGGCCAAGTGGCCTGTTTCTGTGTCATAACATCCTAAGATTTTATGAATGCAGAGTTCTCCTGTGCTCAACAACAGGAGGAAACATAAAAGGATCCAACTTGCATCAATCCAACAAGAAAATCAAGAATCCCTCATTTGTAGCAATGGAATTGGGAGCGAGGAGGGGGTGGAGGGGGTGGTGGGGGCGGGGAAGTCTGCTGTATGCTAAAACAAATAGGGCACAGTAAAACACACGGGCTGAGGGTCTCCGTTTCAGCACTGATCCCCCTAGGGCCCCTTGGCAAATTAATAAAAGCGCTTTGGGCTTCTCCCAGGTCAGCTATAAATAGCAGCAGACGCCTCAGTCAAAGTTCTTAGATGCCTTTATTGTTCTAAGAATGGAGCCATTCCACATCACAGGAAGGCCTCCTCTGCAGCATTGTGCATTTTTATTTTCCCACACTATTCCAGCCATATGGTGCAGGAGCTGCGAGCGAGAGAGAGCTGAATCACAGCCAAGTACAAAAACATTCTTATGCCGTGGACTCATGTCCATTGGGATCTTGAACTCGACAGTCAGTCAGTCAGTCAGTCAGTCGCACTAACAGCCAACTCTGTTCAGAGAAGACTTATAAAAGACGAGAGTTATTGTGTTTACCAGGCACAACTTTACTGGATGAACAGTCATGGAACTTAAGAAAATTTAACCTCACTTCAGTAAAAAAAAAACAGCCAAAGAATTCAAGGGAACAAACCCAGATACAAAAAAGAGAATGATTTTGGATGTTCATTGGGCCCATGTTCATTGCCAGTAGTTATGAAGAAAGATTGCCGTTATATAGCGCCTTTCACAATCTCATACTTCCCAACAAACAGCTAATGAAGTACTTCTGAAGTGTAGCCATTGCTGTAGAAAACTTGGCAGTCAATGTGCATACAGCAAGCTCCCACAAACGGCAGATAATCTATTTTAGGGATGTTGGTTGAATGATAAGTATTGGCCTGGACACTGGAAAAAACAGTCCTGTTCCTCTTCAAAATAGTTCCATGGGATTTTTACATCCACTTGAGAGAATAGATGGGGTCTTGGTTTAACATCGCATCCTAAAGACAGCACCTCATAAAATATAGCTCTCCCTCAGCAACGGCACTGGGAGTATCAACCTAGAGTCTGAACTCAAGTCACTGGAGTGGGACTTGAACCCACAACCTCGGACTCAGAACTGAGAATGCTATCCACTGAGCCACAGAAAACACATGTGACTAGTGATTAACATATTGGATAATGATGCTCTAGGCCAAGAAAAACGGAAAATACTCAGCAGGTCTGGCAGTATATGCAGAGAGAGAAACAGGATTAACCTTGCAGGTCTGTAACCTTACATTTCTCAATTCTGATGAAGTAGGTTCGAGCAAGTGAAAGGGGGAGGGCGAAAAGAACAACAAACGGGAAGGTCTGATATAGGGCAGAGAGCAGGAGAGATTAAACAACAAAAGGTTTCATGGTGCAAAGGGAATGGGAATGGTACAAGTAATGAAACAAAAGATGTGTCTAGAGGAGGTGTGAATGGCAGAATAGCTGCCCTCCAAATGCAAAAATCAAGGAATTAAGTAATGAGGAAAACAAGCAAAGCAGCAAAAAAAAACACAAAACAAAATGGGGACAAAGGTTATGATTACTATAACCTTTACTTGTCCTGCTATCCTGCCGTTCACACCGCCCCAGACACATCTTTTGTTTCACTTGTCCCATTACCACTTGTTTGCCTTTAGACCATGAAACCTTTCATTGTTTAATCTTGCCTGCCCTCCACCCTATCACAGACCTTCCCTTTTGTCATTCTTCCCACCCTCCCCCTTTCATTTGCTCAAGTCTATTACATTTCTAACTTTTCTCAGTTGTGATGAAAGATGACAGACCTGAAATGTTATCCGTTTCCCTCTCCACAGCTGCTGCCAGACCTGTTGAGTATTTCCAGCATTTTCTCTTAATTTCAGATTTCCAGCATCTGCAGTATTTTGCTTTTCTGCTCTAGGCCAAGATATCCAACCATGGTTTTTTGGTCTTCGACAGCCTCATGCATGCACACCATGAAGCCTCAGGGATCACATCCAAAGTTTAAATGCATGCTCCTTTTTGTTTACATATACCTCAAGTTGCCAACATCTGCTTTTGCATTGTATCCATTGGCCAATAACAGCAGATTTAGCAAGTTCACTTTGGAATTACTGTCAGATGTGTGACACCTGGATGTCAGAACATAGTGACACAAGCATCTCTCTAAGGGAAAAGTAGAATCAAGCTCCCAACAAATCTTGGTGCTTTGATTTAGGATCTCATTGCCAATAAAGGAACAACTCTAAACACAAGCTTTCCCAAACCGCCAAGCCCATAAAACTCAAAACAGATCAAAACTGTAAGTGAAAGATAGAAATACAAATAGGACTATGTTGTCTTTGTGTCAAATGCCAAGGCTTGGAGCCATGCACGTCCCAGCAGCTGCAGATTGGTAATCCTTATTCTGAACGTACATCACATTCTCTACTTCTCTCTGGGCAAGAAATTGTGCCTGCGATTTACTGTACTGTTGTCATGCCGCCCATTCAAATGCTTCCAACTTGCCTGCAGCAGCTGCAACAACGACATCATTTTAATGCTATAAAGTGCAGCTTCAAGAGATACTCTAGACCTCAGTGTCGCTGCTGCGAAAGTTGGGGGATTGTGGGGTAGGGGACGATAAGAGAACAGGCAGGCTTTCAACTTCTGATGCTGATTCAGTGATCGCTGCGGAAAGCATAAAGGAATAGAAGTGAAGTGAAGATTGCAACAGAGTCAGATGTGATATCTTACGGAATTAGTCAGATCGCCAACATTCACCACTTATGTTCAGAGGTGAGAAATGTTAGGAGAAACTTCCAAGCCTGTTTGTGAAGAAGACACTGAGACTAGGATGCTTTGGTGGAGATTGTTTATTGCTGGTCACAGAGCATACTTCTGCACTCCTAACACCCACAGCCAATGCTGGCTGGCCGGCTTATATATACACACTTGAATACAATTAACTAATTAACACCCAACACCTGTTCACCCTATTATCTTGAACTACCAGGTGTTTATCATCCATTAAACAGAACTTCAGACCCCAACAAGAAATCCCCACTTGCAGGTGATCAGCCAGCATTGGTGGAACTACAGCTCACACATGTCCCTTCTTCCCCAAAGGTGGCAAAGAGGGGAATACTGGGTGCAATTTTTTATGTTGAAAAAGGACGTTTGTTAACTAGCTCCAAGATCAGTGTGGAAATGGGCCATGTCTGTGGTACTGAGTCACAAATATAGCAACGGGCAATTATATAGCACTTCTGATGTAGTAAATCACTCTACATACTTCACAGTGTAATCAGACAAATTGACACCAAGCTAAAGGAGGAGACATCAGGACAGGTGACCAAAAGCTTAGTCAAAGAGATAGGCTTTACAAAGCTTCTTATAAAGTGGAAAGGGAGGTAAAGGGGCGGAGCAGCCCCAGTACGATGCCAAGTCTGAGCTGAGTTAGCTGATCGCAGTGGTGGCAGTGGATATAATTGGACTCAGCATCCTGCAGTATGACCTGGCAGATGGAGGGGGAGGGGGGGGGGGGGGGGGGGAGAGCAGGAAGGCTGTGTTCCCAGTTGGAATCGCTATCCAAGGCCTCCTGTTGAAAAAGTCAACATGTAGATGGTAAGCGATGATGAGATCAAGCTCGGCTGCATATGGGACAACATAATGAAAACTGAAAATTATCATAGCTGGTGGCAACAGCATCCATGCCGACAAATTAGCAACGGTGATGCCAGAAGTTTGAAATTCAATATACAATTTGTAGGAAACCACATACAGTAAGTATCTCATGTCTCACCAAAGCCACCATGTTGACCACTAACATACACATTTGTGACTGTCAATAAGCTTTAGTGATCTAAAACACATTCTGGCCTATTTTGTTGTCTTGTGTGAAGGTCGAAGAAAAAAACAAAAGGCATACTAAAATGAAAAAGTAACGTGGGGGGCAGGGTGGAGATTGCAAGGCTCGTGACTCAATCTCAGGATGGCTGTTATGAAACTACTTGTGATTTATTCATAGATTTGTGAAGGCATCTGAGCCTTAAATTAGATTATGACCTTATTGGATATGGAAATAACCTCATTCTTCACACACTAAGAATCTTAGCTTGCAGTTGTCAACCACCAATTGCATTGCTGAAAAAAAAAAGAGACATGCTGTCAATGCTTTTCACCTTGCTCTCATCAGGACAGACACAAGAATGCAAAATTTCAAAGGGAGCAACAATTTATAACTGCATGAGAAAAGGGTGCTGATTGGTTGGCAAGTCGTCTCTGGTCTAAGTGTTGCCATGGAGAATGCACCAGGGAAGTCCACTTGCCAACCAATTAGCACCCTTATGCAGTATAAATTGTCACACCCTTTGAAATTTTACATTCTTGCGTCTATCCTGATGAGTGCAAGGTGAAAAGCTTCGACAGCGTGTCTCTTTTTCAGCAATACTCAATGTCTGTACTTCAAAGCGACTATTGCAATTGTGTTTTTTTTGACATTGAGGAACTCAAGTGAGGGAGTCAAGGTCACAGCATTGGACACCAGGAAAGTTGAACTGACTAGGAGGGATAGCAAAGGAGATAAATCAAAAAAATAATGGTTATAACTCTACCAAGTGGTAGCAGCCTCATTTTTGAGTCAGGAGGTTTAGGTTCAAATCCCACTCCAGGGACTTGAGCACATAACCTAGGCTGAACTTCACTGCAGGATTGAGGGAGTGCTGCACAGTTGGGGATGCCTCATCAGTCCTCTCAGGAGGGCGTAAAAGATCCCATGGAAGATGAGCAAGAGGGTTCTCAATATTTTTCCCGAACCATCGGTAAAAGCAGATTACCTAGTCATTTAGTTCATTTTTGTTTGTGGGACCTTGCTGTGTGTTAATTGGCTGTCCCAGTTCCCACATTTACAACAACGACTACACGTCAAAAAAGTATTAATTGGCTGTAAAGTGCTTTGAGACGTCCTGAAAGGCACCACATAAATATAAGTTCTTTCTTTTAGATTTGCTAAGCACGGCAGCTGTTTTGAGTCCACAGTATCAGAAGCCAAGGCAATAAACACAATATAAAAGCTGCAAGGAACTAGGGTGGGAAAGACCTCTAATTCAATGCATTTCAGAGAGCCTGGCAAGTGGGTAAATATCATGCAGCACTCATTAAATTGTTCCATACCCAGGGGAAAGAATGCTCATTTTAAAGAATTTCAATGTGCTTTTTTTAAAAAAAAAATCAGACATCATCACTGAACCACAACTGAATAATTAGCATTTTCAAAAGGAGAGAACTGGAAACACTAATCTTCTTTTAAATGTGCATATGGAATGCAGAACTGCAATTATCCTCCACACATATCTGATCGCTGTCCTCCTCTTCCGGCACCCACCCACCCCACTCCCAACTCTCCCTATTCCAGGGGAAATCAGGATTAATAAAACTTCCCTCTCATTTTTACTGAGGTTTGGGTTCCCTTTGCGTACAGACAAAGCTACTCAGTGTAACTCTGACCAAGTTGCTTTCATTGGCATGGTAGTGTTGGAACTAAGTATGGTTACAATTCCGTGCTCAGCCCTTCACACAGAAACTGGTGCCAGAGAAGGCTAGGCCTGGAAAATGTCCTGAACCTACCCAGGTCAGGACAGGGCAGAGGAACAGAGCCAGTCCTCTGCTTCGAATTAAAAAGCAAACACAAAAGGTTGCTTTTGCACTACTGACCCCAGAGACCACCACACCAGCCTCCCAGCCGTCTTCGGCTGTCCCTCGATTTGAGGATGACGTCAACTCCAGGTCGCTAGTTTCTGCCATGGGTCTTCAGGTGACTGAACAGGCCAATTTTCGACCCGCAGATCTTTGGGCACATGGTGCAGGACGTCCCACAAGGTAGTGGGATCCGGAGTGCAGGATTTGCTTCCTCTTCTTTTCTTCTCTGCTGCCGCTCTGCCTCATCATTAAGGCGTTTGGACTCAAAGCATGATGCAGCTTGATGGAAAAGTTGTCGCCATTTTGAACGATTGGTAGCAAGCTCCTCCTAGTCATTAATGACAATGCTGCTGCACGTCAAAGAGAGCTTCAGAGTGTCTTTGAAGCAATTCCTTTGTCCTCCCCGGAACACTGGCCATTTGAGAGTTGAGAAAACAGGACCTGGCGGGGGAAGACAGTTTTCGGACATCCAGTCACAGTGTCCAGTCCATCGAAGTTGGTTTTACAGGAGCTTTGCCTGAATGCTTGTGGAGCTGGCTTCAAAAAGGATACTCGTGTTTGTGCGATGGTCCTCCTATTGAATCTGGAGGATGCGGCGGAGGCATTGCTGATGGAATTACTCTAGCTCTCGTACGTGTCGCTGATACAGAGTCCAGGTCTCACTGCAGTACAGCTTCCCAGCAGTGCACCCGGTTACATTGGCAGTCTATGTCCATCGCCAGTCAAAAGTCAGATATAGCTCTTGGGTCTAAAGGATATGGGGCGAAAGCAGGAACAGGCTACTGAGTTGGATGATCAGCCACGATCATAATGAATGGCGGAGCAGGCTCAAAGGGCCGAATAGCCTACTCCTGTTCCTATTTTCTACATTTCTATGTCAGGCAGGCACGTGTAGGGTTGCCAGCTCTGATTGGGCGTATTTCTGAAGGTTTTGTCATATGACCTCTATCCTCTACCACCCGACCCAAACAACCCTTTCCCTGCCATCTTCTATAATATTTTTATAACTAATAAATGAAAGTGCTCAATGGAAAAAAAAACACATCTTTAATGCCCCTGTGATATTCCTCCTGTAATTGCCAGTAGCTGTGTCCAGAGGATTAATGTTTAATTCCTGGAGACTCCAGGATAATCCTGAAGGATTGGTAACCCTAGACACGCAGCAGCAAATCTACCATTTGTTCACAAAGCTCATTAGAAAAAAAAACAAGATTTGGTCTTAGCCACCATAGAATAAGTTGGACGTGTTATTTATCCAAGTGACGTCTTCCAGGAGAGGAGCAGACATTTGTGGGTTTTAGAAGACAAGAGGATCTAACCCTATTTGGGTAGGGGAATCGAACAGGAGTATTTCCTTAATTATTTTGCTGGTTTTTGTGAAAAAAAAGAGTTCTCTGGAAAGTTGTCCATTGACTCTGCTTATATAGACATACCCTCCCCTGGCCTCCCGTGTGACTGGCAATTATTCAAGGATGAACCGGAATATCAGACATATCAATTGGGGGATGGGAAAAAGGAAAAATAAAAATCACAGGGAGGGTGAAATGAAGGCGGCCCACCAGCCATATCCTTCTGGTATACCAACCCTACTTCTTCCCCACTGCAGCTTTAACATCCAGCAGACCAGACTTCAGTTTAACATCTCTGTTGAAGGGCAGAAATCTTGGAAGAATTAGAGAAAGATTGGAAAGATATCCTTAAAGTCCACTTCATCTCATTGACAAAATGTATTAAAATGAGAATATCGTGAAGGGTTTTGATAGAGTAAATGAAAGCAAAATTGTTTCCCACTGGTCAGTAACTAGAGGGCACAGATTTAAAGTAACTGGCAATAAAGCCAGAAATGGAATGAGGAGAAATTTGTTTATGCATAGAGTTATTATCTGGAATGCACGGCCCGAAAGGATGTTGGAAGCAGATTCAATAGTCACTTTCAAAAGGGAATTGGATAAATATTTGAAGGAGAGAAAACTGAAAGGCTCTTTGGAAAGGGCAGAGAGTGGGACTAATGGAATAGCTCTTTCAAAGAACTGGTACAGGTATGACTAGCTGAATGGCCTGCTTCGGTGCTGTGTGAGTCTACAATACTATATTAACTTAACCGTGAAATTGTTCAGATAAGACCAGTCTCCAGAATATGTCACAGGTAGGGTCACCGCCCCTCCAGCATTATCCTGGACTCTTCAGAAATTAATCTCCAGGAACCTACTGCGAGCAAGAAAAATTCTTTGTTTTAGTTATAAAACTATTGGAGAAGGATTTAAAAAAGGGCGGTTTGACTCGTGGCGGGAGGTGGAGTGCTGGTGCTTGAAGACGGGAGATCATGTGAAGAAAGCTTCAGAAATATGTCCAAACTTGCACAGGTGAAAGGTCAAGTGTTTCAGTAGCAACAAGGCCACTGGTTTTCAGTTTGTAGAATCATAGAACGATACATCACAAGAGGGAGGCCACTTGGCCCATCGTGCCTAAGCCAGCTCTTTGGTAGAACAATCCAATTAATCCCGCTCTCCTGCTCTTTCCCCATAGCCCTGTGAATTATTTTCTCTTCAATTATTTATCCAATTCTCTTTCGAAAGTTGTTATTGAATCTGCTTCGACCACGCTAACAGGCAGCGCACTTCAAATCACAACAACTCGCTGTGTAAAAAAAAATAAATGCACAAAATGCAACGTGGACAAACAGGTTAAAAACACTATGCGTAATAGGAATAGAACACGTCTTTGTCAATGTGAAACATTAAACCGGAAGAGGAAAGAAAATTACTGAGGGAAAGAAAAATCCCTTCACAAAGACACACACAAGAAATGCTGAGTGGGACGTGAAGTAGAAGACTTTTTGAAACTAAATAGACCAAGCTCATTTTTTTTTTTTTAAATAAGGAGGATAAACAGCTCAACGCTCTCAAAGAATTCGAAGCTGGATAAGAGCCATCTCATTTGTTTTTTGCATCAGTGTATACAAAAAGGCAAACAAATAGCAGGAGTTTTCTTTCAGGGCTGTGTCTGCTATTAACCCAGCATTCTCAGATTAGAGGGCACTCTCTTTTTCTACCCCACCCCCTGCAAGAAAATAATTAGCAGAAAGTGATGGATTTCTCTTGGACACAAGTTGGCTTCACGTCACTTAATCCAGGGTGCAACTTTACAAGCAAAGAAACCATCCATCTCCAGCACGCATACTGTTGTGGGAAAAGACATGCATAGAAAATTGCAGGGCTCTGGGCAACGAGTGGGGGAGTGGGACTAATTGGTTAGCTCCTTCAAAAGGGCTTGCACAGGCACGATGGGTCAAATAGCCTCCTTCTGCGCTGTAAAACAATCATTTCCATAATGGCTCATCGCATCCCTCAGAAATGCCCCGAAGTGCATTGTACAATTAATTGCCATCACTGGCATGTAGACAAATACTGTAGCTATTTCCAGCACAGTAATATCCCAGAAATAGCACTGAATGGAAAGACCAGTTAATCTACCTTTTTTGTCTATATTGAGGGAGGAATGTTGGCCAGGATACCAGGCGGACCCCCTTTATAAAGAGCACCATGGGGTCTTTATTGCTTACCTGAGCAGCTGGAACAGCAGAGCCTCGGGGTTTATCATCTTATTCAAAGGATCACACTTGTGACACTGCAGCAGTTCCTCAGTACAGCATGAAGTGTGTTACAACAGAGGCGGGAGTAACACACTATCAATTCAATCCCGTCACTCCACAGGTCGCAGCATATTATTAAACTTTTCCCATCCAACCAGGAAACAGCCAAATTGAACACTCTAGTAACACCCAGAATAAAACAGACCAAACTAGGTATCTTTAGACAACAACAAATTAACTATTTATTAAAACTAAATCTCAACACTATTAAGATAAACTTATGTCTAAGGACCTTATAACTTATTTTAACCCAACTCCCCCATTCACAAACACACTCAAAAATCATGGCTAAGTGGTTTCTTTTTTTAAAAAAATTAGCTATACTTAAGAATAAATAAATAACCGGCATACAAGTCTTTGTGGGTTACGTTCCTGATGGGTGAGGTATTCTAATGCAAAAATAATCAAATGCCACTCAAAGTCTCCACACGGATTTGATGAAATAGTCTCCTAGCAGATCGACATTCAAAACACTCCGGCTGCAGCAGGCATGAAACAGCTTTCAATGATGAGCACAGCAATAGGTCTACTTGAATTTTAAAACCAACAGTCTCTCAGTCGAAACTTTACTTCAGCAATATAAATGGTCTCTTCAAATGGTTTTTTCCTCCTTATACAATTCATTTGGCCTGTAGCTCCTTGTAGAATTTTTGCTGAGAGAAATAGACAGCTCTTTTCTTTAGTAAGCAGTCTTCACTGGTGAGTCCCTCAAAACTGTTTCTTACTGTTTTTTCCACACCGTTAAATTGTTGCAGTACACCATGTGACCTCGCTCTCCTGCTGTGGCCTAGATAACAAAGCTGGCACACTGTGCCTCAGAAATCAGATCTCTCTCTGTCTTAAAGGTACACTGTTTCAAACAGAGGAGAAAAGAAATACAATTCCGTGACAAATGTCAGCCTAGAATTTGTGCTGGAATGAGGCTTGAGCCCAAAACCATCTGACTCAGAAGTAACAGTACAGACAACAGAGGTAGAAAAGAAAATACTTGCACAACATCAGGATATCCTAAAGTGCTATACAACCAATTAAATACTTTTTGGAGTGTAATCATTGTTGCACTGTAGGAAATGTGGCAGTAAATTGCACACAGCAAGATCCCACAAACAGCAACATGATAATTAACTGAATTTTTTTTTTTTTTTTTTTTTGTTTTTTTTTTTGAGTGGTTTTAGTTGAGAAGTCAATATTGGCCAGGACATCGGGGAGAACTCTTTTGCTCTTCTTAAAAATAGTACCATGGGATCTTTTACGTCGACCTGAGGGGGCACTCAGGACCTCGGTTTAACATACAGTTCTGATCACCCAGTACAAGGGAGGGTACAAAGGAGATTTATGAGGATATTGCCAGGAATAGAAAATTTTAGCTATGAGGAAAGATTGGATAGGTTAGAGTTGCTTTCTTTAGAACAGAGGAGGCTGAGGGGAGATTTAACTGAAGGGGCTAGAGAGAGTTGATAGGAAGGACCTATTAGCATGGAAGTCAATAACCAGCTGTTGTAGATTTAAAGTAATTGGTAGCAGGATTGGAGGGGAAATGAGGAGAAAAGTTTTCACCCAGAGGCTGGTGGGGTCTGGAACTCATTGCCTGAAAGGATGCGAGAGACAGAAATTGGCATCATATTTTAAAAAACATTTGTGATAGGATCCTGAAGTGCTGTAACCTACAGGGCTATGGACCAAGAGCTGGAAAGTGGGATTAGGCTGGATCGCTCTTTTTCGGATGGCACAGACACGATGCACCAGTGATGCACTGGAGGGTTAGCCTGTATTGTATGCTCAAATCTCTGAAGTGGGACTTGAAGCCACAACTTTGACTCAAAGGTGGGAGTGCTACCCACTAAGCCACTGCTGACACACTGTTGAGCAAGGCTGATACTAGCACCAAATACGACATTCTGACGCAGAACTGGGTGCTGCCAACCGAGCCAAACTGACAGGACCACGCCAACGTGTCACGGTTTCCACAGAGCCTCCCACTCCTGAGTGTTTGTGCCACTCTTAAAAAGCTATAGTCTTGATTTCAACAATGGAAAAGTTGTGCAGAATCACCATCATTATGAAGTAGTGCACTGGGTAATCAAGCGTTAGCAATAGGAATACGAGCGTATAAAATACTTACGCATTGCAGTAAGGTTTCTTATCATAACCTTTGTAATTCTTCATGTTTAAAGTCATTTTGCAGATTTCACACTGGAAGCATGCTTTATGCCAGAACTGCAAGAAGAGAAAATAGGATCATTAAGTTAATTATTTTTGCAAGAAAACAGCAATAATGTTTGGCACTCAGATAACCATCTCCCAATGTCTGGAAAATATAAACATCTTGACATTGATCAAATGAATCAAGAGAATCCCGCAAGGTGGCATTATCTTTCACTGGGTTGTCATCAACACAGATTGATGGGGAGATAATGATAGAAGCATTCAATATTATGAAAGGATGTGATGGGGTGTAGATAGATTCAGACTGTTTCCAGTCGTTAAAGGGTCTAGAACGGAGAGGGTGCATAGATACAAGGTTCAATATAAGAGATTTAGAAGCAGACAGCAAGAGAAACTTGCTCAAACAGAGAGTTGTGAAGCTGTGGAATTCACTCCAAAGCTTAATGAGCGAGGCATTAACCATATTCACATTCAAGATTAAATTGGGTAGATAGAAAAAAGGGGTGAAGGAATATTGGAACAGGGTGGTAAGGTGGGATTAGGACCATTGTTCGCACGGACAGTAAGTGCCAACATGAGCTGGTTGGTTTGAAGTGCCCATTTGTAACTTCTATGTATTTTTTAATGTAAAATTGTCTGTTATAGCTGTGGTCATCTCATTGTTCCTCACATATCTTCTAGTCACCAAATCTTTAGTTTGGTATAGTCTCTTCAAAAAGCTTTTTTAATCTTCACTCTTACCAAATTGTCCTTTCCCTCCCAATCATTCCAAAAGCTTTGATTTCCACCCACCACCCACCCTCTATGACACCAGAACCCTACTTCTAAGTGATAATTTTTCATCTGAGCCTCAATGGTGAAGGACGACAGGCTATTCAACTGCAGGGAGGGCACCATCTAGGATTGCAAACTCTGGTTGGACCTATTCCTGGAATTTTCCTCACATGATCTACCATTTCCAACAGTCCCACCCCCACACTCCCCACCATTGGTCGCTTGATTGACCCATCCTCCCAGAGACCCGCATTCCCCAGCCAATTGGAAAGCGAACAGATTCATGACCATCCAATTGGCTGACAGTCAAAAATCATCCAAACAGCCTTTTGTCCCCCAACCCCATTTTCCAATAATTTTATAACTAACAAATGAAAGCATTCAAAGAAAATTAAAAGAAAACAATTTTTGAATATCCCTAGAACTTGTCGCCCAGGTTGCTTGGGCCAGCGACAAGGAGATTAATCATGAATTCCTGAGACGCCAGGACAATCCGAGAAGGTTGGCAACCCATAGCACCACAACTGCTCAACATGCTACTTCCATCTCCCTATCCCAGGCGTGCTGGGGCCTACTGTAGTATCCCCATCATTGCCCGGGCTCAGACGAGCTATCTCAGCACAGTCTGGGGAAGTAAAGTCTACATATAACCCCAACTTACAGAGATGCTTCAAACTGAATTTAAAGATAAATGCAAATACTGGAAATACACTGCAGGTCTCTCAGCATCTAACAAGTGTTCTTTTCCAACAAAACGAATGCCAGGGAATAGGGGGAAGAGAAATTAGGAGTCTGACTTCTACCTTTTCTTCTGATCCCTTCCCTATTGTTTTGCTCAGCCCAATAAAAGGAGGCTTTTTTTATTTTCCAAGTTTGGGATAGAGTAAATAAGGAGAAACTGTTTCCAAAGGCAAGAGGGTTGATAACCAGAGGACATAGATTAAAAGGTAATCGGTAAAAGTCGACATGAGATTTTCTTTTTTTAAACATGGTGTGTCATGAAGATCTGGAATGCATTGCCTGAAAGAGCAGTGGAAGCAGATTCAATAATAACTTTTAAAAGGGGAAAAAATTGTAGGGCTGTGGGGGAAAGAGCAGCGAAATGGGGCTAATTAGATACCCATGTCAAAAGAGCTACGATGGGTCGAATGGTCTCAATCTGTGCTGCACATTCTATGATTTTGATGAAGCACCTGAACCCACAGATACAAGCCCATCGCCTCTCTCTAGATCTATCGCTTACTGTGTATTTCCTTTAACAACCCAAGTAAGGTATAAACCACTCGCTGTGTGGGTTTGCATTGCAGGACACCCTCAGTATAACAGGCAGCGGTTTATATAAAATTAGAACTTCAACCACCACCTCCTGCCATGGACCCTTGCCTGCAGCTGGAGAAGATGCAGAAAGACAAAAACCACAACACTGCTGCAGCGGGGACTGAATGTCAGAGATCTGCATACCCAGAAAGCAGCTCGTGCCAGAAAACATCTTTGTCACTGCTCCCTGTCCAGAGACAACTACAAAACTAGGGTCTCAGCTGTTCATTGCACAGAATTTACAGACAGAAACAGACCATGTGGGCCAACTGGTCAATACTGGTGTTTATGCTCCACATGAGCCTCCTCCCACCCTAATTTACCTGACTATCAGGCAATAACAACTTGCATTTATATAGCAA
The DNA here is from genome assembly GCF_036365525.1 of Heterodontus francisci. Lineage (NCBI taxonomy): Eukaryota > Metazoa > Chordata > Chondrichthyes > Heterodontiformes > Heterodontidae > Heterodontus > Heterodontus francisci. The sequence continues at coordinate 51,049,152 of NC_090403.1, forward strand.
TCTTTAATCTAGTAAAATGTCCAAAAGCACTTCATGGAAGCATTAACAAAAAATGTAGTGGTGGCATTACATTATTCACGTACTTTTTTAAAAAAAAAGGGGTAAGGGTTATAGTAGCAAGCAGCATTTTACACTACAATTAAGGATTACATGAGCAAAAACACAAAACTGGATTTACCATTACAAATTGAAAAACATTTCAGAGAAATCATTTTATGTTTGCTTGTAAACCGTACGAAAACATATCCAAAATCCCTAGTGCAGAAATCCCATTGGATAGACCACGTATGATAAAACAAATGTCAGCTTTACTCGAAGTAGTCTCTCAGGTTCAGCAGATCTTCTGTCCCTTATGACCAGGAGTTTGCCTTCATTGCTCCATATTTAGTCATATGACAGCATGATTTGGGACAGCTACAACACATCACTTGTTATATGCACGGGACGCTGTAATCTCACACGTCACCACTTGCCCTTCAGCAAGTTTCTGAAAGGCAGACTAATTAAAGTTATAGCAATACAAGATCAAATATATACTGGCAAGCTGGTTTATTTTGCAAACAATAAAAGCATGAAGAGGGTATCTATTACAATGGGTTACAACTCATTTTAGAATGGTAAAATAGAAAATAATAAAAAATGCCATACGGTACTTACTAGTAGACTAACTAGGTCTCATCAGATCAGGAATTTCTCGGAATCTGATCAACAAACTTTGCATTTATAGACCACTTTTCATGCAGCAAAATATGCCAAGGTGCTTCACGGCAGGATTATCAAACAAAATTTAACATTGAGTCACATAAGGAGATATTAGGACATCTGATGAAAGGTTTTAAGGAGCATCTTAAAGCAGGAGAGCAAGGTGGAGAGGTTCAGAGAGGGAATTCCAGAGCTTAGGGCCCAGACAGCTGAAGGCATAGCCGCCAATGGCGGTGCAATTAAAATCAGGGATGCACAAAAGGCCAGAATGTTAGCAGCACACAGATCTCGAAGGGTTTAGGGCTGGAGGAGATTACAGAGATAGGGATGGGCGAGGCCATGGAGATATTTGAAAAAAAAAAGATTAGAATATTTAAATTGAGACATTGCCAGATAATGTAGGTTGGTGAAAACAGGGGTGATGGGTGGATAGAACATGGAGAAAGTTAGGATACGGGCAAAGTTTTGGATGAGCTGAAGTTTATTGAGGGTGAAAGATGGGAAACTGCCCAGGAGTGAATTGGAACAGTCAAGTCTAGAGGTAAAATAGGCGTGAATGAGGGTTGCAGCAAATGAACTGAGGCAGGGGCAGAGTTGGGCAATGTTACAGAAACAGTGGTGGTTTTGGTGAGAATACTTCATGGGGAAACTCTTATTCCCCACGTCAGTCCTTAAGATCTTCCAAACTGTCCAGATCATTTGCTTCTTTGGACTCTTGCCATTATCTGGATGGTCACCCCCCAACCCACCCACTCCTAGTCTAGGGATTGGGCTGACCAGTTGTTAATCAACCCAGCTACCACCCCGTTAAACAAAAACTGCAAGAAACTTTATAACCACCTCACACATGTCACAAGTCTCCAAGTCCACCTAGTCCAAAGTCCAAAATTGGCTTAGTGGCAGGAGGCAGAGGATGATGGTCGAGGGTTGTTTTTGCAACTGAAAGCCTGTGACCAGTGGTGTACTGCAGGGATCGGTGCTGGGACTCTTACTGTTTGTAGTGTACATTAATGATTTAGACGTGAATATAGGAGGTATGATCAGTAAGTTCACAGATGACACGAGAATTGGTGGTGTCGTAAATAGTGAGGAGAAAAGCCTTAGACTACAGAACGATATAGATGGGCTGGTAAGATGGGCTGAGCAGTGGCAAATGGAATTTTATCCTGAGAAGTGTGAGGTGATGCATTTTGGGAGGAGTAATAAGGCAAGGGAATATACAATGGATGGTAGGACCCTAGGAAGTACAGAGGGTCAGAGGGACCTTGGTGTACTTGTCCATAGATCACTGAAGGCAGCAGCACAGGTAGATAAGGTGGTTAGGAAGGCATATGGGATACTTGCCTTTATTAGCAGAGGCATAGAATATAAGAGCAGGGAGGTTATGATGGAGCTGTATAAAACGCTAGTTAGGCCACAGCTGGAGTACTGTGTACAGTTCTGGTCACCACACTATAGGAAGGATGTGATTGCACTGGAGAGGATGCAGAGGAGATTCACCAGGATGTTGCCTGGGCTGGAGCACTTCAGCTATGAAGAGAGACTGGATAGACTAGGGTTGTTTTTCTTAGAGCAGAGAAGGCTGAGGGGGGGACCTGATTGAGGTGCACAAAATTATGAGGGGCATTGATCGGGTAGATAGGAAGAAACTTTTTCCCTTAGTAGAGGTGACAATAACTGGGGGGCATAGATTTAAGGCAAGGGGCAGAAGGTTTAGAGGGGATTCAAGGAAAAAAAATCTTCATCCAGAGGCTGGTTGGAATCTGGAACGCACTGCCTGAAGGAGGTGGTAGAGGCAGGAACACTCACAGCATTTAAGAAGTATCTAGATGAGCACTTGAAACACCATAGCATACAAGACTACGGGCCATGCACTGGAAAATAGGATTAGGATAGGTGCTTGATGGCCAGCATGGACACGACGGGCCGAAGGGCCTGTTTCTGTGCTGTATAACTCTATGACTCTATGACTCAGACTCTTTGGACTGAATTTGGGTGCAATATACAACAGTTTCCTGACTCAGATAACGACAAGCCAGGGTATAGACCCAGAGTCTGGGAATTCCATGCATTTGACAGTTGTAGGAAGTGGGAGGTCAGAAGTGGAAAAATTCATTAAGAAACTGGGTCAGCAGCAGAAAATGCAGCAAAGAATGTTTGATTACCTGAGGAATTGGGGAGGTGGGAGCCAAGCAATAATGTATCGAAGTTTGCTGATGGTGCAAAAGTAGGTCGAAAGGTAAGCTGTGGGGAGGACATAGAGAGGCTGCAAAGAGATATAGACAGGTTAAGTGAGTGGGCAACAAGATGGCAGATAGAGTATAATGTAGGGAAGTGTGAAGTTAATCACTTTGGTTGTAATAAAGGATATACTTGCATTGGAGGTGGTACAGCGAAGATTCATTGAAATCATCCCTGGGATGAGGAGGTTGTTCTATGATGAGAGGCTGAGTAAATTGGGCCTATATTCACTGGAGTTTATAAGAATGAGAGGTAATCTCATTGAAATATACAAGATGCTGAAGGGGCTGGATAGGGTAGAGGCTGAGAGATTGTTTCTGCTGGTCGGGGAATCTAAAACAAGGGGGCACAATCTCAGGGTAAGGGGCCAATCATTTAGGCCTGAGATGAGGAGAAATTACTTCACTCAAAAGGATTGTGACTCTTTGGAATTCTCTACCCCAGAGAGTTTTGGATGCTCCATCGTTTAATACATTTAAGGCTGGGATAGACAGATTTTTAGTCTCTCAGGGGATCAAGGGATATGGCAAGTACTTAATTGTTACTTCTTCAGAAAACTTAACAATGAACTGAACTAAAACTAAAAGCAACACGTACACTAAACTAACCCTGAACTAACCCCTTCCCCCCCCCCCCCCCCCCCCCCCGCCCCGAACTGAACTCTTCGCGCCAAATCAAGCCTTATTATAATTATTCATACAAATCAGTAACACCTACTCTTTGTTCCCAATTGGTCTACAAACTTCTGCAGTTTCTTGGTGTTGGGGCCTGATTGGGGTACTGCCTTGTCAATTTGTTTTAACTTCTTACTCCAGTTTCCCATCCCCTTATCTCCTTGTGAACCGTTAGGCTGATTGTTGTACAATAGGCTACTACGAAGCAGTCTGCAGCTGTCCCGTTAGTTTCTGCTTGTTAGTCTGTTTCTGCTGATAAGTTGCCTCTGCAGCCCTGAAGTTATGAAGTCATTTCTGATAAGCTGTCTCTGCAGCTCCGAGGTTATTTTGTTCGTAGGCTATACTTAATTGATTAGTTCACTTTAAATGTCCCCAATAGTTCTGTTCCCACAGATATGGCAAGTGGGAAGGAAAGTGGAGTTGAAGCCCAAGATCAGCCATGATTGCATTGAATGACAGAGCAGGCTCGATGGGCCGTATGGTCTACTCCTGCTCCTATTTGGTGTGTTCTTGTGAGTAATGAATGGGGTAGGCAGGAGATCTGGGGAGTGGGCAAAGAGAACACTGAAGACCAGAAGGTTAACCAAACTTCCACCAGGCACAAGGGTCTTTAAAATGTGGTAGTACTGTCAGACAGTTTAATGATGGAACTATTTTTTTCTTGGACTGGATCCAGCTAGCATGCACTAAAGAATTCCCATACCCATAGGGCTAAGCTTAGTTCTGTGCCAGGGGTTTACAGTTTATTTCCTACTGAATAACAGCCAAGCTGCTGCAATCTGCCCCATCCCATTAACATTCTGAATTGCACAAAAAAAATGGCATGATACATCTCTAACTTAAAACGACGCACATACGAAGTTTGTACAGACAAAAATCCAGTTACTGGTCAGCAGAAACGGCTTCTTATTTGAGTCATCTTATTCAGAGAGGCCTCAAGATGGCTGGTGAGATGAACAGAATACATCACACTGGTGCAGTAGGCTTCATCTCGAGGGGTTGGGGCAGAGACACGTGTTGTTGGGGCACAGTGCACTGCTACTAACCACATTGTACTTGACCTTAAAAAGAGAGTTTGACTTTGACTTGGATGTCTGAAACAGGAAAGTCGTAAATTCCCTGGTGTTAAGATCCCTCACTTTGGTGGGCACAAAAAGAGGGTACACGTGTATGGTAGAGATGAGGACCCAGCTTAATGACTGGAAACCTCAAAGCGGTGTATAAATCAAATTCAAAGCCAAAACCCAAATTAGCCCATAAAAGAAGCAAGAATGCAAACACTAAGAGACTGTGATACAGAGTTCAGACAAATGCAGAAATTCAACAGAGAAGTACAAATTAAATGATTTTATCCCCAAATCGTATGATCAGATATTCACCTCGCTACAAAACACATTGATACAGTTTCCCTCTCTCTTTAAAGCAATCAGCACGTTAAGCTCAACATTTGGGTAGACCAAACCTATTTTTTTAGATGATGGTATTGCAAACTGGTATAAAGTATGTATTTACCACAACAATGGACTCTGGGCTGTGGTGGCACAAAGTCAACCACAGGCATGTGAACCCACAGAAAACGGCAAGTAGCACAGAAAAGGAAACATTAAGTAAAAATGATTTGCATAAACAAGTGCCATCGCTGGGCTTATTAAACTTATCCAAATATCAATATTTGGGGCTTCTGTAATTTACTATTTGTTTTAACCAAATATTTATCCCTCAAATCAACATATCATAAAATCTGATCATTATCGCACTGCTGTTTCTAGAAGCTTGCTGTGTGCAAATTGGCTGTCGTGTTTCCTGTGTTACAACAGTGACTACGCTTCAAAAGCACTTCATTGGCTGTGAAGCATTTTGGGACATCCTGAGGTTATGAAAGGCGCTATATAAATGCAAGTCTGTCTTTTTCTTTTTTTACTGCCACTTGCATTTACATTCATAAAACCAACATCCTTTTCCTCAGGTGTCAACTGTGGCTCACTGGGCAGCGCTCTCACCCCTCAGAAGGTTGTGGGTTCAAGTCCCATTCTAGTGATTTGAGCACAAAACCTAGGCTGACACTCCCAGTGCAGCGTTGAGGGAGGGCTTCACCGTCAGAGGTGCCGTCTTTCAGATTAGATGTTAAACCAAGGCCCCATCTTCCCTCAGATGGACCTAAAAGATGCCATGGCACTATTTCAAGGAGCAGGGGTCCTGTCAAATATTCACCCCTTAATATCACTAAAACAGATGTCATCACATTGCAGCTTGTGGGATCTTGCTGTGCCCAAACTGGATGTGCTACCTACATTACAACAGTAACTGCACTTCATTGGCTGTAAACTTTGAGACATCTTGAGGTCACGGAATGCACTATAAAAATGCTAGTCGTTCTTTCTTTGTGGCAGGATTGTAGCCTCACTGTGATTGGGATTGGGTCATCAGATAACAGGCCTGTTACTAGCGGTGGATGTGATGTGAGCTGATGAATTGAAATGTATTGGTCCAGCAGCTGAGGCCTTCTCAGCTACAGGAGATTAAAAAAAACATACAAAACACCTGCAGAATTCTGAAAGTTTCCAAGATGTCCATAGTAAGTAAACTGGTCATATTAATAGCAAAGATGCAAGACTTCAGTTATATGGAAAGACTGGAGAAGTTGTGATTGTTCCCCTTAGAGCAGAGAAGGTTAAAGGGGAGATTGATTAGAGGTGTTCAAAATGATGAGGAGTTTCAATTGAGTAAATAGGGAGAAACTGACAGGAGGATCGGTAAGCCGTGAATGCAGATTTAAGGTAATTGGCAAATTGGTCAGGGGGGTGAGCAGGAAATGAGGAGACTTTTTTTTTAAAATATATAAATGCAAAAAGTTCTGATGATCTGGAATGCACTGCCTGAATTGGTAATTTTCAAATTGGTAATTTACATGGAAGGGGAGGAAAAAACTGCAGGGCTATGGGGAAAGAGCAGGGGAGTGCGACTAATCGGATAGATCTTTCAAAGACCCGACACATTGGGCTGAATGGGATCCTTCTATGCTATGTGATTTTATGATTAGGCTTTCTGAGGGAAAGATCTGGCAATCAAGGGACTCGCTAATGGCAGAAGTATGCAGAACCTGACCCAGCCTCCCTCCACTTCTGGTGCTCAAACAATGCTACTCCTGACATCTCTAAGCCTGTATTCAGACTGCCAGATCCATGGTGTCTCTGGACCTGGGATCCAAATGCGGATGTGCTTTTAGAAGTTTTTTTTTCAATGTAACAGTATATAAATGGCAGATGGCATTGGATTCAGAAGAGCAAAGCAAACAAGGAGAGGCTTAAAAATATATTTTTAAAAATGGATACAACCAGTTACTTCATTATAACCCTGTGAGAGCCCTCAATCAACTCACTGCTCAACAGCTTGTGAAAAAAGCAGCCTAAGCCTTCTCCACATAGAAGGCTTGCACATATATGATCATTAATAGCTCACATACCCTGGACAACGTATGTCAGCCAAGAGCGACGTCTCAATTCATTCCATCTTCGCTGCCTCCGGAGAATCCTTGGCATCAGGTGGCAGGACCGTATCTCCAACACAGAAGTCCTTGAGGCGACCAACATCCCCAGCATATACACCCTACTGAGCCAGCGGCGCTTGAGATGGCTTGGCCATGTGAGCCGCATGGAAGATGGCAGGATTCCCAAGGACACATTGTACAGTGAGCTCGTCACTGATATCAGACCCACCGGCCGTCCATGTCTCCGCTTTAAAGATGTCTGCAAACGCGACATGAAGTCCTGTGACATTGATCACAAGTGGTGGGAGCCAGTTGCCAGCGATCGCCAGAGCTGGTGGGCAGCAATAAAGGCGGGGCTAAAGTGTGGCGAGTCAAAGAGACTTAGCAGTTGGCAAGAAAAAAAGACAGAAGAGCAAGGGGAGAGCCAACTGTGTAACAGCCCCGACAACCAATTTTATCTGCAGCGCCTGTGGAAGAGTCTGTCACTCTAGAATTGGCCTGTATAGCCACTCCAGGCGCTGCTTCACAAACCACTGACCATCTCCAGGTGCTTTCCCATTGTCTCTCGAGACAAGGAGGCCATAAAAGGAGCTCAGATATCTCTCAGCATTTCACAGATGATATTTTGCAGTTAATTTGCACACACAAGGTCCCCAGTCATCACAAATAGCAATCGGTTTTCAGTACTGCTGGTTAAGGGAGGAACATAGGTAGAACAGCAAGAGAATGCCATGCTCCTTAAGTACTGCCATGGACTCTATTAATCTTCACAGACCCAAATAGCTAGTTTAACTTCTGACAATTCAGTACCTCCTCGGTGTAGCATTATTCAAGTGGTCAAGATGGACATAAACTTCAGAAGTCCAAATAGGTGATAGTAGCAATGCGTAATCCAACTCAAAAAATTGCTTCAGTAATAAACGAGTTGGAGAAAGGTGGATTTAGGAAGAGTTTAAATACAGATCTTGAACTAAAAAAAAGTGTTAAAATTTATAAAAAGGCCAAGCCAATTTCTTAAAATGGCAATTTCACTCCTCTCTCTCTCCACCCTCTCCCTGCCCCACCCCCCTCCCCTCCCCCCACTCTGAGACACCAGTCAAAGACATCATATGCTGAACAAAATGAATACTGCTGGCATCAAAGCAGTGTGTCCCAGTTGGCTGCAGCAATAAGCATCCAAAGCAACTAACAGGGCCAATTGTATAAGCCCCATGAACAGAGCTCTGTTAATACAGATCAGTATCACATATCTGCCAAAAACAATATAACAATGAAAGATTCCATCCCAGTCTACTTTTAACAATTAAAGCAACATTCACCTTCCACATGGAGTGGTTGAAATGATTAGCATAGATGCATTTAAGGGGAAGCCTGAAAAGCATTTGAGGGAGTAAAGAATAGGGTGAGATGAAGGAGGGTGGGAGGAGGCTCATGCACAGCATAAATACCAGTAGGGCCAAATAGCCTATTTCAGTGCTGCAAAATTCTATGCATCATTCCATGCAAAATCAATTTTTATAAGTTTTGTAGGCTTCCCAATCACAGCTTTCAAGTCAGATCTCTGCAGGAACTCAACAAGGTGAAAAGCATTAAACACCGTCAAGAGCCAAAGATCTTGGATTCCACTAGCAGTGAGACAGTGTTATTGTGAGAAAATGAGGGACAAAGAGAGTCAGGGAAAGTAAACCATTAAGTGAAAGACAATACTGCACAAAGCATAATGTTCCCAACATCACAAAACAAACACAGAGTACAAGTTCCCAAGTAATTCAAAAGGTCAATACTTATTTGTCACTATGTTTAGGGTAGTGTTCATCACTTCCCAGTGACAAATGAAGCCAGTGTGAGGGCATTTTTATGTTCTGGGAATTGAAGTGGAAACCAAAAGCTCATTTTATTCATGATTTTTTGCAGTTCTCCAGAAGTGACATTAGTTGTTTGTTTCTTAAATCTTGTGGTGAAAGGATAGTGTTTGAATTCGGTCAACAACTTTTATATAGCACCTTTAACATCATAAAATTTCCCAAATGGGTGGTTGATGGTCGTCACAGACTCGGTGGGCCGAAGGGCCTGTTTCAGTGCTGTATCTCTAAACTAAACTTTCACAGGACGTTATAAAGCAAAATTATACCAATATTAGGACAGATGACCAAAAGCTTGGTCAAAAAGGTAGGTTTGAAGGAGCATCTTAAAGGAAGAGAGGTGGAGAGGTTTAGGGAGGGAAGTTCAGAGCTTAGGGCCCAGGCAGCTGAAGGCACGGCTATCAATAGTAGAGCAATTAAAATCAGGGATGCTCAAAAGGCCTGAATTAGAGGAGCACCGAATTCGCAGAGGTTTGTGGAGCTGGAGGAGATTACAGAAATAGGGAGGGGTGAGGCCACAGAGGGATTTGAAAACAAGGACGAGAATTTTAAAACCGGGGCATTGTTTGACTAGGAGCGAATGTAATCCCAATTGCCCATCCCCGTTCAATCTGGGGCATGGGATCGATCCATTCATCCCCACCCTGAATGAACATCCTCACCTAATTTGCTGTGGCCAGGTCCAACTGGAAACCAGATGTTTTCCCAAGACTGTATGGCAGTGGTGGTGGGGAGATGAGGAGAGGTGTGCTGCTTTTATGTTGCATTAGTACCACCAGCCCATGACGAACAGATCTTCAACAGCCAGTGACAACCCCAAAGTAAATGCGCTGGATTCACTAAGACTAATAGCCAGGAAGACTCACGGTGCTCAAGTGCCAAGTGTCACAAGGAAGGTCAAAACTATCTATTTCCCACAATGGATTACAAAGATGAAGAGTTAGCTCCCAATAGACAAGCATCCCCTTTTCTTCTCCATCCTCCAATCCCACATCTCCCATCTTTGTTACCAGGAGAAGCCCATGATAAAAGATTCATGTCAAGGTACTCAGCTACCAACAACTCTTGGGAACTGCAACCAACAGAGCCTGGACAAGCAAGTGTTGGTAGCCTATACATCAGAAACAGCACAACATTCAGGCTTGGATTGACAAGTGGTAAGTAACATACATTCTGTCCCTTCATCCAAGTCATTGATATAGATTGTAAATAGTTGAGGCCCCAGCACTGATCCCTGTAGCACTCCACTCAGCTTGCCAACCTGAAAACGACCCATTTATGCCTACTCTCTGTTCCCTGTTAGCTAACCAATCCTTTATCCATGCTAATATGTTACCCCCTATACCATGGGCTCTTATTTTGTTTAGTAACTTTTGACCTGGCACCTTGTCAAATGCCTTCCGGAAATCAAGTACACCACATCCACAGGTTCCCCTTTATCCACATTGCTTGTTACTTCCTCAAAGAACTTTAATAAATTAGTCAAACATGACTTCCCTTTCACAAAACCATGTTGATTCTGCCTGATTGCATTGAGATTTTCTAAATGACCCCTGCTATAACCTCCTTAATAACACTCCAGCATTTTCCCTATGACAAATGTTAAGCTAACTGGCCTGTAGTTTCCTGCTTTCTGTCTTCCTCCTATCTTGAATAGCAGAGTTACATTCACTATTTTCCAATCTGATGGGGCCTTTCCAGAATCTAGGGAATTTTGGAAAATTAAAATGACTGCATCCACTACCTCAGCAGCCACTTATTTTTAGACCCTGGGATGAAGTCCATAAGGATCTGAGGACTAGTCAGCTTTTAGTTCTAATAATTTTCAGTACCCTTTCCCCAGTGATGGTAATTTAAGTTTCCCCTCTCCATTTCAACTCTTGATTCACAATTATTTCTGGGATGTTATTTGTATCCTTTACAGTGAAGATAGAAGCAAAAAATCTGTTCAATTCCACCGCCATTTCCTTATTTTCCATGAACTCCACAGACTCTCTCTCAAGGACCAACGCTCACTTCACTTTTTTTCCTTTTTAAATACCTGTAGAAACTCTTCCCATCTGTGGCTACAAGAGCAGGTCAGAGGTTGGGAATTCTGTAGCAAGTAACTTATCTCCTCGCTCCCCAAAGCCTGTCCACCATTTACAAGGCACAAGTCAGGAGTGTGATGGGAATACTCTGCACTTGCCTGGATGAGTGCAGCTCCAATGACACTCAAGAAGCTCGACACCATCCAGGACAAAGCAACCTGCTTGATTGGCACCCCATCCACCACCTTCAACATTCACTCCCTTTACCACGAATTAACAGTGGCAGCAGTGTGTACCATCTATAAGATGCACTGCAACAACTCAGCAAGGCTCCTTTGACAGCACCTTCCAAACACGCGACCTCTACCACCTAGAAGGACAAGGGCAGCAAATGCATCGGAACACCACCACTTGCAAGTTCCCCTCCAAGTCGCACATCATCCTGACTTGGAACTATATCACTGTTCCTTCATCACTGAGACAAAATCCTGAACTCCCTCCCTAACAGCACTCTGTGTACCTACAGTGCTGCAGTGGTTCAAGAAGGCAGCTCACCACCACCTTCTCAAGGGCAGTTAGGGTTGGGCAATAAATGCTGACCTTGCCAGCGAAGCTCACATCCTACAAATGAATTAAAAAAAAGTTGAACCCAATCCGGTCTATATCTAGAGTCCAACCGTGAACTCATCTCAATTAGGGGATCACTGGTTATCGCAATGACAGAACCATGGTTGATTTTTCTTCTCCATCACTAATTAATTGTCATGTCACTTAAAAACATCCCTTTGAGATCTGCTAACCCAGGGCAGGAAGTCAACCAGGGACCTTTTCTGTTCGTACAGCACCAGGTACATTGGCCGTCAAGGGAGCCTCTTCAAATTCCACTGGGACTAATAAAACCTCACTCTGTAGAAACATACAGCACATAATGTGGCCATTTCTCTTTCAGTCACGGAGAAGACAGTAACACAGTCTGGTAAAGCATAAGTCTTATACAGGAAAGACTTGCACTTAAAACAGCATCTTTCACAACCACAGGATGTCCCAAGGTGCTTTACAGCTAATGAAGTACTTTTTTTTTTGAAGTGTAGACACTGTTATAATGTGGGAAATGTGGCAGCCAATTTGCAAACAAGCTCCCACAAACAGCAATGTGATAATGACCAGATAATTTGTTTCAGTGATGTTAATTGAGGGATAAATATTGGCCTGGACACTGGGGTAACTCCTCTGCTCTCCTTTGAAATAGTGCCATGGGATCTTTTACATCCACTTGAGGGGGCAGACAGCCTTGGTTGAACGTCATATCCGAAAGACAGCACCACAGACAATGCAGCATTTCCTCAGTATGGCACTGGAGTGTCAATTTTGATTTTTGTGCTCAGGTCTTGGATTGCGATTTGAACCCACAACCTTCCAACAGAGGGGAGTATGCTTTTTTAAAAAAAAATAAAAAACAGGAAAGAGAAGTCATCACTATTGATGATTGCATTTCCTTTTAAGCTCAGTATTAGTTACTTAGAAAGGAAACCTCAATAGGTCAGAACTAATATTAGTTTGATTTCTTCTAGGGTTCAACCAAGATGTCATAGCTGTGAGGCACACTAGGAATGGAAGGTGACATGCAATAGGTACAATTAATTAGCAAATTTCATATTTATATACACAGAACAAAGTTATTTGAGATAAATCGGTTACTTCCAATCATTGCATTCAAACTGCTTCAAATAACATACCCATCTAGATAATGGCAGAGGGAGCTTGTAAAAGTAGCAATTAATTGGGAGGGAAAAGATTGTGTGGGAGAAATGCATAATAACGATTCAAAAATGTTTTAGGTCTCATTTACGTCAGCTCTTATATGCAGACTTGAAGTTACATTTGAATTCTTAGGAAAATATAAAAAGAAATCATAGCTTCTGGATGTAGTGCCAGATAGAGAGTTTTCAATGAACACTATGTACTATACAGCTGGGTAATTGAAAATATCATAGATACTCCAATTGTTCAGGAACAGATGGAGATCTGGGCAAAACATGATAACCACCAGCTTATGAGCTTACCAAAGGCACATTCATTGGACTTTTAAAATTGAGGCAATAGCTAGTGTAACGGCTGCACAGTTAGCCTGACCTGCTAACCTTCTGAAGCACTCTTCCCCTGAAGGTGTCAACCTTGCTGGAATACAGTCTACAGGCATGGTACTTTCTTGCATCTCACATTGAAACAACAGTAGGCCTCGTAGCCCCTCGAGCCAGTTCCACCATTTAATGAGATGATGGTTGATTTGTGATTTAACTCCATAAACCCACCTTAGCCAAAAATATTAAGGGATATGGGGCAAACAAATAGCTATCAATCTCAGATTTAAAATTAACAATTGATCTAGCGTCAACTGCCATTTGTAGAAAGAGTTCCAAACTTCTGCCACCCTTTACATGTAGAAATGTTTCCTAATTTCAACTGGCCACTTTTCATCTGCAAGCCTAAAGGACAAGGTTGGACAAACTATTTGAAATAAAGACCACTGATGGTCAAACTTGAGCCTGTCCTTGTTGGATGTTTACACCAAAAAACAACTTGCATTTATATAATACCTTTAACGGGGTAAAACATCCTAAGGCACTTCACAGGAACATAAGCAAATAAAATTTGATGCCAAGTCACATAAGGAGATTAGGGCAGATGGCCAAAAGCTTGGTCAAAGAGGTCGGTTTTAAGCAGCGTCTTAAAAGGAGGAGAGGTAGACAAGCAGCATGGTTAAGCGAGAGAATTCCAGAAATTAGGACCTAGGCAGCTGAAAGTATGGCCATCAATGATGGAGCAATGAAAATCAGGGTTTACAAACACACACTTGACCAGGATTTAGCACACAGCAATCAGGACCAAGAACCTCTCTACACTGGGTTAGAAAAGTGGAGAGATAAATTTAAGCATGACTGCTCCTGCCCCAGCCAAGTTCAGAACATCCCTGGAACTGAACATGTTATTGGCTCAATTTCACATGATCGTCACCAACTGAGCCACTGGGTGCTTTCAACAAACTTAATGCTTAACCAACTCTTAAAACACTAGGAGATTAATGGGATGATCAGAGAAAACCATTATCCAATTTGACATTTTCTCACCCATTCTTTGCATTTTGCGAAAGACATCATATTGTAAATGTCTCATTACGTAATCCACATTGATATCCTAACACAATCCCTGCACCTGGGGGCAGTTGCTCCAGTGGATTTTATTAGAAATTAGCACAACCCCTGCGTGGGTAGAGGGAAGGTCTAATTTACAACGTGTCAAGTTTACATAGCAGTACTCATAGAAAATGCAGACATAGGAATTTAGAATGGCAAGCTGGCAGGAAGTATGCACAGACTAAGAGTTTTAATATATTAAATAGTCCATACTGCCAAGTGTACATAGCATGAAAAATTCCCCTCCTCCCCTCCCATTATAGGTTACACTGGATGCGGAACCCCGTAGGCGGTCATGTGTCACCCTTGGCATGTTTCCGGCAGTTCCTGCAGCCATACTGGTGCCAAACGTCGTGCTCTGCGCTCCTTTGGACCCCACCAGAAAGGCAGAGAGGAGGGTTTTGACGACTGGGCAACTCTCAACCTCCATAAATTTGCCCAGGCATGCGCCATGGAGAGGTCACTCCATAGTTGCCTCACAGCGACTAAAACAACACGGAAGGCAGTAGTTACGAGTTATAAGTCCAGATAAATTGGCGTAGAAACTGGGCGCCACGGGTTGCCTTTGTCTGTGGGAGAGGTCATTGCACCTCACTGGACAGCTACCGCCCGCCTCAAACCGGGCAGCACACGGTCAATAAGGTTCTGTCCCGCCACAGTCTACCTGCTTCAATGGCTGCTTGGAGCTCAGGGTCATTGCCCGAAAGGTGGACTGATACACCGCACCAAACAATACGAAAAAAGGAAAGAAGGTACCAGCCCTTCGCTTTGCAAGCTGGAACATCAGAACTATGTGTCCTGGCCTGTCGGAAGACCTTACACAAATCAACGATTCTCGGAAGACCGCCATCATTAACAACGAGCTCAGTAGACTCAATGTAGGCATTGCAGCACTTCAGGAGACTCGCCTCCCCGCGAGTGGATCTCTAGCAGAGCAAGACTACACACCTTCTCTGGCAGGGCAGGGATTCTGAAGAACCAAGACAGCATGGAGTGGGCTTCGCCATCAGAAACTCCTTGCTCAGCATGATAGAGCCTCCCTCAAATGGCTCGGAATGCATACTGTCCATCCGACTGCTCACCACCTCTGGTCCAGTACACCTACTCAGCATCTATGCTCCAACACTCTGGTCCCCACCTGAAGCTAAAGATCAGTTCTACGAGGAACTCCATATCATTAGCAGCATCCCCAACACCGAATACCTATTCCTGCTGGGGGACTTTAATGCTAGGGTAGGGGCCGACCATGACTCATGGCCCTCCTGCCTTGGGCGCTATGGCGTTGGAAGGATGAATGAAAACGGGCAGAGACTGCTTGAGTTGTGTACCTATCATAACCTCTGCATCACCAACTCATTCTTTCACACTAAACCCTGTCATCAGGTTTTATGGAGGCACCCAAGATCGCGTCGTTGGCACCAGCTAGATCTCATTGTCACAAGGCGAGCCGCCTTAAACAGTGTTCAAATCACACGCAGCTTCCACACAGCAAAAGTGCGAAGAGAAATGCAGACTGGTTACAATCTCATAATGAAGAGCTGGAACCTGTCATAGCCGCTAAGTGCATTGCACTGTTGGACTACAAGAAAGTCCCCAGCGATTTAACATCCGCAGCACTTAAAGCAGCCAGAAGCACTGCACAAAGAACAGCCAGGCGCTACGCAAACGACTACTGGCAACACCTATGCAGTCATATTCAGCTGGCCTCTGACACTGGAAACATCAGAGGAATGTATGATGGCATTGAGAGAGCTCTTGGGCCAACCATCAAGAAAATCGCCCCCCTCAAATCTAAATCAGGGGACATAATCACTGACCAATGCAAACAAATGGACCGCTGGGTTGAGTACTACCTAGAACTGTACTCCAGGGAGAATGTTGTCACTGAGACTGCCCTCAATGCAGCCCAGCCTCTACCAGTCACGGATGAGCTGGACATACAGCCAACAAAATTGGAACTCAGTGATGCCATTGATTCTCTAGCCAGCGGAAAAGCCCCTGGGAAGGACAGCATTACCCCTGAAATAATCAAGAGTGCCAAGCCTGCTATACTCTCAGCACTACATGAACTGCTTTGCCTGTGCTGGGACGAGGGAGCAGTACCCCAGGACATGTGCGATGCCAATATCATCACCCTCGATAAAAACAAAGGTGACCGCGGTGACTGCAACAACTACCGTGGAATCTCCCTGCTCAGCATAACGGGGAAAGTCTTTGCTCGAGTCGCTCTAAACAGGCTCCAGAAGCTGGCCGAGCACGTCTACCCTGAGGCACAGTGTGGCTTTCGTGCAGAGAGATCGACCGTTGACATGCTGTTCTCCCTTCGTCAGATACAGGAGAAATGCCGTGAACAACAGATGCCCCTCTACATTGCTTTCATTGATCTCACCAAAGCCTTTGACCTTGTCAGCAGACGTGGTCTCTTCAGACTACTAGAAAAGATTGGATGTCTACCAAAGCTACTAAGTATCATCACCTCATTCCATGACAATATGAAAGGCACAATTCAACATGGTGGCTCCTCATCAGAGCCCTTTCCTATCCTGAGTGGCGTGAAACAGGGCTGTGTTCTCGCACCCACACTTTTTGGGATTTTCTTCTCCCTGCTGCTTTCACATGCGTTCAAGTCTTCTGAAGAAGGAATTTTCCTCCACACAAGATCAGGGGGCAGGTTGTTCAACCTCGCCCGTCTAACAGCGAAGTCCAAAGTACGGAAAGTCATCATCAGGGAACTCCTCTTTGCTGACGATGCTGCTTTAACATCTCACACTGAAGAGTGCCTGCAGAGTCTCATCGACAGGTTTGCGGCTGCCTGCAATGAATTTGGCCTAACCATCAGCCTCAAGAAAACGAACATCATGGGGCAGGACGTCAGAAATGCTCCATCCATCAATATTGGCAACCACGCTCTGGAAGTGGTTCAAGAGTTCACCTAACTAGGCTCAACTATCACCAGTAACCTGTCTCTAGATGCAGAAATCAACAAGCGCATGGGAAAGGCTTCCACTGCTATGTCCAGACTGGCCAAGAGAGTGTGGGAAAATGGCGCACTGACACGGAACACAAAAGTCCGAGTGTATCAGGCCTGTGTCCTCAGTACCTTGCTCTATGGCAGCGAGGCCTGGACAACGTATGTCAGCCAAGAGCGACGTCTCAATTCATTCCATCTTTGCTGCCTCCGGAGAATACTTGGCATCAGGTGGCAGGACCGTATCTCCAACACAGAAGTCCCCGAGGCGGCCAACATCCCCAGCTTGTACAGACTACTGAGTCAGCGGCGCTTGAGATGGCTTGGCCATGTGAGCCGCATGGAAGATGGCAGGATCCCCAAAGACACATTGTACAGCGAGCTCGCCACTGGTATCAGACCCACCGGCCGTCCATGTCTCCGCTTTAAAGAGGTCTGCAAATGCGACATGAAGTCCTGTGACATTGATCACAAGTCGTGGGAGCCAGTTGCCAGCGTTCGCCAGAGCTGGCGGGCAGCCATAAAGACGGGGCTAAAGTGTGGCGAGTCGAAGAGACTTAGTAGTTGGCAGGAAAAAAAGACAGAGGCGCAAGGGGAGAGCCAACTGTGTAACAGCCCCGACAAACAAATTTCTCTGCAGCACCTGTGGAAGAGCCTGTCACTCTAGAATTGGCCTTTATAGCCACTCCAGGCGCTGCTTCACCAACCACTGATCACCTGCAGGCGCTTATCCATTGTCTCTCGAGATAAGGAGGCCAAAGAATAAGAAGAAGAAGTTAGAAAGCTGTGCCAGTAATTTATCTTAAAAGTCACAATTCCCTTTCCACTTGACAATGATGGCAACATGGATGAAATCTGCTTGAACATTTGACCAAATGTCATGCTTCACATTTTCACTTCTTAAAAACAGGAAGATTCCAGTTGCTAAAATAAAAATAAAATAACAAAACTGAAAGTTCTGGAAAGGGAATAATCTTTCATGCATAATCCTTCATTAGATCTCGGAAACTAATTGCTTCTGTCCAACAGTCTGTATCCAAAATATTAATCCATCTTTTCTCCTCCTGGGATGACAGACCTGTTATATGATTCTGCTGTGTTTGAGTATTTAACAGCATTGGAATGTGTCCAAAAATCAATACAAATAGATTTTTTTTTAAACTTCATGAAGAGTTGGCTTAATGATTGGAAGAGAAATGTCCCAACTATGAATAGACGGACTGTGCGTCACATCCAAACAAAATTTACTTTGTGGCTGCCAATTCCTGTCAGTCTGTGTAGTTGCATACTTAAAGGAATATTCCAGCCCTATCATGGCCTTATCTATGAATATTTCAGGAAAAATTGACCTGAAGCAATTTGCTTTGAGTTGTAGGAGTTCAAAACTTTTGTCCTCATTGACCACATAGATTTGGAGCATGGATCCTCCTGGGCCCATGTATAGAGTATAAATACAGGGTCTCATTAATTTGTACATATATCAAGCTTCTGATACTAGCTGATCTTAGAGTTCCAATTAGGATGTACTCACCAAGAGGCAAGTGGCCTGAAAAATAAAACAGCCCTTTCCAAACCTCCAGGCCAAAAAATCCAAACAGGACAAATCAGCAGGTAATACAAATACAAAGTTGTCTGATTTGCCTGGGCATCACACACCAGATTGCAAGGGTTAATGGCTACAAATTGGATAACTCTTGCTTAGGATTCCTGTATCTGAGGACCCGGACTCCTCTACGAATGTTCAGATCCCACAAACCAAGTCAGATCCAAAACAATATGCGATATTCCTTCCCTGAACGATTAATAATTCCTACAACATGCACACACACACAAACTAGCAGCCCAACAGAAAGTCAATCAAAAAATGTGTTGAAGTTGATTGTTTCCTCAGGTCCTGCATTAACCTATTCGTGTATCGCTACCAGCTGTCTATCTTCTCCATAGGAGACCTAGTCTGCACTTGGCATTTCCCCACAGTAATACTACCATGCAACATATCCCCCAGTCAGTATTCCTTCCTCAACCCACACCACAAAGAAACAGATTAACAGGTCAATTTATCTCAATACCTAACTGCTCTGAAGAAAAGTCTTGCATCGACATTGTTATGACGTATTAACCCTTCACTCCAGGGAGTTTCCATTAGTACAAGCCTGTGTCTCAGCTATCAGTCACCAACTCTAAAATAAAAACAAAATACTGCGGATGCTGGAAATCTGAAATAAAAACAAAGTGCTGGAAAAAATAGCAGGTCTGGCAGCATCTGTGGAGACAGAAGCAGAGTTAACGTTTCACGTCAGTGACCCTTCACCAACTCTAGTTGGACAAATTTATGAAGGTGTCATCACATCACCACTTGTCTCCAATGGCCATGCCTCACACTCCCTCCATTGATTGCCCAACATGTCCTTCCTCTCAGCACCTTGCCTTCCCACACCAATCAGAAGCTTCAATATCCAATGGATGATTCTTCACTGTCAGTTAAACTGGCTTCCCTCCCTGCACACCATATTCAATATTTTTATAAACTAGGAAACAAAAGTTATGTGCGAAATCCTCCAAGGTCACTGCACGCCTCTAATTCTGGCCTCTTGAGCATTCCCGATTTTAATCGCTGCACCATTGGCGACTGTGCTGTCAGCTGCCTAGGCCCTAAGCTCTAGAATTCCTTCCCTAAACCTCTGCATCTTCACACCTCTCTCCCCCTTTAAGACACTCCTTAAAGCCTACCTCTCTGATCAAACTCTTGGACATTTGTCCCAAAGTCTCCTTGTGTGGCTCGGTATCAAAATTTGTTCGATAATGCTTCTGTGAAGTGCCTTGAGATGATTACTACATTCAAGGCACTATATATAATTGTTGTGGTAGAGTTCATGGCCAGATTGGAGGAAAAAAAACCTAATTAAAGAAGACTTTATAATTAAAATGATGTTCGAGCAGAGCAATGCAGCAATTTTGTCGTCACTGGAAATTCTATTTCTTTCTCCATCTTACATCTGCAGCCCCTCTGAAGTGGCAGAGATTTGCTGGGACACAGATCCACATTCGCAAACAGCCCTTCACCAATTATAAGCACAGACTGCGAGTGGCAATTTGACTGTTAATACCAATGCACCCAAGAACATCGAACAGAAATGGTCACTGGAATGTAATCAGCAGAGGAACCCTGGCCAATTCCCCACCCCATCCCAAGGCTATGCAGCAATCCTTCAGGAAGCAAACACAATTATTTATATACACACACACACAAGTGTGTTCATACACAACTAGGGGAAAAAGGATGCCAGTTCTTTTTTTTTTAAATGACTGAATGATACTGGGGATGATGAAGGAATTCAGTTTTGTGGTTTCTGGAGAAGCTGGAATTGTTCTTGAAGCAGAGATATTAAGGGGAGTTTTATTCAGGGTGTTTAAAAGCATGAATGGGAGACCCTGTTTTTACTGGCAGGAGGGTTAGTAACCAGACGACACAAATTTAAGATAATTGCCAAAAGAATCAGTGGAAGATGGAAAGTTCTTTTTAAACATAACACTGCCTGAAAGGGCGATGGAAGCAGATTCATTAGTAACTTTAAAAAAGCGAATTGGATATATGCTTGGAAAGGAAAATTTTGCAGGACTGTGGGGGAAAAGATGTAGGTGGGACTAATTAGATAGCTCTTTCAAGAAACGGGAATATGCACAGTAGGCTGAATCTGTGATGTATGATTCTGTGATGATGCCCCTTTGAATCAAGAGAGTGTTTCAATTATCCCAAAATGCCTTATTATAGAGAAGAACATGAATGTCAGTCATTACTACAAATTATCTTTTGTGGGTTGTCCAACAAATTCAACAAATCAGTATTTGAGATATGGCTTTTAGACCAACACACACACACACACACACACACACACACACACACACACACACACATCAAGCAACACTTCTATACCAGTCTCTGGGTCAATTGGCTTCTAGTCAAAAAATAATTAGTTTCAGCTAACAGGACTCTGAATTCGTTTATTGAATCTAATACCACTTGGATTAGCAGTCAGTGGCATTCAACTGAATGGTCAGTGCTTATGTTAAGTTTAATGACCAAAGTATATTGAAATTTGCAGAGTTGGCTGTTCCCTGAGCCTTGTCAATTAAAATCACAATTCCATGGGATCTCTCACAACATGGTGTTCTCCCAGAATTAGAAAGTTTAGAGATTGGGGAAAAATCTCAACAAATCAAGGACATTTACTAATGAGATTTCAATGGCTGAGTTGTTCTTCTCCTGATTAGGCAACACAGGACTAGGATATAATTAAGGGTTGTCATCCCTTTCCAGAAATTAAGGATTAATCCCCAGGACGCTGCTGCAAGCAATGAGAGAAAAATCACAAGGGCATTAACAAAAAACATTGTGCACGACACAATTAAGGAATATTTAATGCAAGGCAGCAAGTTGTTGGCAACTTGTCTTAGCTCTATTGCTGTTGGGTGACAGAATGCGATAATGGATGACAGTGCTCCGCTGTTCCAAGTGCTTTAATAGATTCAATAATCCAGACATTGAAATAAACACTTGCGCTCAGCCAAATTAAACTTCCTGTAACTGACGAGGAAAGACAGATTTCTGTGGGAATTTTGAAGCTCTGAGATAAACCCTGAAAGAGAATGGCCTGGCCTACAGAGCAGCAGTTTTTCATGGTGACTGAATCAAGCATTATGTGGAGACCTCCAGGGGCAACTGTGTGGCTCACTTGGTAAATACACAACCTAGTGTGACATCGAGCCATACAAACCATTATACTAGTGCGTCAGCTGTGGCTTAGTTGGTAGCACGCTTGCCTCTGAGTCACAAGGTTCTGGGTTCAAGTCCCACTCCAGGTCTTGTGCACAATGATCAAGGCTGCACCTCCAGTGCAATACTAAGTGCTGCACTGTTGGAGGTGCTGTCTTTCAGATGAGTGGTTAAACCGAGGCCCCATCTACCCTCTCAGGTGGATGTAAGATCCCATGACACTAGTTTGAACAGCAAGGGAGTTATCCCTGGTATCCTGGCAATATTTATCCCTAATTTATCCCTACACTTAAGGAAGAAATTAGGAGGGCGAAAAGGGGCCATGAGATTTCCCTGGCAGATAAGATAAAGGAGAATCCTAAAAGATTCTATAAGTATATTAAGAGTAAAAGGGTAGCTAGGGAGAGAGTAGGTCCACTTAAGGATCAGTGTGGCAATCTATTTGTGGAGGCACAGGAAATGGGCAAGGTCTTAAATGAACATTTCTCGTCCGTAGTTAACATGGAGAAGGTCATGGAAGCTAGTGAGTTCAAGGGAGGGAACACCGATATCCTGGAGCATATCAACATTACAAAGGAGGTAGTGTTGGAGGTTTTGAAGCGCATTAAAGTGGATAAATCCCCAGGCCTGAGCAGGTGTATCCTAGGATACTTTGGGAAGCAAGGGAGGAGATTGATGGGGCCCTGGCAGAGATTTTTGTAACATCGTTAGCCACGGGTGAGGTACCGGAAGACTGGAGGATAGCTAAAGTTGTGTCTTTATTTAAGAAGGGCAGCAGGGATAAGCCAGGGAACTACAGGCCGGTGAGCCTTACATCAGTGGTGGGAAAGTTATTGGAAGGGATTCTGAAAGACAGGATTTCTATGCATCTGGAAAGGCATGGTCTAATTAGGGATAGTCAGCATGGCTTTGTGCGTAGGAAATCACGTCTCACGAATTTGATTGAGTTTTTCGAGGAGGTGAGCAAGAGGATTGATGAGGCCAGGGCGATAGATGTTGTCTATGTGGACTTTAGCAAGGCCTTTGACAAGGTCCCACATGGTAAGCTGGTCCAGAAGGTTCGAACACGTGGGATCCAGGGTGAGCTAGTAAATTGGATACAAAATTGGCTTGGTGATAGGAGGCAGGGGGTGGTAGTGGAGTGTTTTTCAGATTGGAGGCCGGTGACCAGTGGTGTGCCACAGGGATCGGTGCTGGGCCCTCTGTTGTTTGTCATATATATTAATGACTTGGATGTGAATGTAAGGAGCATGATTAGTAAGTTTGCAGATGACACCAAAATTGATGGTATAGTGGACAGTGAAGAAGGTTGTCTAAGGTTACAACAGGATATAGATCAACTGGGAAAGTGGGCAAGGGGGTGGCAAATGGAATTTAACGCAGACAAGTGTGAAGTGATGCATTTTGGGAAGTTAAACCAGGGCAGGACATATACAGTGAATGGCAGGGCCCTAGGGAGTGTTCTTGAGCAGAGACACCTTGGGGTGCAAGTACATAGTTCCCTGAAAGTGGCAACACAGGTAGACAGGGTGAAGAAGGTATATGGCATGCTTGCCTTCATCGGCCGCGGTATCGAGTACAAGAGTTGGGGTATCATGTTACAGTTGTACATAATGTTGGTTAGGCCGCATTTGGAGTATTGTGTGCAGCTCTGGTCGCCGCACTACAGGAAAGATGTGATTAAGCTAGAGAGGGTGCAGAAAAGATTCACAAGGATGTTGCCTGGTTTGGAGGGCCCAAGTTATGAAGACAGATTGGATAGGCTGGGTCTGTTTTCCCTGGAGCGAAGGAGGCTGAGGGGACACGATAGATATATATAAAATGATGAGAGGCATAGATAGGGTAGATAGCCAGAGTCTGTTTACCATGGTAGGGGTAACTAAAACTAGAGGGCATAGATTTAAGGTGAGAGGGAGGAGGTTTAAAGGGGATCACAGGGGTAAATTTTTCACAAAGAATAGTGGGTATCTGGAATGAGCTGCCTGAGGTGGTGGTGGAGGCAGGAACAGTAGCAACATTTAAGAGGCATCTGGACAGGTACTTGAATGAGCAAGGCATAGAGGGAGATGGAATTAATGCAGGCAGGTGGGATTAGTATAGATAGGCATTATGGTCGGCATGGACGCAGTGGGCCGAAGGGCCTATTTCTATGCTGTACGACTCTAATCAACATCACAAAAACAGATTATCTGCTTATTTTCATGTTGTGGGAGTTTGCTGTGTGCAAATTGCCTGCCATGTTTCATGCATTACAACAGTGTCTACACCTCAAAGTGGCTGTAAAGTGTTTTGGGACCTCCGGCAGTTGTGAAAGGCACTATATACATGCAAGTTTTTTTTTTAAAACTTTGAATAGGAGGAGGTTGGATAATGTGGAAGAACAAAGGAATTTTGAGATTCCGGTTCAGAAAACATGAAAAGCAGTATCTCAAACTGATAAAACCTTTAAAAAGTTAATAGAGAATAATTGGGCTTTACAGCAAGAGGTATAGATTATAAACGTTAAGAGAATCAATACTGAAATTTAGTATTGCCCTTGTGATTTTTCTCCCAGACTGTTTGCAGCAGTGTCCAGGAGGTTAATCCTTAATTCCTGGAAAGGTGTGACAACACTTAATTATATCCCAGTCCTGTGTCGCTCAATCAGGAGAACAACAATTGGGAGTATTGTGTGCAATTTTGGATGTTGTGCCAATAGAAAGGATGCAGTGAAGATTCACTAGGCTGGTAATGAGGGACTACAAACATGGAGACATTTTTTAAAATTGGGATAATTTTCATTAGAGAAGCAGAGATTGCAGAGTGATTTTGACAGGTATTTAAAATTATGAAGGGATGGGATAGAACAGGGAAGATGGAATCAGATTGCTTCCAGTGATTGAAGAGTCTAAAATGAGGGGACAGAGATAAGTTTGTGTGGCTGCAGAATTCACAATTGAAATTAGTGATTGAAGCAGGGATCATGTCAACATTTACAAATAGGTTAGAAAGGTGGATGAAGGCAAGGGGGTAAAGGGATATGGGCAGTTACAATTACTGCTCATGTGGAGGATAAAGACCATCAAGGACTAGCTGGGCCGAAGGCAATTACAAGGCAGAAACAAGACAAAGTAATTTTCTTGTTAGTTTCTCTCCCTTCTCATCTCCCATTACACGGTTTGAACACCATCACGGTTTTGTGCATGCTTCCGAACTCGAGACTGTAAAGCTGACACACACTGGATTCTCAAAGAATGGGTAACTTGGAGATACCAGTGAAATATTCAGGTAACCATGAGTCACCACCTTCAAGGTGGGAGGAAGGAGACAAGGGAGAACAAAACTTGCTGAAGCTTTCCAGTCACGAGTTCGGAAGCATGCACAAAACCAAAACGGTGTTAAAACCTTGTGACGTATTCCGTACAACCTGGCTCTGCCAAGTTGAAAGCTCATTCTTTGAGGCATCTTGGACGCTAGTTAATTCTCACAGTATAGAAGCAAAATGAAAATGGAGAACCTAACAACTACCATCACCCCTGCAACTGAACTCTATCTGCAATAGTTTTGCACAATCACTTAATCTATCAATGTCTCTTTACAACTTTCCCTCTCACTTAGTGTCATCAGAAAACTTGGTTATACAACTCTCTATCCCTTCAATAATGAAAACAAAGTTCCAGAAATACTCAGCAGATCTGGCAGCATCAATGGAGAGAGAAGCAGAGTTAACCTTTCAGGTCGGTGACCTTTCATCAGTTCTGATGAAAGGCAGCTGACATGAAACATTAACTTTGCTTCTCTCTCCACAGATGCTGGCTGACCTGCTGAGTATTTCCAACTTCCAGCATCAGCAGTATTTTGCTTTTATCTCTATCCCTTCACCTAGTCATTGAAAAAAATACAGGTGAAAAGCTAAGACCCCAGAACAGACCCCTGGGGGAACCCCACTAGACACATCCTGCCAATTTGAGGACAAAACCTTTATCCCAACTGTCTCCAACCTCCTAACCAGTTTCCCACAAATGTCAGTAGGTTACCTCAAGTATTATGCAGTCTCGTTTTTTGCTAATAGTCTCTTGTGTGGATTAGAAAATAAACCTAAAAGCAGACCAAGATCAGCAGCTTCCAAATTGTGTGCATGGCAACGGAAGAACCACTAGCAGGAACCTCAGGAGAGTTGTCTTTGGTTGAGGTGTAGGAGGGGGTGCAAGAGGGTCACATCAGGCCAGGGTGAACCATAAGGACAAATCTCCCACAGAGTACTGGGAGAAAAACACAGCTCAACATGCAAGCCAAGGCACACTTAGTGCCTCCCAGACATCGGCTGAGAAAGAGGAGCTCAGCCATAAATGCAGAAGGATCTCATTGAATTCAGGTCAGCCTGACCTGAAATAGAATGGACAAGAAGTGTAAAATGGACCAGATGCTCAAACCTTAGAACTTCTGTTTTTGACATTAACAGGAACATATGATAAATTTTCATCTGCAGCTATAAAGAAAAACTATTTCATCAACGTTGTTCAAGTTATAAAACTCTCAATGCTCTTCACCAATGGAGAGATAGTCTAGGTTGGTTGGACATATTCCAGATCTCATTTAGAGAGCTATAACCAAAACGACATGGTCAAAGTAGGGTTGCCAACTCTCCAGGAATGTCCTGGAGTCTTTAGGAATTAAAGATTAATCTCAAGGACACTACTGAGAGTATCCCAAGAGAAAAATCATGGGGGCATTAAAAGAAATTGTGTTCAATTAAATTGGGAGAAAAACACTATTAGTTATAGAAATATTGGATAAAGGACGAAAAGGCTGATTGAATAGGGCGGTTAGAAGCAGAAAGTCATGTGATGAAATCTCCAGGAATATTTCCAACCAAAGTTGGCAACCACAGGTCAAAGGAAATACTCAAACTCAACAGTACTCTCTAAATGATTGGTTTCTTACAGCCACAATTGGCAACGCAACAAATATCATGTTGCAGAGTGTTACGACCAGGTGAGAAAGGGGTCTAGGGTTCCCGCTCAGCCTTCACCTGGTCTTACCGTAACAGGGTTTTATTTTAAACACACTTTTTTTTAAGCTCCCCCTTAGTGAATCCTTGTTCATTAACTTCTAATTATAAGGCAAAGAAACTAGCCAAACAGGTTTTCTTAGGTTTAAAGAAAAAAGGTTGAACTTGATTAATATTAAACTCTAATTCGGTATAGCCCATGCCATGGGTCAAAATCCTGGAATTCCCTTCCTAACAGCAGTGGGTATACCTACCCCAAATGGACTGTAGCGGTTCAAAAAGGCAGCTCACCACCACCTTCTCAAGGGCAATTAGGGATGGGCAATAGATGCTGGCCTGGCCAACGTCGCCCACATCCCATGAATGAATTTTTTTAAAAAGCATGCATATGCGATACACACATGCAGATAGAGACAGAAAAGAGAAGAAATAAAGTGGAAAAGTTCAGATATTGCTTCGAAGATGGTTTGGGTTACCGTTCTTCGAGCTCGCTGTAAAGTCGATTGTAAGTAGGTCTTGCTTTTCGTTGGGACCCAGTATTATTCTTAAACCTTGTTCAATGTAGGAGACTGTTCTCTGTGTCCTTAGTGGGTCCAGACGCTTGTGGGAAAGAGATGGGAGCAGACTGACAGGAGAGGTCTTCATCAGTCCAGGAGAATTCTGCAGTCTCTCGGTTCAAACTCTTTGTACAATTCCGAAAAACCCATGTTGCCAAGCAGGTTAGTCATGTGACTAGCTAGTCTGACCATGTCTGTTTGTGGATTCTCTTGACCTAGCCAACCCTAGAATGTCTCTTCTTACAATACCTAGTGCTCAAAATCCATTGTGGGTTAAATTGGATAAGGGAAGTAACCCCTTTGTCTCCACAAGCACTGTCTGTTAATATGCAAATGTCTTTCAAGCCAAGGGTCTGGCTTTCAAATCAATGTTCATATGATAAAATTAATATGCTTCATTCTTGGAAGGTGGGGGGTCTGCAGGACACAGAAATTATCTTGTTCATGTTGCCTGGATACCACCACCAATGTAAGGGACAAGGCAGCTTATGGATTAAGTAACATCCTTGCAGTTGGGTTTCAAACCAGGACAGATTGGTTAGCACTTCATGCACACTTTAACCCCAGTTGTAAATGTCCCAGATTGAACAGGTTTGGTTAGCTTAACCCAATTCCTGCAATAAATGGGCCCACAGCACAAAGTTGATCACTATTCAGCACAAATTCACAACCTGTCACAGGCAGATCGCAATAACGCCTGGTTCAGGAAGTAGAAATGTCACTAATGCTCACTGGCAGCAGCCTTGCTCCAGAGTCAGAGGTTGTGGGTTCGAGTCCCACCCCAGAGACTTGAGCATGTAATTCAGGCTGACACACCATTGCTAGTACTGAGGGAGTCCTGCACTGCCAGAGGTGCTGTATTTCGGATGAGATATTGAAAGCGAGGTCCCTTCTGTTCTCTTAGGCGGACATTAAAAAAATCCCATGGTACTATTTCAAAGAGCAAGGGAGCTTTCTCTGGTGTCCTAGGCAATATTAATCCCTCAACTAATATCACTAAAATATTATCTGGTCTTTAGCTCATTTATGTTCATGGTAGCTTACTGTACACAAATTGCCAGGCACGTTTCCTGTGTTACAATAGTGGATACTTCAATAGCACTTCATCGCTGTAAAGTGCTTTGGAAGAATGAGAGATTGCGAAAGGTGCTGCTCTTATGATGTTTGTCAAGGAATAAACACTGGCCAGGACATTGAGGAAATATCTTCAAAATAGCACCATGGGATTCACCTCAATGAGCAGAGAGGGCCTCGGTTTAACATCTCATCCAAAAGAGATCACCTCTGACAGAGCAACACTTACCCAAGTGCTGCACTCGAGCACCAGCTTAAATTATGTGCTCAACTCTCAGGAATGGGACTTGATCCCACAACCTTCTGACTCAGAGAAGGCAAGAAGGCTCAGAGCTGAGCCATGGCTGACAGCTTCATCACATACCCACGAAATGAGCTGTCTAGTTAAGGGGCCCAGATTCAATGAACACAGCCTTAAGCAACTGGTTCTCCACACTATGCAGCAAGATGAGCACCCAACCAAACAGTAAAACAACTCATGGTGTGTGGAGATAGCTCTTCCTAGACAGGCAGGAAACAGACAGGGTAAAAGGCCCTTAAATAAGGAACAGAGAGTCTTATTCAGATACACAGAGACTAATTGTTCTCAGCAGACAATAGTTAATTATGCCTCAAGCTGGCCCAGAACTTTACTGGTCGTTTGGTTTAACATTTGAAGAGTGATGAGAATAAAATGCAATTATCAGAAGGACAGACAGTAAGAGATAATGTAAATTCTTAATTTCAAAAACTGGGGAAAAAAACATAATACAGTCACTATTAATCCAATAAGGAATTCAGGAGAAACTTCTTTCATCAGAGAGTGAAGCTTGCTACCACGAGAAATAGATGAGGGAAATAGCATTGATACATTTAAAGGGAAATTAAATACATGAGGGAGGAAAGGTATAACTTGCATTTAATGCAATAAAACCAAGTGCCAAGGCCCCTCAGAGGAGCATCAAACAAAGTTTCACACTGAGCCACACAAGGTGATATAGCGACATGTGGCCAAAAGCTTGATCAAAGAGGTAATTTTAAGAAGCATCTTAAAAAGGAGAGCGAGCTAGACAGTCAGAGGGGTTTAGGGTTATTCCAGAGCTTAACATCTAGGCAGATGAAATTGTCGCCAATGGTAGGGCAACGGAAATAAGAAATGAGCACAAGGCCAGAATTGGAGGGGCTCAGAAATCTTGGAGAGCTCTCGGGCTGAAAGAGGTTACAGAGAGAGGGAGGGGCAAATAGAATAGGATAAACTGAATAGGCGAGAGGAAATAAGGTGGGAGGAGGCTTGTGTGAAGTATAAACACCTGTAGAAACCTATTGGGATAAATGGCCTGTTTCTATGCTGTAAAAATACTATGCAAGAAAATACTCTGTAATTCCATGTATAAGTAACTCAATATAACCTCCAACAACTTATCAAACAACATATCATTAAGCCGACCTTCAAACTACAGTGAAGGAGCTTCTACTCTGGGATTATGCATTGCGTGCTGTTTCAGTCCCTTCTGATCACTGCTTTCGTGTTCAAAGTCAGGAGCTAGTCTTCAAAGACTGGATAGGCTCTGCCGTGTAATGCAGAGAGAAAATTTGTCCAGTTGGCCTCCCACGTAGCTATGTTCCCGAATTCTTTTGACACTGGTTCAATTCAAAGTTAGTCAGCCAGCTCCCATCATTTACACTACTCAATCAATCTTCCTTGTCCCACTGCCAGACTTGGAACTTCGCATAAATAAAACTAAACTGGGACTCCATTCTATTACTGGGATAAGGGAGACAGATTTAGCAGTGTGAACATTGCAAACCAGCTCATCAACTCCAAACTAAATATTTAGTGAGTGCCACAATTGGCCTCGAATTCAGGCTATGACAAAAAAAAAATCAACCAGGCCAGTCATAAACCCCCTGTCTCGAGGACCCTTGCCCGTGTGGTGTGGTCTTGTAGAACAGATCAGGCACAAATGTATTGGCCCCATGGTTGAGCTTTAAACTCAATGACCAGATTTGCACATGAGGAATAGTCACTTCGATGAGGTTTTTGAAAGCAGTTGCAGCCCAGCGGGTCTGCATCCTCCAGCCCAGGCCCAAAGTTTTCAGGTGAGGATGTGGAAAAGAGGAAAGAATATTATTTCTTCATATATAAAGATACAGGGACTTTGGTGTTGAAATAGTTTCACATCAAACAACGTTAATCAAATCACCATTGTCATAATTTTATTAGAGCAGCTGTGGTGACCAGTTGAACATTTGAACCTGGTTTTTGTAAATAACATTTTCTGAATGAAAAAGGTCATTTGTTTGGCCAGATGGCCCATGACAATGTCCTCATCATTTCATATTTATGATTAGATAATGCTTTTTTTAAAAATGCTGGGTGTGCTACAACTGGCCAAGGGGAGGGGGAGGCAAGGTCACGTCTCACGGCATTGATATCTGCTCAAATTCACAACCACAGCCATCAAGGCAGCCCCTCCACAATAGCAACAGGAGGAGGCCATTCAGCCCCTTGAGCCTGTTCCACTATACGAGATCATGGCTATTCCGAGACTTAGCTCCACATTTCCTTCCTTTTTGTTTTAAAAAAAATCAGAAGGACACCCAAAACCAATCAGAAAAGCTCCCATATTTACTCAAAGATGTGAACTTTAGGTGGAGTAAACCAGCCAGGGAGGGAAAGAAAACACGTTTTCTGGGCTGTTTAAATGGGTAGCACTCTTGTAGCTGAGTCTGTGTACAAATACATGTTTTTTTTTAAATGAAACAGCAGTGAGAACATGGTGTGCCAATGCCAACAATTGCCAGATTCGGCATAGGGTAAAAGAATAGCTCAGAGGGATATAGTCTTATAGGATGACATATTAATTTCACTCAACAAAAATGCAACATTTCATGTCAACACTCCAGCTTCAATTTAAAATTATGAAGTAATGAAGTCCTCTGAGAATTTCAATGATTATATTCTTCACAAAAGCTACTGCATTTCATAATTACTGTGATATAGCTGCACAATTAAAGATGTGTGAAGGGATCAAGTGTTGCTGGAGCCAACCTTATAGGTAAGTTTGAGACTGTGTTAGAAAGAAAAAATTCACATTTATGCAATGCCTTTCACACCTCAGGATATCCCAAAAAAGTGTTTTACAGCCAGTGAAACACTTAAAATGTCAATCACTGTTGTAATGTAGGAAAAAGCAGCAGCCAATGTGTGCATAGCAAGATCCCACAAACAACACTGCAATAAATGACCGGATAATCAAATGTTGGTTGGGGATAAACATTTGCCAGGAACAAGGAGAATGCTCCTGCCCTTCAAATTGTAAAAATTCCCATGCATTTTCACCTGAGAGTGCAAATGGGACCTTGGTGCAATTCTTCATCTCAAACACCGCACCTCTGACGTTGCAGCACTCCGTCAGTACAGCACCAAGATGGCAGCCTCAGAAACATATTCAGGTTTCTAGGGCTTGACCCCACAACCTTCTCAGTCAGAGGCAAGAATGTGACCACTGAGCCAGGGCTGACAAATTTTATATTTAGGTTTAATAGTTTTCTTAGTGAGAAGCCCTCATGGCCACTCTATCTCAAGTTCTTTTGCTGGAATGCGATTGGATAGAAAATTGAAATTGTTGAGTATTATTTTGTGCATTACATAAAAAAAATACAGACTTTACCTTCGAGGAAGAAAATGATCAGACTTAACAATTAGACAACAGACACAAGAAATGTCATTATATATTGCGGTGTTCAAAAGTCCCCAAGGATTTCTACAAATAAAGACTAATCGGTTTATCCAGAGAATGCAGTTTTCCACAGAGTACAAATGGTGGCAGAAAGTCAACTATAGGAGAGAGGCATCAATGTGCCAAGCCTGACAGAATTCACAGGACCTGTACACAACTAAAATGTTGCAATAACTGTAGCTTTAGGAGTTGTGTTTCTGCTCTTACTCAGAGCTGCCTCCAATTAATCTCTATCAGTGCATTCTTCCTCCCCCACCATTTCATTAGTAAAAAATCTACAGCTGGATTGCACAACGATTCAATGAATAGCTACGCCACACAAAGCCCCAAATACAATGCCATGTCCGTGTTCAGAGTTGCCAACTGTATTCCTGGAAGTTTCATTGCTTGACCTCCAACCACTCCCGCCCTCCACATCCAACTTGAGTACCACCTTCTCACACAAACTGGAAATGGATTCTTGACTTATCAAGTAGACAACTTACACCCCACCCTCCACCCCCACGCTATAATTTTTTTTTTTAGAACTAATCAACAAAAGCATTCAAAGAGAAAAAACATTTTTTTCTAAAGTGCCCATGCTCCCAGGTTGCTTGCAGCATTTCCAAAAGAGACAAGGACCATCCTGGAGGGTTGACGACCCTAGTTGAGGTGTTAGGGAGCTGTACAACTGGTCTCAATTGCCTTGAAATGCGTGGAAAAATGAGAAGATATGGATCCTAATTGTTATCCAGGAATTATTTATGGAAGTGTACACACGACACTTGAATCATGATGCATGCAGCCTGCCTACATGCATGCTTGAGTGTGGTTACTTGAGCTAGTGGAAGTGGTCAGGAGTTAGTACCTGCAGGAGGAAAGGCGACATAACTGGCAAGAATAAAGGCGATCATCTCCCTTCTCTCACCCTCACCCCACCCAAATAAGACCTGCTCAAGGGCTGCTGTCACTCTAATGGGACATCAAGTCATTAACAAGAGATAGGCTGCAACTTGTCCTCCCAACTTTGTCTTACCACAGAGAAGCAGTTAACCTTCACTTTGCACTGCCCTGGTGATTAGATTGTCTCGTCTCTTTTGTGGTCATTATTTTGCAAGCTTTCATCTTGTATTGCTGGCAGAACCTTCAGCTGCCTCAAATTCCTTTCCTAAACACCTCCACATCTCTCTACCTTTAAAGTCTTGCTAGATCTATATTTTTGACCAAACTCAATCTCTCCCAACTTGATCACCATAGCTGTGACTCCTCCTTCATTCCTTTAATCTCATTTTCTTTTTGCAGAGGAGAATACAACAAAATTTCCTATTTTACAGATGCGACACACATTCTCCAAGTACTCCACCTCACATGTTCTCCCTCCACAATGTGTAGCAATCAGTACCCATCACACAATCTCCAAATCTGTTCCCAGAACCCCGAAACTGTAGAACTCCTTCCTTCCATAATCTATCAACTTTTAAAGCCCACAGTTATTATCACGTGTCACTTAAGTTTCATTCTTGACTCAGTGGCATCAGTGTCTCCTCCAAGCCACCATCCATCCCTCAGCTGATGCTGAAATAATTTCAGCTTTAACTTTGGGTCATTTACTTTATCGCTGTTTGCGGAACCTTGCTCTGCACAAATTGGCTGCCTTGTTTCCCTACATTACAACAGTAACTACACTTCAGAAGTAAGTCATCGTCTGTGAATCACTCTGGGGCATCCGGAGGTTGTGAAAGGCACTATGTAAATGCAAGTTCTTTCTTTTCTCCCCTCAGTTTTGGCTGTGACCCGCACTTAGGCTAGTCACCAAGGTTCATTAAATTTCCAAATGTGGGAAGATGTCACATTATAACCCACTGCTTTGTGGGGCAGCTGAATTGAACAGTCAATGCCTTTCATGCAAAGCCATTCTGACAACAGGTCTACGCCCAAAACATTAGGAAACACAAACAGATCTGCTGTATATTTCCAGTGTCCTCATCTCCTAATGCATTAGATAAACTCAACTATGATACCATCACTTTTGGGAGGGGGAAGGGATTTTTGCAGTGAGCTCACCACTTCAGCCAATCTTTACTCAAACACAACGAATGGAACTTGTAATCTAACAACTACCAGGTTGGAAATGCGCAAGTAACGAGGATTTATCCCTGTCTGGTTCAGCACAAGGCAAAGCACAACAGTGGAATAACTGCCGCTGAGTTAATCAGCCCACTCCCCAACCCTCCAATTTGTGCATGCCTTTATGTTAATTACCGTCCACAGAAGCTCTGAATTGAAATTACAACAGCATGTGGTTTTTGCAACGGTAGGTCCTCACTCTGATAACTTTAACCACTTGAGAACAGAGGGAGCATTTTGCATCAAAAGTGTATCGAATTTGCAACTTAGCCAAAGACTATTGACAGCAAAAGAAAAGGACTTGCATTTCTATAGCATCTTTCATGATCAAAAGATGTCCCAAAGTGCTTTACAGTCAATGAAGTAGTTTTGAAACGTAACCACTGTTGTCATGTAGGAAACAATTTGGGCAGAGAATGATCCCACAAGACAACACTGATCATGACCAGATAATCTGTTTTAGTCATGTTGGCTCAGGGATAAATATTCAACATCTCTATTTAATTCAATGATCAGCAATTGGACAGCAAGTTTAATAGTTCTTACATTTTACCTCATGGGCGCCTTATCCAGTTACACCCGATGAGATTTAAATGCCACAAATACAATGTTTGTATTACACCATTTAATTGCTTTCTTATGACACTTTACATGTCAAGTGTCACAATGTTTCATATATAATGAATTATTTGAAAGTGTTAATTGCACAAACATGGCAACTATTTCACACATTAAGACTACACAATGATCAGATGAATGACCAATTAATCAGATCCTTGTGACATTGGCTGAAGGAGGGATCTTCTCCAGAACGAACTGATGCTCTTAGAAAAACACCATGGCATCTTTAGCATCCACCTGCACAGGTTTGCATCTCACTTCTCCTCAAAACCGCACTGATGCGTCAGCCTAGATTACAGACAACTCCAACTCCCCCAACTTTCTGAATGCTACCAACTGAGCCTTGAACTCACAACCTTCTGACTTAGAGATGAGTGCGCTACCCATTGAGCCACAGCTAACACCTATGAGCAGGAAAGAAAAATCAGCTACACTTCTTATTCCTTATTGCGGAGTCAGAAGCTTGTGCGTTCAAGTTCCATTCCAGGGACTCGATCACATAATTCAGGCTGGCACCCTTATGCAGTACTAAGGAATTGCTGCACTATTGGAGCTGCCATCTTTTGTATAATACACTAAACTGGGTTGCATCTGCTCTCCTCAGGCAGATGTAAAAAGATCTCTGCACTGTTTCAAACAAGAGCAGGGAATTCTCCAATGTCCTGGTCAATGTTTACCTCACAAATAATTTTCAAAACAGATGATGTGGTCATTATCCCATTGCTATTTGAGAGAACTTACTGTGGGCAAACTGGTTGTGTTTCCTACACTACAATAGTGACTACACTTCAAAAAGTGCTTTACTGACACTATATAATTGCTAGCATCTCTTTTATATAAATCTCTTCCAGAAAGTACATTTCCATGGAAATTGACTGAGGAAAGACTACTCCAGTTGAATACTTACAACACAATGAAAGCCAACCATTTGATGAGGTAGATGAGGACTAGTATTACCTATACCCAACACGAGTTACAGCCTTGAGAGACAAAGAGAGTGAAAGAAATCCCATGAGTATGAAAGTGAGATACTAGCATCGGCTGGGGCAACACCTGGCTGAATTGCTCGTTGTCTTGTGAGCTACAGTAACAAAATGCTATCTCAGAAGCCCATAGCAGAATTCATGCTTTGATCCTGCAACTGGAGCACATCAACCTTCAAACCAAGTTTCTGGGCACAGAATCAAAGCCTCTGCTGCAATCTGACATCCACCAGCACCTACATGTTCACAACATGTTTCTGCCTGTTGCACAATAGCATGTCTGCCATGGATCAGTGGTAACACTCAGTCAGACGGTTGCGGCATTAAGCCTCACTCCAGATCTTGAATACTGCACTGTTGGAGGAGACTTCTTTCAAGTGAAACATCAAACCAAAATTCCATCAGCTCTCACAGGTAAATGATTCCATGGCAGCATTGATTCCAGGGCGGCACAGTAGCGCAGTGGTTAGTACCGCAGCCTCACAGCTCCAGGGACCCGGGTTCAATTCTGGGTACTGCCTGTGCGGAGTTTGCAAGTTCTCCCTGTGACCGCGTGGGTTTTTGCCAGGTGCTCCGGTTTCCTCCCACAGCCAAAGACTTGCAGGTGATAGGTAAATTGGCCATTGTAAATTGCCCCTAGTGTAGGTAGGTGGTAGGGAATATGGGATTACTGTAGGGTTAGTATAAATGGGTGGTTCTTGGTCGGCACAGACTTGGTGGGCCGAAGGGCCTGTTTCAGTGCTGTATCTCTAAATAAATAAATATTTTGAAGAGTAAAGGAACTCTTCCCAGTGCCCTGGCCAATATTAAACCAGCATTAAAACAGACTATCTGGTCATGATCACATTGCTCTTTGTAGGATCATACTGCACACAAATTGCCTGCCATGTTTCCCTACCAGAGAACAGTGGCTACACTTCAAAAAGGTAATTAATTACCTGTGAACTGCTTCAGGAAGTCGCAAGGTCATGAAAGGTGCAACAGAAATACAATTTCCTTCTTGCAGCCAGACCCCACCAACATTTAGCATCTACTCTCTCCTTAAAGGTATTATCTCATACTAGGATGTGATTCCAGAGACGTAAACCATTCTCAGGTACCTCGTCCAAGACATCATCCTTAACATATTCGTGTAGACCATGAATGGTGGTGAGCTATCAAGATTGAGGTGAAGCATCACAAACCAAGCCTGGTCTCATTGTCACCCAACAGAGCATTTGCTCCTGGAAAGTAATCAGGAGGATGTCTGGCTGATTTCTCCTATCCTCAGAGAGGCACTGAGACTAATTTCATGACACACAAGAGCTGCCTGATTGAGTTCTGCCAACATAGCACAGCCAGGGATTTGCCCTGTACATTCACTCTCACAATCAGATTTAAATCAAAGAGAAAACTAGACTTGTCTTGGGAAACACTGACCGTTGGGATCCATCCCAATTGAACTGCACTACAGTCGCTCTGGATCTGTGGAGTATCATACCCTAGTTACACAGTACAATATGGAGAAAAGCAGCTTCAGCATCTGCACTTGTCGAACTCAAGAAAACTAATGCCCCAGATTTTTCAGTGGTAATGACAGCAAAACTGCCAGCATTCGCCATCATTCCCTAAAACCAAAAGCAACTTGGGGACTCTGCACATGCACAGAATAATGCAGAAATCCAGAACTGCTATTAGTAATTCTACACTTCTCCAAGAGGGTGTGCTGCACACCCACTCACCACCCATCAGACTGCAATCAATAGAAAATATTTGAACTGATGAGAACTTCCACTCCTACAATTAGTCTCACCGTAAAAATCTTTGAAAAAATTTCACCTTATTGAATGAGGTATAACTGGGTGTTTAACAGTATACTAACCTCATAATTACTGCTAAACACCCTCACTGGCCCTGAAAAGCTAATTTTCTATATGCAGAATGCCAAATTTCTCTCTAATTAAAAAAATGTTAAAAATGTGGATTTTTTTTTAAAGTTTTGTTTATACTGGATTTAGATAGACACTAAAATATCAATCATAATCATTTATTTCACTGTCTTGTGTGCTGGCTGTGGCTCAGTTGGTAGCATTCCCACCTCCAAGTCAGAAGGTCAAGACCCACTCCAGATCTTGAGCACAAAAATCAAGGTTGATACTCCAGTGCAGTACTAAGGGGGTGCTGCACTGTAGGGGGCACTGTCTTTTGGCTGAGACATTAAATCCAAGCCCCTTCTGCCCTCTCAGAGGACATAAAACATCCATGGCACAATTTCGAAGAGAAGCAGGGGAGTTATTCCTCCCTGTCCTGGCCAATATTTATCCCTCAATTATCACAAAAGCAGATTCCCTGGCCATCATCACATTGCTGTTTGTGGGAGCTTTCTGTGCACAAAATGGCTGCCACATTTCCTACATTACAGTGACTACAAAAGTAGAGAAAAGTAATTCATTGGCTGGTGGGCATGAAAGGCACCTATAAATGCAAGTCTTTCTATCTGAAAATTTAGAAGTGAAGCATAAAGTGGTTTGAACTTCCTGGTTTCCTCTCTGTGATTAGTTGTTTACCTAGCTTGCTTATATCACTCCTGCTGCGTGCCTGGAGATTCCCATCACTTTCAGCCAGATTTAAACTGACATCGGGAAAAGGGACCCAAACCACAGATATCGCTAGATCCTTTTGGGCAGCTTTCCTCGAGGTCAGCAGCAAGTGCCATTGCTTCACCACCAGCCACAAGATCTGGCCCAATGAAACCAGGTCGCACAATGGCTGGTTTGACATGAATCAGGTGCTGCCCATCAATACTACAGCTGCCGTTTTGAGAAGTCTACTAAATAAAAAAAACTTAGATTTGGAAGTTTCAAGACAGTGTACCTGAAGCATTATAAACAGAAGGTACAAGACCTCCCACAGTGACACAGTTGGTAAATACAGCATGTGGCATTGCAATGAGCCAGGTCAGCAGGAAAATACCAGATTTACTATATCAATTGGTTGAGTTCAGCAAGGACAATGTGGAAATGGTACAATAGGCCATATGGCCCTCGAAGTTTTGTGAAGAAAAAAAGGGAAATTCAACTAGGGGAGCTAATGCCCAGTTGTTTTCCACTGATCTCTGATAGATCAGATACAATTCTAGTCATCCCCATATTAAACAAAATGCTGGAAACACTCAGCAGGTCAGACAGCATCTGTGGAGAGAGAAAGAGAGTTAAACATTTCAGGACAATGGCTTTGCATCAGAACAGGCTGAGTGTTTCCAACATTTTCTGTTTTTATTTCAGATTTCCAGCATGCGCAGTATTTTGCTTTTGTAATCACCTCCATGCCTGGTTAGTCCACTGACATTCACTGTGTGGGCATACGCATGCCTGAAGAGTGGTCAGTTGAGTACTCCAATGCTCCTGGTATCTACCAAACTGAACACTGGCACCACCAGACAACATTAATTGGGGGGAGGGGGGGGGCGCGGGGGGACGTGGGAGTAGTAAAAAAGTAATTGCCTTTTTTTAAAAATTGAACAATTTTGAAAGACTCAGGTTTGTACATCAGCCTCAAAACACAATTTAGTTTCTCAATCAACACTGCTTCTCCCTCCTCCCGTTTAAAAAAGGAATCAGTTGAAAATATGAATATAAGTTTTAAAAATTATTTACAAATATACTGTCCAGGAACAATATCACAAGGAATTGCTAACACTATTGGAACCTTAATCTACATCAGTAAAAACCTCTAGGAGAGTGGAGACAGTTGTAAACTCATTTATAGTTTTGTTCATAACCTCCGCTTTTGGTTAAAAATCGCCTTTTGGAAATTGCTAAACAATTTCACATCTTTTTGACAGGGGTGGACTGGAAGAGAGAGAAGCCTATTGGTTAATAATAAGACTTTGATATCATGTTTGCACAGACCCACAGAAGCAGCCCAGATTTTGTAGTGAAACAGCTCCAAATTCAGTTTTAAAGTGCAACACATGATCAATTGATCCACGCCCTTCAAACAGCCTTATCTGCAATAAAACACTCAATCTTCCAACGCCTTACTTCTAACCTATATCGATTTTGTTCCTTGAGGTTTAAATCCAACACAAGCACTAAATGATTTATTTCCAAAACTGACAACCTAGGTTTCGAAACATTTAGAAGCAAAAAAAAGAAAGGGGAAGGACACAACTAAAATTTAAAATCAGCAATCTAGGCAGCGAGCGTTAAATAAGTTTTGTTTTTAAAAAAAATCTCGAGTACAAACTTATGCTTTAAAAATAAAGTTCAACCCCCACATCTGAGTAAGTCGTTTCTCTGAGTCTATTTGGAGAGAAAAAGAGATGTAGGTTCAATGGTTGGGGAGAAGGCGATTTACTTCCGCCTCCTTGGCGCCTTCAACGGTGAATGTTACAAAATGTGGCAAAGGGGAGAAAAAAAGAAGCGGAAATTGAAACAAGGGTTCGCAACAGTGTAACTGACCAGTTACAATTCGCAACAGTGTAACTGACCAGTTACAATTCGCAACAGTGTAACTGACGAGCTACAATGTAACTGATC
Source organism: Heterodontus francisci (assembly GCF_036365525.1). Taxonomy (NCBI): domain Eukaryota; kingdom Metazoa; phylum Chordata; class Chondrichthyes; order Heterodontiformes; family Heterodontidae; genus Heterodontus; species Heterodontus francisci. The sequence goes on from NC_090403.1 coordinate 51,089,657, forward strand.
AAGGAGAAGAGTCTGGAGCGCGCGAGCATCGTGTGGTTTGAGCTCACCTTATCCAGGCAGTTGACTTTTTCGGTTGGGTAGACAATTTTTTTACATCTGGCACAAGATGGATTCATTTTGGAAACTGATTTTTTTTTTTCTCTCTGCTGTTGTTGTTGTCTCTCGGTCTCTAACTGCACGCAATTTCGCTCTCTACAATCTTCTTGGAATATGTTCCACCCTTCTTTCTCTTTCTGCTTCTGTGTGCAAGCTCTTCTCTCTGATCTGATCAGGGAATAAACAGGAGGGGCCCCTGAGAGCGCGCTCGGAGGAAATTACACGTCCAACAAGGGGGTTGGGTTGAGTTGAGTTGGGGGTTGTATGTGAGCGCGCACGTTGATGCAGACGTGCACGTTCGGGAAGCCAAAAGGAGTAATTTGAAACTGGGCAGCTATTCAGTGGGAATGTATGTAATCATTAAGCCAAATGACGGCTTTATTATTCGCCGTAAACAATCGAGAGTGGGCTGTGCCAGCTTTGTGGAGCGCGTCTGTTTGAGGATCATAGTGAATTGATCCAATTTTTATTTGTTTAACTACATAAAAGAATGTTGTCATGTTTGCAAATACAGGTTGGGCAATGGCATACAGTAGTGAATTATTTTAAAGGGAAACTGACCCCTTTTCCTGGTGGGGATGGGGAGAAATGAGTTGGGGTCGGAAACAGGACAAGTGATTTCTTTGGCACAGCAGTCAGGTTGGACGAAGTTCACTGCTACCAGGAAATTTACAAGCAGCTCTCCTCGGGTTGCCAACCCGCCAAGGATTGCCCTGGAGTCTCCAGGAATTATGAATTAAACTCCAGGGTACCGGCTGCAAGCAACCCAGGAGAATCATCACAGGGGTATTAAAATACAATTTCTTTGGACACTTTATTAGCTTTAAGAATATTCGAGATGAAGTCGGGGAAGTTATTTTGACTGGACTAGAGACATGAATATTCCCAAGTAGAGTTGGCAACCCTAACCTTCCGCCAACCCAAATTCAGGAGACCACCGCTGATAAACCAACACTAACGTTCTATTTAAACTCAAACAAGTTACATCGAATACACAGCACAGAAACAGAGAACATGGCCCAATTGTTTTAAACCAGTATTACTACTCCACACAAGCTACCCTCCCCCCACTCGAACTACCTCAAAGGACATGGGTTCAAGTCCCACTCCCACATAATCTGGGTTGACAATCCCATTGCAGTATTGAGGTAGTGCTGCAGTGTCAAACGTGCTGCCTTTAGGATGAGACATTAAACCTTGGCTCCATCTGCCCTCATGTGGATGTTAAAGATCAAAGAAGTGCCGAGGATTTCCCCGCCATTATTTATCCCTCAAACAAGATTATTTAAAATAAAGTTATCTGGTCATTATCTCATTGCTGTTTGTGGGAGCTTGCTGTGCACAGATTAGGTACTATGTTCCCTACATAACTACACTTCAAAAGTAATTAATTGGTTGTAAAGCACATTGGGACATCCTGAGGTTGTGAAAGGTGCTATATAAATGCAGACAGGACCTTGATTCAACATCTCATCTGAAAGATGACACCTCCAACAATGCAGCACTGGAATGTCAGCCTAGATTATGTGCTCAAATCTCTGAAGTGGGACTTGAACCCACATCTTTATAACTCTGAGATGAAAGTGCTACCCATAGAAGCATGATTGACACTGACACTGGAGTTTTAGGCAACTATTAACCCATTTAAAATAGGCAGGTTCGATCTTATGTAAAAAAAAAACCGCACGGTACTTCATGGAAAAAGTCCGTGAAGTTATCAGCTGTGAACTTCAATTGATTTGCTCAATTTAAGATTAATTTTCCTGTTCCCATTAACTTGCGGTATCTCAGGTTGTTGGTATTAACAGATCTTGATGTTCTTATTTAGGATTTATCCGCTGATGAGGCCATAGTGCTAAAAACTGCTCCAGGAGACTTGCAGGCCGGTCTTTTTTTTAAAAACCACTAAAAATATTTCATGAAATAAAGTCTAAATATAAGAAGGAACAGCAAATTCTGGAAATACTCAGCAGGTCAGGCAGCATCTGGAAAGAGAAACAGAGCTAACATCTCAGATTGATGAACCTTCGTCAGAACTGGGACCTGAGAGAATGGAGTGCTGCAACTTCAGAGGGAGATAGGTTAGAGTGAGTGAGGGCCGCAGAGTAATTGAGATGGCTGATGTCATGCTGGCAAATATCAATGAAAAGATCGAGAGAGAGTAAGAGACCAAAGGGATGGGTCCCGGTGGAAGGAAAATTCTAAAGATGGGAGAAAGGGTCAGCTGTGCAGGAGGAAGGGTCCTGGCCAAAGAAGTGGGTGCGGAGGTGAAGGTGTTAGTAAAAGAGCTCAGTGTTGTGCTGACCTCAAAATTCATTGAGGTGGGAGCGGAAGGGGATGAAGCTGAGGCCGTTGCAGAGGACTGATTCTCCAGGGTCAGAGAGAGGTTCGTAAAAACATGGCAAGGGTTGAGATTGGAAGAAGGGATGGAGTCAGAGGAAAGTAAAGGGGAGAAAGGATCGGGAGGGGCATTGATATCCAAGAGTTGTTGAACCTTGTGATCATTGATACATGAAAGGAGAAGGAAAAGCTTTACTAAGGCACTATATGAGACAAAAGGTGAAATGGTATTGTGGACAAGGACAGCTTTGAGATAGAGTGAGATGGTGCTGCTGAAGAGAGAGGGTGAGAGTGTGTATGTGGCAGTGCAAGGTGTTGAGCATGGATCCCAGGATACGGAGAGAGCAGTAGTTTGGGGAACGCTGTCAAAGTCGCCAGTTCTGACGAAAGGTCATCAACCTGAAACATTAACTCTCTTTCTCACTCCACAGAAGCTACTTTTATTTCAGATTTCCAGGATCTGCAGCATTTTGCTCTTGCAAATATAAATATGACTGAGTTATCTGAGCTTCGAGGACAGGGTTTGTTCACCTTGCCCTAATACAATATCAGCCTGTGAAGTTGTGAGGTGGAAATTTTTTTTCATTCTTTCATGGGATGTGGCCGTCGCTGGCAAGACCGGCATTTGTTGTCCATCTCTAATTGCCCTTAACAACTGAGGAGCTTGCTAGGTCATTTCAGAGGGCAGTTAAGAGTCAGCCACATTGTCTGGGTCTGGAGTCACATATAGGCCAGACTGGGGAATTTGGCAAATTGGATTCAAAATTGGCTCAGTGGCAGAAGGCAGAGGGTGATGGGAGAGGGTTGTTTTTGTGAATGGAGGACTGTGACCAGTGGTATACTGCAGGGATCGGTACTGGGACCCTTACTGTTTATAGTGTACATTAATGATTTAGACGTGAATATAGAAGGTGTGATCGGTAAGTTCGCAGATGACACAAAAATTGGTGGTGTCGTAAATAGTGAGGAGGAAAGCCTTAGATTACAGGACGATATAGATGGGCTGGTAAGATGGGCGGAGCAGTGGCAAATGGAGTTTAATCCTGAGAAGTGTGATGTGATGCACTTTGGGAGGTCTAACAAGGCAATGGAATATACAATGGATGGTAGAACCCAGGGGAGTGCAGAGGGTCAGAGGGACCTTGGGATGCTTGTCCATAGATCACTGAAGGCAGCAGCACGGGTAGATAAGGTGGTTAGGAAGGCATATGGGATACTTGCCTTTATTAGCTGAGGCATAGAATATAAGAGCAGGGAGGTTATGATGGAGCTGTATAAAATGTTAGTTGGGCCACAGCTGGAGTACTGTGTACAGTTCTGGTTACCACACAATAGGACGGATGTGATTGCAATGGAGAGGGTGCAGAGGAGATTTACCAGGATGTTGCCTGGGCTGGAGCATTTCAGATTATGAAGATAGATGGGGTTGTTTTCCTTGGAGCGGAGAAGGCTGAGGGGAGGGGCCTGATTGAGATATACAAAATTATGAGGGGCATTGATAGGATAGCTAGGAAGAAACTTTTTCCCTTAGCAGAGAGGTCAATAACTAGGGGGCATAGATTTAAGATAAGGGGCAGGAGGTTTAGAGGGGAGTTGAGAAAGAATTTTTTCACCCAGAGGGTGGTTGGAATCTGGAACACACTGCCTGAAGGGGTGGTAGAGGCAGGAACACTCATGACATTCAAGAAGTATTTAGATGAGCACTTGAAACGCCAGAGCATACAAGGCTAACAGGCCAAGTACGGAGATATGGGATTAGTTAGGACGGGTGCTTGATGGTCGGTGCAGGCGCGTTGGGCCGAAGGGCCTGTTTCTGTGCTGTAAAACTCTATGACTCTATGACTAGGTAAGGACAGCAGATTTCCTTTGCTAAAGGAAATTAGTGAACCAGATGGGTTTTTACAACGATCAATAATAGTTTAACGGCACCATTACTGAGACGAGCTTTCAATTCCAGATTTTTTATTAATTAATTAAATTTTAATTCCACCAGCATTTGAAACCATGTGCCCAGGGCATTAGCCTGGGCCCCTGGATGACCAGTCCAATGACATTACTACTTTGCCACCGTCTTACAATATGACTGACACTTTTACAAAAAAGTTATGAACTCATCTATTTTAGGCAAATATGTTTAGTAAATCTAATATTGAAACATTGAAAATCACTTTAGTTGTCCTAGGACCAGGAGGGGTAAAGTCAGAAAGAAAGAGCTTGCATTTCTGAAGCACCTTTCACATTGCCTCATTGGCAGATAAATCCTAAATCAGAACATCGAGATCTGTAAGTACCTGCAACTTGAGATAACGCAAATTAATGGGCCGAGGGAAATTGAGCTTAAATTGAGAAAAATCAATTGGTGAAATTCACAACTGAAAACTTCACAACCTTTTTCTTCAAATTCCTTTGAGCTGTTTTTACATTAGGTTCAACCTGTTTCTTTTAAATGCTTGTTTAAAATTGCACCTAGTGTGAGCAGTGGCTCAACGGTAACACTCTCAGCTCAGAGTTTAGAAGGATGCCCCAAAGCAAATTATAGCCAATAAAAATGTTTTCACAGATGTAATGCAACCATATTGTTGCACAGCAAGGGTGCCTCAACAATAAGGAGATAAATGGGATATTCTATTTTTGGTGTTGTTGGTTGAGGGTTAAGTGTTAGCCAGGACATCAGGAGAATTAATACAAAAGCAAAATACTGCAGATGCTGGAAATCTGAAAGTAAAACAGAAAATGCTGGAAATACTCAGCAGGTCTGGCAGCATCTGTGGAGAGAGAAGCAGAGTTAACGTTTCAGGTCGATGACCTTTCATCAGAACTGCAGTTAACTCTATACCTGTCATGGGTGCTAGTGCTGGTACTAAGCCACAGTACTGACACATCATCTGAAGTTGCTGCTCTGGTAACTTACTGGCTGACCCCTTTCAAAAGGCCATATTTAGACATCTGCTGCAGACAAGATAAACCTCAGTTGCAGAGCCCCCATGTTTGAATAACTTGCTGAAACTCACAAAAGAAGAAAGGCTGTATGGGCAATGTACTGCAAGCTGCCTGCTTCTGTCACATGTACTTTCCCCTCAGCAGAGGAAAGGAGAATTGTAAAATGATACAGAATAGGAGACCATTCAGTCCATCGCGCTAGTGCCAGCTGATTGAAAGAGCTATCCAATTAGTCCCACTTCCCTTGCTCTTTCCCTGTAGCCCTGCAATTTTTTACCGTCAAGTTTTTATCCAATTCCCCATTGTAAGTTACTGTTGAATCTGCTTTCACCACACTTTCAGGCAATGCATTCCAGATGATAATAACTCACTGCGTTAAAACATTTCTGCTCGTCTCCCCTCTGATTCTTTTGCCAAATATCTTAAATCGGTGTCATCTGGTTACTGACCTGACAGCCAATAGAAATAAGTCTCTGCTTATGTACGTTATCAAAACCCTTCATAATTTTGAGCAAATAAGAACAAGAAATGCTGGAAATACTCAGCAGGTCTGGCAGCATCTATGGTGAGAGAAGCAGAGTTAACGTTTCAGGTCAGTGACCCCTTCTTCAGAACTGGCAAATATTAGAAATGTGAAAGGTTATAAGCAAGTAAAGCAGGGGTGGGGCAAGAGATAACAAAGAAGAAGGTGTTGATAGGACAAGGTCACAGAATAGCTGACCAGAAGATCATGGAGCAAAGGCAAACAATATGTTAATGGTGTGTTGAAAGACAAAGCATTAGTACAGATAGGGTGTTAATGGACTGAAAACTGAACAGCCACAAGCACAAACATGGAAAAAAAGGTAAGCAAACTGAACAAACTAAGATGAAATAAAATAAAACAATCACAAAAAATATATAAAAAAGAAAAAATAACCAAAAATAAAAGTAAAATGGGGGCTCCGTCATGCTCTGAAATTATTGAACTCAATGTTCAGTCCGGCAGGCTGTAGTGTGCCTAATCGGTAAATGCTGTTCCTCGAGCTTGCGTTGATGTTCACTGGAACACTGCAGTAATCCCAGGACAGAGATGTGAGCATGAGAGCAGGGGGGAGTGTTGAAATGGCAAGCAACCTGAAGCTCGGGTCCTGCTTGCGGACTGAGTGGAGGTGTTCCGCAAAGCGGTCACCCAGTCTGCGTTTGGTCTCCCCAATGTAGAGGAGACCACATTGTGAGCAGTGAATACAGTATACTACATTGAAAGAAGTACAAGTAAATCGCTGCTTCACCTGAAAGGAGTGTTTGGGGCCTTGGATAGTGAGGAGAGAGGAGGTAAATGGGCAGGTATTACACCTCCTGAGATTGCAGGGGAAGGTGCCTGGGAAGGGGACTAGTTGGTGGGGGTAATGGAGGAGTGGACCAGGGTGTTGCGGACGGAACGAGCCCTTCGGAATGCTGACAGTGGAAGGGAGGGGAAGATGCGTTTGGTAGTGACATCACGCTGGAGGTGGCAGAAATGGCGGAGGATGATCCTTTGGATATGGAGGCTGATGGGATGGAATGTGAGGACAAGGGGAACCCTCTCACGGTTCTGGGAGGGAGGGGAAGGGGTGAGGGTAGAGGTGCGGGAAATGGGCCGGACACAGTTGAGGACCCTGTCAATCACAGTGGGGGGGGAATCCTCGGTTGAGGAAAAAGGAAGACTTATCAGAAGCGCTGTCATGGAAGGTAGCATCATCAGAGCAGATGCGTCGGAGACGGAGAAACTGGGAGAATGGAATGGAGTCCCTACAGGAGGTAGGGTGTGAAGAAGTGTAGTCGAGGTAGCTGTGGGAGTCGGTGGGCTTATAATGGATTTTAGTAGACAATCTATCCCCAGAGATGAAGACACAGAAGTCGAGGAAAGGAAGGGAAGTGTCGGCGATGGGCCATGTAAAGGTGAGAGAAGGGTGGAAATTAGAAGCAACAATTTTAAGCTCCTCCATTAAATTTCCCCTTAACATTCTCTGCTCTAAGGAGGAAATGGTATTTACACTCAATGTTTACTCATGCACCAGGTTTATATTTTAATAACAACAGCTTGTATTTACATAGCGCTTTTAACGTGGGTAAAACATCCTAAGTGGAGTAAGGAGAAAATGGAGACTGAGCCAAAGGTGATATTAGGAGTGGTGACTAAAAGCTTTGTCGAAGAGATGGGTTTTAAAGAGGGCCTTAAAAAGACGACAGGGAGGGAAGAGACTGCCAGTTTACCAATTCTGGTTGGATGTTCTGCTGTAGATTTCATCACATGACCTCCCACCTCCAATCTCTCTGCCCAGTTAAACAGATTTTTGTAACTATGTTTATAATTAATAAACTGGTATTTGAAGAAAATAAAAGAAACATTTTTTAACGCCTCAATGATTTTTCTCACAGGCTTCTCGCAAATGTATCCTGGAGATTAATCTGTAATTCCTGGAGGCTGCAGGACAAACGTGGAGGGGTTATCAACCCAAAGAGGTAAATGAAATTCCAGAAAGTGAGGGCTGAGCAGTTAAAGCCCCGTCTGCCAATGGTGGGGCAAAAGGAGGGGGAGAGATGCTCAAGAGACTGGATTAAAGCATGGCTACCCACCCGAACCCAACGGGACCCGACGACTTTGTCGGGTTCGGGTCGGGTTGGGTCGGATTACTCTTCTGGGTCCGGCATTCAGGCTCGGGTCGAGTCGGGCTGGGTCGGACACAATGGCAGCCAGGACGTCACAGAGGGAAACACTCCGCACTAGTCTGCAGTGAGCGATTCCATCCAAGGTGGAGCACAACCTCTTTAATATAATCAACTTTATTCCGGTGGTCGGGTCGAGTCGGGTCAGGCGCGGGAAAAAAATGAAAGGACTCGGGCCGGGTCGGGCTCAGGTCGGATGTGGTTCTGTCGGGCTTGGGTCGGGTTTCATTTGCAGACCTGCGCAGGCCTTTAGGCTGGACTCCGAGGAATAGTGAGATTGGCAAACAGTGACCATACTTGGGAAACCTGGCCTTCCCTAGCCCAGGGTTGCATTGGCAATTGTAGCATCTGAATTTCAGCACGAGCTGAGATGATCTGGAACCAAACCAGGGGTTTTCCTGCTCTACTTAAGTTGGGTTTGTTCATTACAGGAATTTTGGATGCAATAAATTAGCATACAAATCCAACATCCATTTGGATTATTAAACGCAGCGTGAATGTGATGTATGAACCTGTAATTCTGATTTTAATCAACACTTCATTTCTAAACCATACTCAGCAGGAGCAGAACAGAACATGCTGAGTTGCAGCTGCCGCGCATGTTTAATTGCTCACTCTCCCACGTTCTGCATGAGTGTGCTCAGAATTGCAATGGTCGATTGCCACAAGGAGCTCGTGGGTGCCCTCTGCTGGTCGGAACATTATTTTATTTACATGACCTCAGGACGAAAGGCCTGCTTGGGTATAAAATTGAAACCCAAGCCAGGCCCGACCCGACCACAGCCAACCCGAACCCGACCCGTGCCCGAGTCCTTTAACTTTTTTCGTGCCCGACCAGATCTGACTCGACACAAATATCGCAATAAATTTAATGATATCAAACATATTAATGTACTGTACCTTGTCCAAATGTAATACTTGTGATCCTGTCCATTTGTTCTGGCAGCAGACTATTCCTGCAGTTTGAGGTGTGGGGGATCATGGGTGAGCCTGATCCCCTGAGGTCCAGGAGGAAACACTGTCTAACCCGACCTGACCCGAATCCTGGACTCAGAATATAGAGCCGATCCGACCCGAACCCGACACAGGCTTTACTCAGGACATCCCAAAGCGCTTTACAGCCAATTAAATACCGTTGTAATGTAGGAAACCCAGCAGCCAGTTTAGGCACAGTAAGCTCCCATAAACAGCAGTGTGATAAATGACCAGATAATTTGCCTTACTGATGTTGGTTGATGGATAAATAATGGCCAGGACACTAGGGAGATCCCCCTTGCACCTCGTCGAAATAGTTCCATTAGATCATTTACGTCCACTTGGAAGGGCGGACGGAGACTCGGTTTAACATTTCATTTGAAAGACAGCACCTCTGACACTGCAGCACTCCCTCAGCAATACACTGGAGTGCTAACCTAGATTAAGTGCTCAAGTGGCTGGAGTGGGACTTGAACTCACAGCTTTTTGACTCACAGCCCAACAGTGTTTCCACTGAAGCCTGGCTAATTTCCTCCAAGGTGACTCCTTAGGAAGTCCATGCAAAGTTTGCATTGGTTAAATCAATTGGTTTTCATTCCCCAAGGGACAAGTATCGAATCTGACATATTACTGAGCCATCCAGATCCAATTCTCCATCTGTGCTGCAGTGTATGCAACAACAGTTTGCATTTATTTAACGCCTTTAACGTCGTAAAGCTTTCCAAGGTGCTTCACAGGAGCGTTATCAAACAAAGTTTAACACTGAGCTACATAAGGAGATATTAGGACAGGTAACCAAAAGGTTGGCCAAGGAGGTAGGTTTTAAGGAGATTCTTAAAGTAGGAGAGAGAGGTAAAGAGGTGAAGAGGTTTAGGGAGGGAATTCCAGAGCTCAGGACCTTCGCAATTGAAGGCACGGCCTCCAATGGTGAAGCGATTAAAATAGAGGACATGCAAGAGGCCAGAATTGGAGGAGCACAAAGATCTCAGAGGGTTGTGGGGATGGAGCAGATTACAGAGATAGGGAGGGTAAGGTCAGGGAAGGATTTGAAAATAAATATGAGTTTTAAAATAGCAATGCAAGGATTATACAATGGGTCATGCTTTCCCTTGTCCTGTTCATCATTATCCAGTAACCAGACTGCATGGATGACAAGTGAGGGTAGCACTGAACTCCGCTAGTTTTCATGTCCCCCCGCACTCCCCCGCCCACCTCACCACCCACATATTCAGATACCTTGGTGTTAATAACTGCACAGGAGTGTTCAATGCTTTGGATTTCGAAGGAACAAAAGATTTGCCTTTCATGATCTCAGAATGTCCCAAAGTGCTTTTCAGTCACTGAAGTCTTTCTTGAAGTGCACTCACTGTTGTAATGTAAGAAACGTGGTAACCAATTTGCATGTAGCTCAGCTGGTATAATTCATCATTGAGTCAGATCATTCTGAGTTGAGGCGGCTCTGACACCCATCTGTCCATTCAGGTGCACATTAAACATCCTATGACGATAATTAAAGAAGTATGATTTTTTTTTAATTCATTCATGGGATGTGGGCGTCGCTGGCCAGGCCAGCATTTATTGCCCATCCCTAATTGCCCTTGAGAAGGTGGTGGTGAGCTGCCTTCTTGAACCACTGCAGTCCATGTGGGGTCGGTACACCCACAGTGCTGTTAGGAAGGGAGTTCCAGGATTTTGACCCAGTGACAGTGAAGGAACGGCGATATAGTTCCAAGTCAAGGTGGTGTGTGACTTGGAGGGGAACTTGCAGGTGGTGGTGTTCCTATGTATATGCTGCCCTTGTCCTTCTAGTTGGTAGAGGTCGCGGGTTTGGAAGGTGCTGTCGAAGGAGTTACTCCCAGTGTCCTGGCCTAAATTTTTTTTTTGTTCGTTGACTTAGATGAAGGGACCGAAGGTATGGTTGCTAAATTTGCTGATGACACAAAGATAGGTAGGAAAGTAACTTGTGAAGAGGACATAAGGAGGCTATAAAAGGGATACAGATAGGTTAAGTAAGTGGTCAAAGACCTGGCAAATGGAGCATAATGTGGGAAAGTGGGAAATTGTCCATTTTGGCAGGAAGAATACTCATATTCATATATAAGGAGAAAGAGGGTAACTAGAGAAAGGATTGGCCCACTAAAGGACAAAGGAGGAATGTTATGCTTGGACTCAGAGAAAATGGGTGAGATTCTAAACGAGTACTTTGCATCGGTATTCACCGAGGAGAGGGACATGACGGATGTTGAGGTTAGGAACAGATGTTTGATTACTCTAGGTCAAGTCGGCATAAGGAGGGAGGAAGTGTTGGGTATTCTAAAGGGCATTAAGGTGGACAAGTCCCCAGGTCCGGATGGGATCTATCCCAGGTTACTGAGGGAAGCGAGAGAGGAAATAGCTGGGGCCTTAACAGATATCTTTGCAGCATCCTTAAACACGGGTGAGGTCCCGGAGGACTGGAGAATTGTTAATGTTGTCCCCTTGTTTAAGAAGGGTAGCAGGGATAATCCAGGTAATTATAGACCGGTGAGCCTGACGTCAGTGGTAGGGAAGCTGCTGGAGAAGATACTGAGGGATAGGATCTATTCCCATTTGGAAGAAAATGGGCTCATCAGTGATAGGCAACATGGTTTTGTGCAGGGAAGGTCATGTCTTACCAACTTAATAGAATTCTTTGAGGAAGTGACAAAGTTGATTGATGAGGGAAGGGCTGTCGATGTCATATACATGGACTTCAGTAAGGCGTTTGATAAGGTTCCCCATGGCAGGCTGATGGAGAAAGTGAAGGCGCTTGGGGTCCAAGGTGTACTAGCTAGATGGATAAAGAACTGGCTGGGCAACAGGAGACAGAGAGTAGCAGTAGAAGGGAGTTTCTCAAAATGGAGACGTGTGACCAGTAGTGTTCCACAGGGATCCGTGCTGGGACCACTGTTGTTTGTGATATACATTAATGATTTGGAGGAAAGTATAGGTGGACTGATTAGCAAGTTTGCAGACGACACTAAGATTGGTGGAGTAGCAGATAGTGAAGGGGACTGTCAGAGAATACAGCAGAATATAGATAGATTGGAGAGTTGGGCAGAGAAATGGCAGATGGAGTTCAATCAGGGCAAATGCGAGGTGATGCATTTTGGAAGATCCAATTCAAGAGTGAACTATACAGTAAATGGAAAAGTCCTGGGGAAAATTGATGTCCAGAGAGATTTGGGTGTTCAGGTCCACTGTTCCCTGAAGGTGGCAGCGCAGGTAAATAGAGTGGTCAAGAAGGCATACGGCATGCTTTCCTTCATCGGACAGGGCATTGAGTACAAGAGTTGGCAGGTCATGTTACAGTTGTATAGGACTTTGGTTCGGCCACATTTGGAATACTGCGTACAGTTCTGGTCGCCACATTATCAAAAGGATGTGGATGCTTTGGAGAGGGTGCAGAGGAGGTTCACCAGGATGTTGCCTGGTATGGAGGGCGCTAGCTATGAAGAGAGGTTGAGTAGATTAGGATTATTTTCATTAGAAAGACGGAGGTTGAGGGGGGACCTGATTGAGGTGTACAAAATCATGAGAGGTATAGACAGGGTGGATAGCAAGAGGCTTTTTCCCAGAGTGGGGGTTTCAATTACTAGAGGACACGAGTTCAAAGTGAAAGGGGAAAAGTTTAGGGGGGATATGCGTGGAAAGTTCTTTACGCAGAGGGTGGTGGGCACCTGGAACGCATTGCCAGCGGAGGTGGTAGATGCGGGCACGATGGAGTCTTTTAAGATGTATCTAGACAGATACATGAATGGGCAGGAAGAAAAGAGATACAGAACCTTAGAAAATAGGCGACATGTTTAGAGAGAGGATCTGGATCGGCGCAGGCTTGGAGGGCCGAAGGGCCTGTTCCTGTGCTGTAATTATCTTTGTTCTTTGTAAAAGAAGCATATTATGTAAATGGTGAGAGATTGCAGAGCTCTGAGATGCAGAGGGATCTGGGCGTCCTAGTGCAAGAGTCACGAAAGGTTAGTATGCAGGTACAGCACGTAATTAGGAAAGCTAATAGAATGTTATCATTTACCGCGAGGAGAATTGAATACAAAAGTAGGGAGGTTATGCTACAGCTGTACAGGGCATTGGTGAGACCACATCTGGAGTACTGTGTACAGTACTGGTCTCCTTATTTAAGCAAGGATGTAAAGGCGTTGGAGGCAGTACAGAGAAGGTTTACTAGACTAATACTTGGAATGGGCGGGCTGTCTTACGAGGAAAGATTGGACAGGCTAGGCTTGTATCCACTGGAATTTAGAAGAGTGACTGGTGACTTGATTGAAACATGTAAGATCCTGAGGGGTCTTGACAGGGTGGATGTGGAAAGGATGTTTCCCCTTGTGGGAGAATCTAGAACTAGGGGTCACTGTTTAAGAATAAGGGGTCACCCATTTAAGACAGAGATGAGGAGAAATTTTTTCTCTCATAGGGTCATGAGTCTTTGGAATTCTCTTCCTCAAAAGGTGGTGGAAGCAGTCTTTGAATATTTTTAAGGCAGAGGTAGATAGATTCTTGATAAGCAAGGGGATGGAAGGTTATCGGGTGTAAGTGGAAATGTGGAGTAATAAGTTCAGCCATGAACTTATTGAATGGCGGAGCAGGCTCGAAGGGCCGAGTGGCCTACTCCTGCTCCTAATTAGTATGTACATATATTTGTATGGGATGCGGCCATCGCTGGCTAGGGAGCATTTGTTACCCATCCTTAATTGCCCTTGAAATTCCATCCAGACCAAGAAAAAAGTACAACTAACTAACATTTCTATTGCCTCAGGTAAGGAAATCAGCCACACCTATCTGGTCTGGCCTACATACACTATGGGATTGAGTCTTAATGACCCACGCAACTAGGGATGGGCAATAAATGCTTATTTTCCAGTGTCACCCACATCCCAAAACCAAAACTAATTCTCCCAACGAGAGTCCCAAAGTAGCATGAATACTCTTACAGACCTGACTTCCGTGAAACCCCTGGCTGGCAGATAACCAAATGTTTGGATAATGGGGTGGTTTCTCAGTACTTGTATTGCTAACGTGTTTTGAGAAACACTGGTAACATAGTAAAAGAGCTCTGAATGTATTGATGCAATTATGTAATTGTACCCTCTATCAAACGTCACACCAATTCTTATTATTCATACTTTATGTTAAAACTTAAGAAAAACATGCAGACTGTCCCTGGAGTTGAGGAAGCACCAAGTTTCCCAGCAGACTTTTAAAACTCAGAGCTGGAGCAATGCAACTCTAGCCCTTCCTCACTCAACAGCCTCCATGACCCTGTCCCCTTGCATAAGGACAACAATTCTGATAACTCACAACTGCGTAGTGTCATTGTGTACCTGCAACAGTGTAAACTAATTCAACTAAAAGGAGAAGCATAAAAACATTGTGCAAACGGAATTTAACATGACCAAATTAGTTATTTACACCCTGTTTGTTCTACTCTGAGTGTCCTCAGTACCTTGCTCTACGGCAGTGAGGCCTGGACAACGTATGTCAGCCAAGAGCGACGTCTCAATTCATTCCATCCTCGCTGCCTCCGGAGAATACTTGGCATCAGGTGGCAGGACCGTATCTCCAACACAGTAGTCTTCGAGGCGGCCAACATCCCCAGCATATACACCTTACTGAGTCAGCGGCGCCTGAGAAGGCTTGGCCATGTGAGCCGCATGGAAGATGGCAGGATCCCCAAGGACACATTGTTCAGCGAGCTCGTCACTGGTACCAGACCCACCGGCCGTCCATGTCTCCGCTTTAAAGACGTCTGCAAACGCGACATGAAGTCCTGTGACATTGATCACAAGTCGTGGGAGTCAGTTGCCAGCGTTCGCCAGAGCTAGCGGGCAGCCATAAAGGCGGGGCTAAAGTGTGGCGATTCGAAGAGACTTAGCAGTTGGCAGGAAAAAAGGCAGAAGCGCAAGGAGAGAGCCAACTGTGTAACAGCCCCGACAACCAATTTTATCTGCAGCGCCTGTGGAAGAGTCTGTCACTCTAGAATTGGCCTTTATAGCCACTCCAGGTGCTGCTTCACAAACCACTGACCACCACCAGGCGCTTACCCATTGTCTCTCGAGACAAGGAGGCCAAAGGGAAAGAGAGTTCTACTCTGATTAGAGATCCACTTGCTATTGGAAACCCCTCATGATTTTGAACACCCTCAATCAAATCCTTCCTCAACCTTTTCTGCTCAAGGGACAGCAATCCCAACTTCTCTAGACCCACCACATAACTGAAGTCACTCATCCCTGGTATCATTCTGCTAAATCTCCTTTACACCTTTTCCAAGCCCTTGATATTCTTCCTAAAGTGTTGTGCCCAGAATTGGACACAATATCCACCTGGGGCCTAGACATTGATATATAATGCTTTAGCATAATGTCCTTGCTTTCGTACTCTATGAGAAGGATTTTTAGCCCCCAAAGGGGCAGGCACAGAGGTGGGCAGGTATGAAAATTTGAGCCACCAGGCGCCATGTTGGTTCCCCAGCTCCATCCCACCCCAAGCCATTTTCCTGGAGAGGGGCTTTAGGGAGAGAGGGATGTAACTGGGCTACTAGCCCTTAACTAGTTAAGGTCCTATTAAGGCCTATTGTCAGAGGCCAATTCTGCAATTTTTGCAATCTGCAGGTCCCCAGAATTGTCAGAGAACAGTGTCGCTTCCTGGAGACAGCCTCCAGCACTCCAGGCAGCAGACAAGGGGGGCCAGCATTCCAGGCAGGCTTAGAGGCCTTCCCCACCTGCCTGGCTTCAGCTATAGCCGCAGGCCGACCTGTAGAGGGATTCTACCCCTCCTCACCCCCACATGGTGGCCCAGCTGCTGAGTCCATTTTTTATGTTCAATTTTAAATGTTGGAGAGAGGCTGCCTACATCTTGGGGCGTCCTCTCTCTCCCTTACCTGTAAAGGCATCCGGCTGTGTCTGTTTCCCAGCTGGAAAGCCCGCCCGCTGTCCTTATTTGAACAACGACCCAATTGGATCAAACTGCTCTGCACAAACATCAGTAACGCAGTCTCAATCAATGGGTGGGAATCAGAAAGTTTCCCGATCCAATCTGGAGTCAGACAGGGCTGCCCTCTCTCCCCTGTCTTGTTTGTTTGCTGTATGTAACTTTTTGCTGAGTCTATTAGGAAGGATGCGGCCATAAGAGGGGTGACAATCCCAGGCAGTGGAGGCACTCAGGTAAAAGCCTCCCTGTACATGGACGAT
Source organism: Heterodontus francisci (assembly GCF_036365525.1). Taxonomy (NCBI): domain Eukaryota; kingdom Metazoa; phylum Chordata; class Chondrichthyes; order Heterodontiformes; family Heterodontidae; genus Heterodontus; species Heterodontus francisci. The sequence continues at coordinate 51,105,916 of NC_090403.1, forward strand.
GTCGCCGTCTTCTGTTCAGACCTGCTGTAAGTTTGCAGACTGATGAGCATCTGCGACCAGTTCGAACTGGCCTTGGGAGCCAAAGTTAACCACGGCAAGAGTGAGGCCATGTTCTTTGGGAACTGGGCTGACCGATCCTTTGTCCCCTTCACTGTCAGGTCAGACTACCTGAAGGTGCTGGGGATATGGTTTGGAAGGGTGGGGGCATGTACCAAAACCTGGAAGGAGCGAGTAGCCAGGGTACACCATAAACTGAGCATGTGGGAGCAGCGATCTCTCTCCATTGTGGATAAGAACATGGTCATCAGGTGCGAGGTGCTCACGTTGTTGTTGTATGTGGCGCAGGTCTGGCCCATACCCCACTCCTGCGCCGTGGTGGTCACCCGAACCATTTTCCGCTATATCTGGGGATCTAAAATGGACCGGGTCCGGAGGGACACGATGTTCAAACCTCTGGATAAGAGCGGGAAAAATGTACCCAACATCGCCCTCATCTTGATGACCACTTTCGTGTGCAGCTGCATCAAGCTGTGCGTACAGCCCCAGTACACAAACAGCAAGTCTCACTATGTGCTAAGGTTTTATCTGTCCCCGGTGTTGCGAAGGATGGGCCTGGTCACATTGCCGCGAAACGCTCCATCTAGTTGGACCATGCCGTACCACCTAATCTTCATGGGAAAGTTCTGCGCAAAAACACCTTTGACCATCAATCCATCAGGCAGTGGTCTGCACAGAATGTCCTCAAGGCCCTACGGGAAAGGAGATGGTGGATCCGGTCTGACGATTCCCCAAGCACGGTGGCGCAGTGGTTAGCACTGCAGCCTCACAGCTCCAGCGACACGGGTTCAATTCTGGGTACTGCCTGTGTGGAGTTTGCAAGTTCTCCCTGTGTCTGCGTGGGTTTTCTCCGGGTGCTCCAGTTTCCTCCCACAAGCCAAAAGACTTGCAGGTTGGTAGGTAAATTGGCCATTATAAATTGCCACTAGTATAGGTAGGTGGTAGGAAAATATAAGGACAGGTGGGGATGTGGTAGGAATATGGGATTAGTGTAGGATTAGTATAAATGGGTGGTTGATAGTCGGCACAGACTCAGTGGGCCGAAGGGCCTGTTTCAGTGCTGTATCTCTAAACTAAACAGACTGCCAAGGTCATTTGGCAGAATGCCTCATCACCAAAACTTTCAATCAAGACGTAGCTTGGCTGGTGGTGAGAAAGGCCCTCCCAGTCAGATACTTACTGCACGTCTGGAGTCTCGCCCCCTCCACACAATGTCCTTGAGGTGGCTGTGATGGGAAAGAGACGGTTGCCCATCTCCTACTGGAATGTGTCTTTGCAAAGCAGGTGTGGAAAGAGATGCAGCGGTTTTTGTTGAGGTACAAGCAGCTCTGTAACACAGGAGTCTGTGCTCTACGTACTGTTCCCAGGGACGCACACCGAGATAAACATCAACTGCTGCTGGAGGACCATCAATTCAGTGAAAGACACTCTTTGTTCTGCTCAAAACTTGCTAGTCTTTCAGTGTTGTCCACAACCAAGTGTTGCAGACTGGCACATTCCAAGGTCCAGGACTATGTGCTGAGGGATGCACTAAAGCTTGGGGAAGCTGCAGCAATGGCTCAATGGGGAAAGACCACAGTGTAAGGTCCTCCCACCAGGGTGAACTGAGGGGTGGATCCATGGAAAACCCCTCGGGCTGTATCCAGAAAATAAGGGTTTGCTGTAAAATGTACATGGCATGTGAAATGGAATGGAAAGGTTGTGAGGCAACTCACTCCTGTATTGAAGAAAACTGATTTCCTTTGCACTTTTTGGAATGTCAACTTGGTGCTGTTTTAAACTGTTTTGTAATGCATTTTTTTACAGAATTTTATGATTAAAGTATATTTTGGGGAAAAAAAAAGAACAACGACCCAGCCCTCTGGTCACTAATTGGCCAATTTGGGGAAAACTACAGATAAGCGACTGTTCCCCACACAGGGCTGGTATTTGTTGAGCTCCCAGTGTCGGGCTCTGTTGTGGGGGGGGGGGTTGCGGGGGCTGGTGGGGGGGGGTTGCCAGAAGATTGCAGCGGCAGCAGCCAGCCATGGAGCCCGACACCGGGAATGCCGGGCCCGATCTTTGATCTTCCCAGTGACGGGGAGGCTCTGTGGCAGGACCCAGATTTCAATATTAAAATCACCTAATTAAATACATTTAAATGAAGGCCGGAGCAAGCTTACTGGAAGTTCCAGATCTTCCAAGCCATGTGCAGCACTCCTGCCGCCGAGGTGGGGAAGGGGGGTGTGGGGGGAGCTCTGCATTTGTCGTTAAGTGGGTTGGGGGGAAGGGCTCAACTCTGCACCTAATGCAGTTGGGATGGAAAGGGGGTAATCAGGGCTTTTCTGGTGCAGTTGAGGGGGTGGGGTGGGTTAAACTTTATTTTTTGTTGTAGTTGTGTGTGTGGGGGGGGAGTCAACTTTCATCTGTCAACAGGGGCCTGGCAGCCCTTTAAAAATGGCGCCAGCAACTGCGCAGAAACAGGCGCTGCCCTGGCCACGTGATTGGAGGGGGAGGGGGAGGTCGGCCGCCCTGCATATTAAAATGAGTTGCCGCACGCTAGATCGCGGTGGCATGGCGGCACGCGGCCTTTCACCTGCTGCAGCTCCCAGCGATAGGAAAATAACATCCAACCCACAAGGTGGGCTTCTGACCTATTGAGCCTGATGATAGGGTCCGGAAGCCCAAAGCGAAAATCCTGCCCTATGTCTCTGTTCTTCAACCCCCTTTAAAATGATACCATTTAGTCCTGTAACGTTTAGTGATTTATGTATGGGAAGTATACTATTGAATTGTATTCACTGTGGTTTTGTAGGCAAATGCAACAGCCAATTTACCCAGAGCAAGGTCCGACAGATAGCAATAAGATAAATAACCAACTAATTTGTCTTTGACTGGATGAAATTCAGTTAGAATAGGCAAATTCCCCAGCTTTTCTTAGAATAGTGTCATGAAATATTTAATCTTAACCTTTCATCTGAGAGACAGCACCACCACAATGGATACCTCGGCACTGGTATCAGCCTAGATAATGTACTTAGATTCGCTAGTGGGGATTGAACCCAAACTAACTGACTCAAAGTCAGGAGTGTTGCTACTGAACCATAAGCGATTGGATAAAGGAGCAGAGGGTTGCCAGCACCTTTGGAACTTCATGTTGAGTTCTGTTACCGACATGACCAAACAGGGGGAAAAAAAGAATAACCTGTCATGATACTGACATGACATGCAAGTGGCATGCTTAATTTATTTGCATCATTGTGTTTGTTCAGAAAATGGAACAAAGTTTCCCAACTGTCTTAAACTAGCGGCCCTCCAGATCAGATTTCATATTACACAGAATTACACAGAGTTTACAGCACAGAAACAAGCCATTCGCCCAACAGGTCTACGCAAGTGTTTTTGCTGCATAGAAGCTTCTTCCTAGTGTACTTCATCTCCTTTTATATCCTTCTATTCCTTTTTCCCTCGTGTACTTATCTAGATTCTCCATAAAGGCATCTATGCTCATTTCCTCAACCACTCTTCATGTGGTAGCAGGTTCCACATTCTAACCACTCTTTGGTTAAAGATGTTTCTCCTGAATTCCTCATTGGATTTATTAGCTTTTGACTCACCCACAAATCTTCTCTACATCTACTCTATCAAACTCCTTCATAATTTAAGACCTGTATTAGGTTACTCCTCAGCGTTCTCTTTTCTAGAGACAAGAGTCCCAGCTTATTCAGTCTTTCCTGACAGTTATAACCTCTCAATCCTGGTATCATACTTGTAAATCTTTTTTGCACCTTCCACAGTGCCTCTGTATTATTTTTATAATAAGAGGATCAGCAGTACTTCAAGATTGGTCTAACCAAGATTCTAAACAATTTAACACAACCTTTGCTTTTCAGTTCTCTTCCTCTAGAAATCAACCTCAGTGTGTTGTTTGCAATTTTATGCCCATGTTAACCTGCATTGCTACTTTTAATGATTTATGAATCTGCATCCCTGGATTCCTTGGCTCCTCTTTACCATTTAGACACTTACTTTACAAGGAGTCACCTCCTACCAAAATGCACCATCTCACACTTGTGTATATTTGAAATTCATTTGCCATTTTCACACCCATTTTGCCAGTTGATTGATGGCTTGTATTTTGTTGCAGTCTACCTCAGTATTGACTATAAAACCTTCCAATATGACATCATCTGCAAATTTTGAAATTGCATTTCTGAATCCCAGGGCCAAGTCCCTTATGTAAGTGGTGAACTACAGTGATCCCAGCACTGATGGTTGTGAAACATTGTTTCATATGAAGTGTTATTCTATGTATACATTGGCTTTTGAGGCATTGGATTTTGAGGTCAGCAGCAGACAAATGGTGCTGGCTGTTCATTACACTTAAACTTGACCATAGCCTTTCTATGGGCTTTTGCACTGGAACTTGTGGTGAATAGAAATTGAAAACAGAACCACACTCTCCACAGGGGATCTGGGACCTGTATGAACAATTAACAGATCAGATTGCAGACTCCTTATTGGGACATGTAGAGTTTGTGTCAGTTAGACTATTTAATTCAATGTCAAATCATGTATAGAAAGCATAATAGAGACAGGGAAATAAAGGTGGGATTAGGCGAGAGATGAAAGACAGAGAAAGAAAACATTCAAAAAAACAATATTTTTAATGTTTTTAAAATCTCAAACAATAATTAAAATTTTCAGGAATGAGACTCCACACTTGTAAATGTTAAATTTCAGTGCCAGAGAAGTTGTTTGCCTGTAATTAAGACTTAGCACGCCATTAAAAATTCACTTACACTTGAATGGACAACCCTAACTTTTGTTCTGGCGTGTTTAGTGGGTACGCACCCCAACTTCACACTGTTGCATGTGTTTCAATGGCATGAGCTACCGGTATAGCCAAGCTTCTGGAAGCCAGACAATGATTTGCTGATTTGGGTGTGTAACTGAGCATGTGCAGTCACTAGAAATTTCTGTCTGATTTACTTTGTAATAACAGTGAGCGCTGTTAGCTCCTTTTCTCTACAGCAAATTCTGAGCAAATCTATTCTTCTGCTAAGATGGCCTGTGTCCCTTTTTAAGGCTGCCTTGAGTTGTTGTTTGGTGAGTGAACTTGGCAGATTATTATGTGCTTGTCTGTTTCAAGGTGTGATTACATAGGTTATAGAGCAGGCCATTTGGTCCAATCAGTCCAGGCCAGCATTTATGGTCTACCCAAGCCTCCTCCTCTCGTTCCTTATCTAACTCTATCAGCATAACCCTCAATTCCATTCTCCCTCTGATGCTTATCTAGCCACCCCTTAAATGCATCAACACTATTCGCTTTAAACACTGCATGTGGTAGCAAGTTCCAAATTCTCATCACTCTCTGGAAAAAGAAGTTTCTTCTGAATTGACTAGGTGAATTCTTGGTGACTGACTATCTGGTCTGATGACTACCAGGTCTGGGTAGGCCACCAAAACGAATTAGCTGCTGGCAAAATCTCAGTTCTGAGGAAAGGTCACAGACCTGAAACGTTAACTGTTTACCTCTCCATAGGTGCTGCCAGACCTGCAGAGTATTTTGTTTTTATTTCAGATTCCCAGCATCCGCAATATTTTGCTTTTAAAATCTCTCCATACTTGTTTTTAATGGCAATAACCATCTCTATTGCGTTAAAGGCGCTATATCAATCAAAGTTGTTGTTGTAACCCTGCTTGATAAGATCCTGCAACTTTCTGCCATTAATACTTCCGCATTCCTCGTGGTTCCTTGTCACGTGACACAGGCGCAGTTGTGCCTCCGGCCTCACGTGGTGTGCTTGACTACGTGGTGTGCTTGACTACGTCATGGCGCATTGCGTGCGCTGCCGATATCTCCCATGATTCAATAAGCTCGGTCTCTTTCCCTGAACCACAATGTCTAAGAGAGGTGAGCGGGCAGAGGGGAACGGAAAGGGAATCTGCTGTAATCGGTGTTTTATATCATCGATGCTCCTATTCGAGCACCTTGATAATTAATATAACTATCTAAGCTATCATTTAATGCCGATATTAGTAATAATTAGCGGACTTTATGGTATAATAAATACTGAAGTCATATCTGTGTCGGCTGCCATGTTGAATCTTTCCCGGTTACTCCGGGGAGGGGATCTCAGTGTTTTCTATCCACCCTGAAACCAGTTTGCCATTCACTCACACCCCTGGCCACGGAGTTAAAGTGAGAGTTTGTTTTGTGTGAAGTTAAGAGCAGGCCCTGGTTTCCTTCAGGGCCCAGGCTATGCCTGGTGCAACTGGTTCCAGCAACTAGGCCCAGCCAGCAGCCTGCTCTTGAGGGCAGGGGGATACTTCTTGGTTATTGGAACCCAGCCTGGTGTGTGGGGAGACCTCAGCCGAGAGGGACCGGATTAATGGTAAACGTGATCAGCTTTTAAGTTATCTGTGCCATCTTTCATTGCTATAAAGCTCTTTAAATAGCAGTATAAAATATTGTTGAATGAACAGACAAGCTGGAAATACTCCCAAATCAAACAGGATCTGAGTATTTCCTGCACTTTTCTGTTCAGATTTCCAGCATCTGTTAAAATAGATTAGTTAAACTGCCCATTCTGCATTTTTCTTATTTTTTGGAAGACTTAAAAGTGCTTTACTTATCTTTTTTAGTGTAATATATGTTTGCTTCTAGTGTATTGACCTGTCTGCAGGTCCTTGAATGGCCTGTGTGAAGTAATTAGCAATTGGGAGTCCCAGCTCACTGTGCTCCACCTGGCATTTGATCAGTAACGTGCTGCTTAGGACAGAGATGAGAAATTTCTGTACTCGGAGGGTTGTGAATCTTTGGAATTCTCTACCCCAGAGGGCTGTGGAAGCTCAGTCATTTGAGTATGTTTAAAGCAGAGATTGACAGGTTTCTAAAAGCCAATAACATAAAGGGATATGGGGATAGTGTGAGGAAAAAGGCATTGAGATGGATGATCAGTCATGATCGTATTGAATGGTGGAACAGGCTTGATGGACTGAATGGCCTGCTCCATGTTCCTAAAACGTGTCATTTCCATTTATTGCAGGACGTGGTGGTTCGTCTGGAGCGAAATTTCGCATCTCGCTCGGTCTCCCTGTCGGGGCGGTGATCAACTGTGCCGATAACACAGGTAAGAACTGTTGTGCTGTGTCCCTTTGGACCCTGCAGGATAAGAAATGCAGTGGGAGATGTGTAGTCCTTTTTATATTTGGTCTCCGTACCTAAAGAAGGAGAAGCTTTGGACGGAGTGCAGCGAAAGTTCACTAGACTGATTTTTGGGATTGTCCTATGAGGAGTGATTGAGTAAACTAGGCTTATATTTGCTAAAGTTTAGAGGAATAAGCGGTGATCTCATTGAAACATATAAAATGAAGGCCCTTGGCAGGGTAGATGCTGAGACAATGTTTTCCCTGGCTGAGGGAGTCTGGAACTAGGGGGTCACAGTTTCAGATTAAGGAGTTGGCCATTTAGGACTGAGAGGAGGAGCAATGTCTTCACTCAAAGGATTATGGATCTTTGCTCCGGAGAGCTGTGGATGCTCAGTCATGAAATATGTTCAACACCGATTTTCAATAGATTTTAAGATACTAAGGGATATGGGAATAGTGCACGAAGATCAACCATGATATTGAATGGGAGAGCGGGCTTGAATGGCCTCTTATTTTTCCTTCAAGGTCTGTTCCAGTAAAATTCTGTAAATGTTTATTCCTCTACTTGAATGTGTTACTGTGATGGACAGTCACTACTTTGACCTATTAGGGCATTGATTTTTTTTTTTTAGTCCTATTTCCAATAGGAGCTGTTTGCATGAGACTGTTTGACTGCATTGATTGCTGAGTGTTCTCAAGCCTATGGCCTGCTGTGAATGGTTATGTACCTAAACAGAGAGCACCTGACTCTGTGCGATAAGGTGCCCAAATTCAAATAGGGCAGCAGCTTTTGCTTTGTGATGGGTGTGGGGAGATGTTTTATCTGTTTACTGGCCATGTGCTTTCAGGTGCCAAGAACCTGTACATCATCTCGGTCAAAGGGATCAAGGGACGTTTGAACAGGCTACCAGCTGCTGGCGTTGGCGACATGGTCATGGCAACTGTAAAGAAAGGCAAACCAGAGCTCAGGAAAAAGGGTGAGTGAGCTCTTGAAATTGGTGAGTCGGAATGGCGAGGATGTTGCAGCATGTAAGTGTGTCTTTAAGTCGGTAAATTGTCCAATTTCACAGCAATATATTCAATCAACAAAGGGAATTCTAGAGTACAGCATTTGTTGAATGTAACAGTATTCATCAGGTTATATTTTAACTCATCCAGTGAGTAATCCTGAATGTGAATGTTATTGAAATGTTCATTCTGGGGGGGGTCTCCTTTTTCCAACTCCTGCATGTCTTGGTCTTATTTAAGGAAGGGTGTAAATGCATTGGAAGCAGTTCAAAGAAGGTTTACTAGACTAATACCTGGAATGGGCAGGAAAGGTTGGACAGTCTAGGTGTGTACCCACTGGAGTATAGTGTAAGAGGCTACTTGATTGAAACATAAGATTCTGAGGGGTCTTGACAGGGCGAGTGTGGAAAGGATGTTTCCTCTTGTGGGAGAATCTAGAACTAGGGGTCACTGTTTAAAAATAAGGGGTCACCCATTTAAGACAGATGAGAAATTTTTATCTGAGGGTTATGTGTCTTTGGAGTTCTCTTCCTCAAAAGGCGGCGGAAGCAGAGTCTTTGAATATTTTTAAGGCAAAGGTAGATAGATTCTTGAGAAGCAAGTGGGTGAAAGGTTATCGGGGGTAGGCAAAACTGGAGTCAAGGTTACAGTCAGATCAACCATGATCATATTGAATGGCGGAGCAGGCTCAAGGGGCCAAGTGGCCTACTCCTGCTCCAAATTTGTATGTTTTCAATCCACTAAACCAAGCTGGATAAAGAGGAACATGGAGGCAAGTTATTTCTAGTTGATTTCTGAATGTGGAAAGGCGATGAGGTTGCCACCAAAAAGGCAAAATATAACTGCATTGGATTGGGAGAGAAGCTGGCAATTATAGGCAATGTGGGATTGCTCTTAAGTAACCATAGTAGGTTACACAAATGTTCAGTTTTGCAGCTGGATTGTGGGTTATGTTGAGATTCTTGTTCCTTAAATGACCCAAATGTGAGGCAGATTTCCTATAAATTAAGTTTATAATTTTCACTGATGTCGGCATCACCTGTATTAGGAATGAGAACTGGTATCTGACCAACTTAAATTGGTAACCTGCCTGTGGTTTGACTTTTGGATTATTTTCTCTAATGGGACTCTACAGTGGAATTGCTTGGGAAATTGGTGCATTTACTTCAGATATTTTTTGTTTTCAACAGTGTCGTTGGCACTGAAATTAATGTGGCGTGGCCTGTTACATGTTCTGGGCCTGGTTTACTTTGTGTACGGTGTAGAAGCGGCTGCAGGCAGTAATTTCATGGCTCCTGTTGTATCCCTTTGATCTGTATTTAGATCTAAGCACCATGTTTTTGGCAATTTTCTGTGGAAACCCCTTGCAGCTTATTCGGTGAGTCCATGTGTTTTATGTTGTGGTATCCTCAGATCTTGGTCCCTCTTTCGCATTGTGGTTTTGATCATTGTGCCTCCTGTCCCTGCTGAGTATAACATTTTATTGGCATCCACGTTGATAAAACTGCTTTGAGAGCTCATCTTTTCAACTACATGCACATCTTAGAAGATCCTTTGGGAATGTCTAGTCCTGTTTCTATTCGCCTGTCTTCTATTTCAAGCGTGCAGGAGCTTCTGCGTGCTTCATTTGTTCTAGGCTTGAGAATTATGACAGTTGAGATGGTAACTGTTGGGTGACTGTGAAAATTTAGAAGGTGATTTAAGGGGCAGTTCTGTCTCGTCTTGAGCAACTTAGTTTCATAATGTGTGTTAGTGAGTAACTTGGGATTTCTGGTGGGGAAAATCATGATGGTCTTGAACGGGGTGGGGGGGGCAAATATTGTTGCACAGCAACCTCAGCCCTAACTTCCAAAACTGTTAGTACCCAAAGGGAAATGGTAGAAACTGCTCTAAGTGCTCAGTAACTGAGGAAATTTAGTAAATCAACAAAAGCGTGTCCTTATGAAGTCTGATACATTGCAGAAAGCCAGTTGAAGAGTGGTACTGGAGCCAATTTTTACTCAATCATGCAGTTATTACAGAATTAAATTTTGCAAGTGTACACCTAACGCAACCACAACACAATTTCAATGTCTTGTGCTCGTGCAACCCCAATTAATGCCCACCACCTGCATGCAATTAATATACAGTTAACATCTGAGTTTGTTCTTCTGTATGAAATTTATTGATTGTTCTAGCATCTCCAACTTGAAATGGTGCTTGGGGTTAACATATTCTGTTTCAGTTATCACATATACCTCTCATGTCCCCTATAATTTGCTTCCGTTCAAGACTTGAATAGTCAGTTCCCTGAATTTTCCTAATAGTTCTATTCTACTGAAAGGGATTCACCCTCCTAAAAGCACTTGCTTTGTCTATACTCTGTGGCTTGGTGAGTTGTCAAGGATGGGGACAGTAATTCATTACTTTTGGTGAGATTGCCGCTGCTTTGTGCTGTAGAATCTCAATCCGTGGTGGAACAAAGCAACTAGAATATCTGATGATTCTTGAAGGGGGGTGGGGGGAGAGCCTGGATTTAACTGGTTTTACAAGACTGTCATTAGTGTTATGTTTTCTGTGTACTTGCTGTTTAACCATGAAGATCACTATTGTAAAAGTTTCACAGTGCTCCTGTAACGTGTTACAGTAGATAAATTAGCAACAAAAATAAATAACTGCAGCTACCTGACATGGGCTTTGTGCTGAATCTGGGGTCTTCCAACTTGTGGGCCTTAACATGCTACGAACCTGTTGAAGCAGGAAGGAGAGGAGCTGTATAAGAAATGTAAGCCCATGTGGCCAAGTGACTTGTACACTGCCGCTGCTGAAAATTGCTTTCTCTAAAAAGTAAAGTTCAGAATAAGAATTTGAAGTTGGTCTACCAGCTTTGTTGAAGTATGCTGTTAGCTCATTTGACAACAACTGTGATGAGGAAGGAATCTTCCTGCACCCGATGGCTAGCCGGTGGCCCTGATGGAAAAGTCCATATGTAGGCAGTGGCTTTGACTTGACATCCCTCCCACTCCCTCACCCCAAGTGCCACTTGCCACTTTCCAGGCTGTTGTGAATAGTGGGCACTTTGGGACTAGTTACTGGCCTGGTGTAAATGATTTGGGAAGGAATAAGATTGGTGGGAAAAGAATGTTGCTTGTGGTATAATGCCGATTTTGAGCTCTATGTTTGTCTTATCTTTTGATAAGACAGCATGTTGATGTTTATTTCTGTTTACCTGTGTTACAGTGCATCCAGCAGTAGTGATACGGCAGCGGAAAGCATACCGGAGAAAAGACGGAGTGTTCCTCTACTTCGAAGACAATGCAGGGGTAATAGTAAATAACAAAGGAGAAATGAAAGGTATGGATGTCGTTGCAATTTAGCCTCTGAATTAAAATGTTCATAGTTAATTACCATAAATATGAAGCTGCTTTTAAAGCTGAATAGCATGGTCCTGCCATCAGTTTTGACCTTACCTGTGGCAGAGAAATGTGGAGGTAGCCCATGTCTGTCAGACTAGAAAAGTGGAATTTTTTTCCCAATAGACAGCGTCTGCTCATTCTGGATTTTTTTTTTTTTTTAAACTGTTGCCCAGAGCTCCCAACCTTTGTATTATATGTTGAATGATATAGTTCCCTCCCTAAAAGCACTTGCTTTGCCTCTTATCCGTGGCTGAGCAAATTGTCGAGGGAGGGCAGAGGAACACATTGCCTTTGGGTGAGGTGGCAGCTGCCTCGTGCTGTCCAATCTCAATCCGCGGTGTGACAAGTCACTCTAGCACAAACTCCTGAAGCATGGCCTGGTCACCTTTCCCCATCTTTTCTCCAACACCCACCCCCCCCCAACTTCAACAATGAGCTGAAGACTCATTCTGGTTCGGAGGAGCAAAAGCGGCTCATGTTGAGACTGGATTTTGGAAAAGTTTACTTGCCAATTATTTTCTGCCCCAGTTGACTGGCAGTAGGGATCAAACTTTGTACTTTCTTGGTTTATTCAGCTGCTGGTTGGATCAGTTCGCTGGGCCAAGGGTTAGTTTCATTATGAATTTTAAAAGGGCTGACCAAATATAGATCAGAAACTCCCTTACATCATTCATGTTGTCTTGTCTGTTGATCATTAGATTCCAATTGCAAATGGTTTTGCTCAACGATTGAAATTTTTCAAGTTAAGTACCATCCAGTGCATGGAACATTATGTGCTGTAATTCTGAAGTGATGGGACTCTGCAGGTGGAGCAGAAATGATTGTGCCCTGTCACTTTACTCAAGACTTGGACTGTGGCATAATCTCTCAATGTATAACTGAAGCTCAAGTGGGCAGTTGAATGATTGGGATTACCTTGTTCCATTTTTGACTTGCTGATTTATATCTTCTGGTTTTGTTTCTAGGCTCAGCGATCACAGGCCCTGTTGCCAAGGAATGTGCAGATCTGTGGCCCAGGATTGCTTCCAATGCTGGGAGCATTGCATAAGAGTTGTAAAAGTTTCCTGCCAAGATATCTGAACAATTCAATAAATATTTTTACCCCGAAACACGAGCAGTCATTGATTTCTTTTGACCATGTCCCTAATTTATTTGTTGCATCTTTTGTAATTAGATACAGTTTGCCATCTGTGTTTGTGTAAATAAACAATTTTTAACATTCTTCATTCAGTCTTGCATTTCAATATCAGCAGTGTCTTTAAACGAGATGAATGGTAAACCGTGGTATTGACTAAGTCAAAGCATCATGTTCTGAATGTTTTTGCCTCCAGAAAGAGTGTTAATGCTACATCAGTTTACTACAATTGACTTTTTTACACAGCTGTCCAATTTCCCCACATTGGCTAAGTTGGTACATCTCTAAAGTCTTGACTATTTTTTGTTTTAAAATTCTCTCCCACTATGGGAATAGAGGGATACGGTCCCCAGAAGTGCAGAAGGTTTTAGTTTAGACAGGCATCAAGTTCGGCGCAGGCTTGGAGTGCTGAATGGCCTGTTCCTGTGCTGTATTGTTCTTTGTTCTATCTTATGATTTACTTCCAACTCCTCTCCATTCTGTCGATCTCTACTCTCTAGTGTTCCTCTTTGCAGCACTCTGCCTCCAACCTCCCATTGTATGCTCTATGCTTCAGGTCACCCATGTGCAATGCAACAGGAGATCTGGTTGTATGAACTAAAGGAGAGTGTGTAGAAAGAAAGATTTGCATTTAATATAGTGTCTTTTACTACCTCAGTACCAAAGTGTTTTGGAACCAATTAAGTACTGTTTTGTAGTGTGGTAACTTGGAGGAAACAGCAGTCAATTTGTGCACAGTAAGGACACAAAACAGCAATGTAAAGACGGCAGTACCATGCTGGATTATCAGCCTAGATTTTGTACTTGGGTCTCGAGAGCAATTTAACCCTACTGACCGCCTGGCTCAGGTGTTAGCATTCCCCGAGTCAAAAAATTGTGGGTTCAAGTCCCACGCTAGCGCTTGAGAATTAAAAGCAAGACGACATTCCAGTGCAGTACCAAGGGAGTGCTGCCTTTTGGCAGAGATATTAAACCAAGGCCCAGTCTGTGCTCAGGTGGATGTGAAATATCCCATGCCACTATTTCAAAGAGTAGGGGAGTTATCATGGTCGATGCTTATCCCTCAATCACCATCACTATAAAATAGATTAACTAATCATCACATTGCTGTTGGTGGGAGCTTGCTGTGTGCAATTGGCTGTTGAATTTCTACACTACAACAGTGCTCATTGGTTGTAAAGTGCTTTTAACATCTGGTCATGCAAGCTGCTATATAAATGCAAATTTTTCTTTCTGAATGATGATGAATGCCAATGGGATCTGGTGATGGGGAGGATTTGAACTGGAATTGCACAGAAGGGCCATTCAAGCTATCATATCTTTGCTGGCTTTTTGAAGAAATGGGACAATTAGTCCCAGTTCCATGCACTTTTCCCCATACCTCCAATTAAGAAGGCCTGTCTTATTGCTGATCAATTGCAGTTGAAATTCTGCAATTTATTGGAAATTCTGCAGCTAGGGTAGCAACTGAGTTAACTGTTCACCTTAATTCCCTTGGGATCAGGATAGGGAAATGATATATCCAAGGTCTCATTCCTGATCACTATCACTACTGAAAGTACATGTGCAAAAGTGGAATGAGGGCAGGATCAGGCTTTGATGGTCTTCGCAGTTGAATAAACGTTTAGCCTCAGTGCTGTGTCAAACTTGAGAAGCAGCCCGTGTATTTTTGGGGGATAATATGTATATTTAAAGATACACAAGATCACATTAATTTTTAATTCATATAGCTAGTAAGATTTTCGCTGCTAATTATTAAACCTGATGTCGAATATTCAAAATCTTGAATATTTAAATGATGCTCCTTGAGTGTCAGCCATGACGCAGTAGCACTTTCCCCTCTGAGTCACAAGGTTCTGGGGTAAGACCCACTCCAGGACTCCAGCACAAAAATGAAAGCTGACACTTCAACGCAGTACTGAGGAAGTGCAGCACTGTTAGAGGTGCTGTGTTTTGGGTGAGACATTAAACTGATGTCCCACCTGCTCTCTCATGGTACTATTTCGAAGAGGAACGGGAGTTAGCGCTGGTGTCCTTCAACATCTCAAAATATATTAGCTGCTCATTGTCAGATTGCTGTTTGGGGGAGCTTGCTATGCACAAATTGGCTGCCACTTTTCCTAAATTACAACGGTGACTACACTTCAAAAGTACTTCATTGGCTTTGAGATGTCCGGTGGTTGGGAAAAGTGCTATGTAAATGCAAGTCTTTCTTGTGTCATGCAGGCCCCCACCTGCCAAGAATGAGGCACATTAATTTTGCCACACGGACATTACATTTTAAATTGTTGCTGGGAAGAAGGGAAGGCCTATTATAAGGGGTTGTAGGCCTCTGGCTGGAAGGACATTTTTGCATATTAACAGACACTGCTTGGTACAAAAGGACCCACCCAATACACAAAGCCAGAGGTGTTTATACCAGTCACGTGACTACCCTGCTGGCCAACTTGGGGAGTTTTAAATTGTAGAGACAGTGTTTGAACTGGCAGAAAGCTCTGTGCTCCTGGATTGAAAAGACCCCCCACCGCTCCCATCTCTTTCTCGCGGAACTGAAACCCACTGAAGACACATGAACCCCAACAGAGAAAAGTCTCCTACAGTGAACAAGGTTTAAGAAGAATACTGCGCCCCAACGAAAAGCAAGATCAACCTACAAAAGGACTCTACAGTGAGCTTGAAGAACCATAACAAACTTCAGATATTGCCTCAAATGTTTCCATTTTTTTTTTCTTCTGCTCTTTTCTGTCCCTATCTGCATGTATGCATGCTAGCGTGGGCACGTTGTGTATCCGTAGGTGTTGACTGAATTAGAGTTTAAGTTTAATAAATTTCACTTCTTTAAACCTAAGAATGCCTGTTTGTGCTCATTTCTTTGCCTTATAATTGTAAAGCGGTGAACAAGGATTCACAAAGGGGGAGCTCAAAACACGGTGTGTTTAAAATTAAACCCTGTTACAGTAAGACCAAGTGAAGGCTGAGAGGGATCCCTGGATACCTTTCTCACCTGATCGTAAAACTAGGATTTAAGAAAGGCATTTTATTTCTATAACTGTATAGATTTTGTGGTTCTCAGCTCTTTATGGTAGTTACATGATTTCATACATGTGGTTGAGACGTATAGTATTATACAATGATAGATGTTACATGTAAATCTTAGTAAATACAGTATATTCCCTGAAAGACTCCCTACTGTATATGCAAGTAGAATGGACTGCAGATAATTGCATCTCTCGCATTTTCTCATTACTTCCAGTTAAGCCAGTCCCTTCATAACCTTAAAATAAAAGCAAAATACTGCGGATGCTGGAAATCTGAAATAAAAACAAGAAATGCTGGAATCACTCAGCAGGTCTGGCAGCATCTGTGGAAAGAGAAGCAGAGTTAACGTTTCAGGTCTGTGACCTTTCATCAAACCCTGATGAACCCTTTCATCACATCTGAGAACATCTCTCTCCTGTCTGCTCTCATCTCACTCTCACCAGCTTCGGAAACCATTGAAGACATATGAACCCCAAGAGATAGAAAAGTCTCCTACAGTGAACAAGGTTTAAGAAGAATACTGGGCCCCAACGAAAAGCAAGAGTACCTACAATCAAAGACCCTACAGCGAGCTCGAAGCACAGTAAAAAAAAACTTCAGAAATTACCTCAAACCTCTCCATTTTATTTTTCTTCTGCTCTTTTCTGTCCCGATTTACATGTGTGTATTGCATGTGCATGCTAGTGTGGGTGTGTTGTATATCTGTAGGCATTACCTGCATTACAGTTTAAGTTTAAAGTTTAATAAATTTCACTTTTATTCTTTAACCCTGAGAAAAACCGGGTGTGCTCATTTCTTTGCCTTAAAATTGCAAAACTGTGAGCAAGGATTCACAAAGGGGGAGCTCAAAACACAGTGTGTTTAAAAATTAAATCCTGTTACGATAAGACCAGGTGAAGACAGTAAAAGACCCCTAGACACCTTTCTCACCTGGTCATAACAAATGCACATTTTAATCTTGCCCCTCCCCCCTCTTCCACCGTATGGACATCAGTCGCTGGTTGCCCGCTTTGCTTGCGAGCTTCTATCTGCAGTGGCTGATGCCAGTCTTCCTCTGCAGCGTATCTGTGTTGACAGAAAAGTAAGTCACAGCGGAGACCGTGAAACTTAAAAAAATTGCAACTTAATGCAAGTTACTGTGTTGTGAACAAATGCTTAATACAGAATTGCGGAAATATTAGTATTTTATCTGCACCGAGATTGGCACGATTGAAAAAAAAAACGTGGGTTACAAGTTAAACTTTAATGTTATGGAAACGTAATAGTGAGCCCTGTGACTGATACTGTGACATTAACAGGGTTGGGGATAGTTATAGCTAGGTTATAGGTTGGGGGGTGGGCATACATGAACCAGCGCTGGAACCATGAGCAAAGCTTCCTGTCCTCCTGGGCTTTGTTGTCTGGATTATGACTACTTCAAAAGAGAAAGAGGTTTCATTTTAGACGGTGTGGCCGTTAGCTCCAGCGCCTACGGATACGGCAAACTCAATCCCAAAATGTGTGATGTTATTCCGCCTTACAACGCCCAGACTGACCCTTACTCTAAGTTCTATTTCCATAGCAAAGAAATGAAAAGGCTTCTCAAGAAGACTGACCAGGTATCTCCGGGCTTACACTTTACAACAGAAGAGTTGCTGGACATGATGTCTACATTGACCATCCATCTAGCGAATAAAACGGATGTATGGTCCCAGTTGATTAGACAGTGAAAATATGGTACAATGGAAGCCATCACACCTCGCACCGGTGATGTGGAAGTATTTGATAAGTATAGGGTCAGAAACCACATTGATTGTGATTTTCTTGACCTATTACTGATTGTTTTACTTGGCTTCATTGCTTTTTGTTGAGAAAAGGAAATAATTCTTCACAGAGAGAGACTTTGCTTTAGGAGCATCTACAGAACTGTAAAGTCTAATAATTTATGCGAGATTAGAATGTAACCTTTATTTTAACCTTATATGATAGAGCTGATAGGAAAGACCTATTTCCCTTACAGAGATCAATAACCAGGGGGCATAGATTTAAAGTAATTGATAGAAAGATTAGAGGGGAATTGAGTATTCTTTTCACCCTCATCATATTTACAAAAAACACTTGGATACTAACTTGAAGTGCCACAGCCTACAGGGCTACGGACCAAGAGCTGGAAGGTGGGATTAGACTGGATCGTAGTTTTTTCAGCTGGCACCGACATGATGGGCTGAATGGCCTCATTCTGTGCCATAAATCTGTCTATGTTTCTATTTGACTCTCTTGCTTCTACCTCCTTGTCTCAGTTGCTCCTCTTGTCTGCCTGCTATTTATTTTTGCTTTGTGTTTAAGTTCATTTCTATTCTCTTCCTCTCTTTTTTTGATTGCTTCCTTCTGTTTTCTTTCTCTTTGCATTCCTATCTTTTTATTCTTTCTCTTGGTTAGTCCTGTGCTCAGTTAGAATCCACTGCACCAAGCCTATGTGTCTTTTTTCGCTTTTAAAGGTACGGTTCAACAGCAATGGGCTTGCTCTAGTGATTAGCTCAAGTAACCATTATTCATGAGTGAGACATGAGTATCTGTAGTTAATAAACCATTTGGGGAGGATTATCACACACAACATAAAAGGTTATTGTGCAAAGTAGGAGCTCATGGTTTAGGAGGTAACATATTAGCATGGATAGAAGATTGGCTGGCAGAAAACAGAGTATGAATAAATGGGTCCTTTTCTGATTGGCAGGATGTGACGAGTGGAGTCCCGCAGGGGTCTGTGCTGGGGCCTCAACTTTTTACAATTTATATCAATGACTTAGATGAGGAGAGCGAAGGCATGGTAGCTAAATTTGCAGATGACACAAAGATAGGTAGGAAAGTATGTTGTGAAGAGGACATAAGGGGTTACAGACTGCTATAGACAGGTTGAGTGAGTGGGTAAAAATCTGGCAGATGGAGTACATGTGGGAAAATATGAAGTTATTTGGCAGGATGGATTAAAAAAGCAGAATATTACTTAAACGGAGAATGACTGCAGAATTCCGAGTAGCAGAGGGATCTAGGTGTTTTAGTACATGAGTCACAAAAAGTTAGTATGCAGGTACAGCAAGTAATAAAGAAGCCTAATGGAATGCTATCCTTTATTATGAGAGGAATTGAAAATAAAAGTAAGGATGTTATGTTTCAGTTATATAGGACATTGGTGATACCACATCTCGAATGCAGTGTGCAGTTTTGGCCTCTTTATTTAAGGAATAAATTGGAGGTGGTTCAGAGGACGTTTACGAGATTGATACCTGGAATGAGCGGGTTGTCGTATGAGGAAAGGTTGGACAGACTGGGCTTGTTTTCACTGGAGTTTAGAAGAGTGAGGGGAAACTTGACTGATGTATATAAGATCCTGAACGGTCTTGACAAGGTGGATGTGGAAAGGATGTTTCCTCTTGTGGGAGAGTCCAGAACTAAGAGGCACTGTTTTAAAATTACGGGTCGCCCTTTTAGGACAGAGATGAGGAGAAATTCTTTCTCTCAGGGGGTTGTACAACTTTGGAATTCTTTGCCTCAGAAGGTGGTGAAGGCGGGACAGTGAATATTTTTAAGGTGAAGGTAGATAGATTCTTGTTAGGCAAGGGAATCAAAGCTTATTGGGAGTAGATGGGAGTGTGGAATTCGAGACCGAAACAGATCAGCCATGATCTTATTGAGTGGCAGAGCAGGCATGAGGGGCTGATTGGCCTACATCTGCTCCTAATCCGTATGGTCCTATGGTCATAAGACCAAACTTGTCTTTTTTATCCATTTACGTGATGTTGGAGTCGCTGGCAAGGCCAGCATTGAATGCCCGACCCTAAATAACTGAGTGTCTTGCTAGGCCAGTTCAGAGAACAGTTAAGAGTCAGCTACATTGCTGTTGGTCTGGAGTCACATATAGGCCAGACCAGGTAAGGCCAGCAGATTTCCTTCCCTGAAGGACATTAATAAATCTGATATTTTTTTTGCAATAACCTGGTAATTACATGGTCACCATTACTAATACTAGCTTTTTATTCCAGAATTATTTAATTAATTGAATTTAAATTCCCAGCTGCCATGTTGGGATTTGATCTCATAGGCCAAAGTTGCAGTTAGGTAATATGAGAAGCTTTCTCAATGGCTCAGTTGCTCAGTGTGTATTACCTTGTGCAAAACAGAGCTATGCAGACCAAGAAGCTCTGAGATTTGATTCGTGGCCTGTGCTGTATTAGTTGACCTGGGGCGGGGATGTTTAAGGTTGGACAGGTTAAGAAAAATATCAATATTGTTTTCCATTCCTGATCATTCGCCAGTGACACTTGCTGGAAAACATGCATGTGTGGTCTTAGAGTGAAGATTTAATCAGCCTCAGCTTTGATTCAAAGGACGTAGCAAGGTAACACTTATTGTTTGAGCTCTGCATAAAGAATGGTCACCTGAGCAAGAGACAGAAGGGAAACTAGCATCTCTGGGACCATACCCAGTCTTTGTAGGAGAGAACGGGGAGGTGGAGGTGATGTGGGCTTGAATTTTGGGGTGTGAGGGTGGTGGTGGGGGAGGGGGGGGTGAAGACAAAGGATGAACAGTGAAAAAGAGTAATGTTAAAGTTAGAAAAGATGCAGCATGATATTTAGTTTGCGATTTCAATTCATTACAACAATTTGATCAGTAAATAATCTTTGTTAGGATCATGGTGGGACATCGAACAATGGCTGGCTCGTGGACTATTTTTATAAACATGGACCAGCTCAAAGGTACCTTACCAAGAGAAATGTGTACGGGGCAGGTATGTAGTTTTAAATCCTTTTGAAGAAAATTAGTTCTGTTGTCTTATTTATTGATTTTGTTTTCAGTATAGATCAGATATTTCAAAAAGGGGAGAACTGACTGTGGAAGCAAATGCCCCAAACTTTGAAATTACCCACTGTTTGCGTCTAGAACAAAATGTTTTACAAATAAATGTTAGATCTAAGGGTTAGATCAAACGGGTGCCTGCCCTTTTAAAAAATTCAAGCAGCAACATCTGACCCCCACTTAGTTCCCATCGACTCGGAAAGTGCAGGAATTCCAGGTGCAATCCCACAGTGGTATTATCTGGATTTATCTGATACTATAGGAGGTTTTTATGTTGAGAAAACTGACTAAAGGACCATGGTCCATACTGTAAGGTAGCATAAAGGATAAAAACGTAGGACAGATAATGAGGTAAATCAGTAAGTAATGTTTATGTGGTGCCAGGTTTACTATGATTAGTCAACAACTTCATTATTGTTACATCATGTGACTAGCAGATGACAGAAGGCAAACTAGTTGGACCGTGGTCCTTTTTTCCATCTAGTGATTCCTATGTAAGTTAATATTTTAACGGTTGCAGATTGTAAGTGGAAGGGAAGATCGAGAAAGTGAGGAGTTGCATTGTTTTGAGGTCCCGGAATGGAATGAGTTCCATTCACGGACATTGCAGTGAGACTTGATTTTACCATAGCCACAATGTGAATTGTGACAGGCAAGCATAAGAGGGCTTCCTAAGTTATCAAGTTATCTAGCTGAGTGATATTTGGAGATACACGTGTCTCATAGATGTGACAAAAAAGACATTTGGCTTAAAAAAAACCTCAAAATAGTAAAACCTCAGCAAGATTTGTCCACCAACTGAGAGTACTCTTAAATGGCTATGGTGAAAAAGATAATATTTCAGACCATGGAAGCAAGTGAATTACTTTAACATAGTGATTTCAGGAAACATCTAACATAGTGTCCCACCAAAATGTAAACCAATTATATCTATTTCTTACAGGTGCTGACTGATCTGCTATGTTTTATTTCTCTTACACAATCCAATAATTAATATCTTGTTAGGTCAAAGGTCCTCCTGGCTGGGGACAAACCTACAGAGGCCACAACAGCATTTAACTAAAAATCAAAAGATGATCAGTATCTTAATTCAGAGCATTTGCAATGATCAAGACAGGTTTGCAATTACTTTCACAAGATTACGAATAGGACTGGTGTGTAAAGTTGGGATAGAAAAAAGAAGGCTTATTAAACAGTAACTGCAGTTCTAATGAAAAGTAATTGACCTGAAACATTAACTCTGTTTCTCTCTCCACAGATGCTGCCTGACCTGCTGAGTATTTCCAGCATTTTCTGTTTTTATTTCAGATTTTGCTTATTAAGAAATGTTTTTTGATGAGTTTCAAGGTCTCTCCCATTTGAAAGCTTTTGTCCAATGAAATCAAATTAAGAACCAGTTAAAAGCATTTTCTGTACTTGAAATTTTCCCAAATTTTTTTGAAGTCCGGGTTGTTGGGATGGTTATAATGACATAACCAAAAATAAAAGCTGTTGCTTTCCCAAAGAAATGAACTTTCTCTGTACTTCATGACATTGACGAACTTTGACACTTTCTTCACAGACAACATCTATGTAGAAGAGTTAATAAAGAACCTCCAACATGGCACATATGATGAAACCTTAAACTTGGGTGCTGATATTCACAGCTCTGAAATGAAAAATGTTCAATTTTGCAACACTGGTATTCCTCAATTCAGCACAAAATACATAACAAAAAACCTCATTAAGTATTATGGATACCAAGTGACATTTTTTATGTCTTTGTGATTTTCTGTGGTGAGATGAGCACAGCATGAGAGAATCTAATTACTGCAACATTGCAGAAAAACAACCTGTACTTGCTTACAGAAGAATTGCATTCTCAGATTAAGCATACAAGTGGGAAAGGCAAAATGCCTTTGCTTTCTGCAGACTGATTCCAAATGTACACATTAATGCCATGTTGGTAGTTCCCAGTGAGCTGATGGATAATGGCCATTGAATCCAATGACACATGGGGTTATTTGGTGCCTAGCAACATGGCATAGCAACAGCATGTGTCTGATTATCATTGTCTCATGATATGTCTCCTTTTCTGCTTCTGTCAGGTGCTGCATCACTGCTTTGGAAACAATTTGACATGCAAAGGCATTGAATGGACTTTTATTTTTGTAAATGAGGTGAAATTGAGCATCTGGAGATAACACATTTCATGGTTTTTGACCCTGATGGTTGGAGCATAGAACAACTTGGGGAAAAATTGCACTGGAAAATAATGAACAATTGACATAGCCCAGTGCTTACTGCATTGGCAACACTGTCATTAATTGCTCAAGTCTTGTCAAGATTTTCTTGCTTTGAAGTTTCAATGGATAACACTGACCAGTATAAAACTGAGTCAACTACGGAAGATCCCGAATTCAACCCCTGGAGTACGTTGAGTTTGCTAACCTCAGTGGGAGTGACAGTGGGAACATTACAATGCTCCAGAATGTCCTTGCTCTCAAAGTTACAATTTGAGCAAAGCCAATGATAGGTGATTTCAGGAAAACTCTCTTCACACAAAGGGTTGTGAGAATTTGGAACACTCTGCCCCAGGCCGCCATAAATATAAAGTCACTGGAGGTGTTTAAATAGAGATTTTTTTTAAAATTGTGCAGTGAGGACATTAAGGGATTCTTTAAAAATAAACTGCAAATGCTGGAAATCTGAAACAAGCAGAAAATTATGGAAATAACTGAATGGTACACCTCTGAATCACCACCCTCTCTCTTTAGGATTCGAACTGTCTTGTGTATTTCCAATATTACCTGTGTTTATTAAGGGATATGGAGGAGAGGCAGGAAATTGAGCTTAAAAGGCAGAACTTCCACGGCTAACAAAAAAAATGATGGGAGCAGACTCGTTGGGTTGAATGACCTACTTGTGTTTCTATTGATGAATTAAAGCAATCTTTGGTTGTACTTGGAGTACTGCGAACAGTTCTGGTTCCCACACTACGAAAGGGATATTAAAGCACTGGAGAAAATGCCGTAAAGATTTACAAGGATGTTCCCAGAATTGAGAGGATGTACTTAGCAGGATAGATTGAAAAGACTGGGGTTCTTTTCTCTGGAAAAGAGAAGACTAAGGAGATCTGATAAAGGTCTTTATAATTATGGCAGCTTCGGTAGAGAAGATGTGGAGGAATTGTTTTCATGTGTGGCTGAGTCCAGAATAAATGGGTATAAATATAAGAGCCACTAACAGATCAAACAAAGAATTTAGGAGGAATTTCTTTACCTGGAGGGTGGTGAATGCGGAACTTGCTGCCAGTAGGATTGGTTGAAGTAAATAGCATCGACACAGTTAAGGGGAGGCTTAATGCGAGAGAAATGAATAGAGGGTTATGGGAAGAGGGTGGGAATTGGTAATTGGAATGGGAGGAAGCTTTAGTGAAGAATAAACACTGGCATGGGTTAAATGGCCTGTTTCTGTGTTGTAGATTCCATATAAAACTCAATAAGAAGTTTGGTTTTATTCCGCATGTATTGATTTTGCAGGTCACTCACATGATCAAATAGTCGGTCACCGAGGATTTTTGTCAGATCTCAAACCGATAGACGGATATAATGGAAGATTTGGATACAGAAGAAACATACCCAGCCTGAGACAAAAGCCTTCCAATTTCGGGGAGGTTACCGATCACCCTTTGTACTAGCACAGACGCAAAATCCAACAGTGAAAAGACTTAGGACTGCAAACTTTTATATCATTCTTTTCAACATCGACAGGAATGCATATTTTTTACAAGGACCATTGTTGATATCAGAGATCTTGGAGAGTTGAAAAATCAATCATCAATTGCTACATTTTTAAATAATTAGCATTATAAGGAAGTCACCTCTTCTAGAGAAACAAATTGAATGTGGTAATTCTGTGATTATCAAGAATGTCTGTGTAAACAATATATTGTATGTGATTGACTATGCAGGACTCCTTAGATCCTAAAATAAAGCATGTTTGTAGGGGCAGAATTTTGCAACTGTATATTGTAAGTTAGCTATTTATCCTGTATTTGATATTATAGATTTCTGCATGGAGGAATTCTTGCTTTGAACAGTTCTATTCAAATTCAGGTTGCCTTACCTACACTGACAGAGAAGAATGGCTCATTTGAAGCATAAACACCAGCACAGACCAGCTGGACTGAATGACCCTTTCTGTGTGTAAGACAGCATCAATCTTGGTTTTGACAGGCTTAACTGCTGCCACTTGCACTGATTTGCCTTCCATACTATTGGCCACTTGGCTGAGCTACCTGGGAGTAGGTGGCACTTGTGAAACTGTGCCCAGGCAAGACTAATTTGTACCTTCAGATGTGGCGAGAAAAGGGGAGAAATTGGAAAAGTAAAAACCTTTACACCACAACATTTTCTGCCATATTTTGTTCCAATTTGGAAATATAGATTGCCACATGTGAGAAGAGCTCTGCCACAAGAGTTTCCACATTTGGTTTAAGCACCATTTACATTTGAACCACACGTTGATTTCCCTGCTTCACTGTATGCCATTGTTACTAGACAATTTTTGCTACACAGGGGTATAAAGTTTTCAGAGTCAAGGCAGGTGCTTGGAATTAATATACAGATCAGCCATGATATCATTGAATGGTACGTGCTACTAGGTTAGAAAGTCATGGATTGGAAAGTCATGGGTTCAAGGTCCACACTAGTTCTTGGGCTTAGAATTCAGACCAACAAAATTTAGATGTTAAACGAGTCTTTGTCTGTCTCTTCAGGTGGATTTGGTGCCATTCCCCTGGTATCCTGGCCAACATTCCTCCCACAACCTGTACCACCAAAAAAAAGCAACTGATTGGCTACCATAATTGTGTATATGTCAGTTGTGGCTCTGTGAGTAGCACTGATATCTCTGACTCAGAAGGTTGTGGGTTCAAATCCTACCTCAGAGGCTAGAAAATAAAATCAAGGGTGATATTCCAGTGTAGTTCTGAGGGAGTGCTATACTGTCAGAAGTGCCATCTTTTGCAAAATGCTTTGGGATGCTGTGAAAAGTGCTATATAAATGCAAGTCTTCATTTTACATAACTATTACTCAACTCCAAAAAGGCATTCATTGTGTGAACTGCTTAGATTTTAGAGATGTTTTTGACAATGTGATAAAGCACTGCATAAAATGTAAGTATTTCTTTCTTTTGTTACAATCAGGTGAGGAGGGGTCAAAGGGCTCCCCTCTTTTCCTTCTCCTTGTTTGACCACAACAGGTTTATTTCTTTTTGAAGTGGATATACTTACCAAGTCAATGAATATTTAACTGTTTACATGCTGTGATCATAAAAATATTCCAATCGGACAGGTTTTCTTGAGTTTAACAAAGAAAAAGGTTAGCTTTATTGTACTTAAACCTATCTAAGTAAAAATTTAAAAAAATGCTCCACTTTCAAGCACACACACACGAAGTTCACACACACACACACACACAAATAGATTACAGAGTGGTGAAGGATAGATTGGTTTAATTTGAATTAGAGTCCAGAGAAATAAAAGGGGTATACAATCTGTGGAGGTTGTTGACTCGGCTGGGTTCAGGTTGAATTCAGTGGTCGTGCGACTTTAGTGGTACTGAGGCTTCTGATTTGAAGATGTGGATGGTTGATTCAGTGGTTCTCCTGGAGACAGCAATGTGACTGATTTCCTTCAAAGAGTCTTGGTCTGCAGCAGGGGTATGCCTGGGTGGTCATGGTCAGCAGGCAGGGTTCAAAGCTTGCAAGGTGGATTGGAGAGAGAGAAAAGGAGGGACCCCACTTGGGTCTTCGCTCTTCAGCTTCTAGCTGCTTGTCTCTCTACTGCAGAGAAAACACCAGCTTAAGCACACAAGGGTGGGCCTGTCACATGACCATCACCCAGTGATTCAAACATGGTGGTTACTAGTGTGCATTCCCACTTGCAACTTAATCAATCCATGTCTAGGAATTCCCTTCTTACAGCTATGGTCCCATCGTTCAAGTGATTAGGTTTGAATGGTTCATCTCTACCAGTTGAATATTCAGGTATTGGCCTTGATCCCTTGCTGATTGGAATAGATAGGTTGTTCATTCAGATTCCCCAGGTCCTTGTTCTTGATGGGTCTGTGCAGACAGGCTGTCTCCATCTCAATGCACTGGAATGTGGAAAGATGTAAAATGGAGTGGCCATCTTGAGCTGCCAGCATTGTGGAAGAAACTAGAGCAAAATAAATCAAACTTCCTCGGATGAGTACTCGCAAACTACTTTATTAACTTGTGCACAAGGAGAACAAACACAGTAGAGCTCACATTGAGACTCAGTGCGATGTTCTAAAGAATTACAGTCAAACAGTGGCAATTATACTATTCTGCAACCAATAATCTTACAACAATATTTCAATCCTTAATTTGCATTCTAAAGCACCAATAATATTACAATTTAATTCTTGCTCTAAACGAATAAGATACAGTAATTTTCAATCCTTCGTTTACATATCTATCTCACCATTGGCCTTGCAGCTGGTACAGCGCAACAACAGAAAGAGACATCAGGCTTCAACAACACTCTTCTTATCTCATCAGCCAGACATGGCACATTCCTAAGGAACAGTTTTCGTGAGAAACATATTGACCAAGCAAACTCACACCCCTAGTCCAGGGATGGCTCACCTCAGGTTCCACACTTCCCCCCTTTTGGCCTGGAAGGACAACTGCCAGGTCTCACTCAAGTTCTATATTTGCTAGCCGTTGGGCTTCATCCTTAGTGGGGTCATGATTCAGAAGGAGGGAGGAGATGGGTTGTTGGATTGCCACCAGGACCCTGGAGATTCTGTGACCGGCAAACGGAGCAGATGCAACAAAGGAAGAGTTGGATGACAACGTACAGGATGAGCTGCACAGACCCCCCCCCCCCCCCCCCCTTTGTGCCGCCAGCAAGAAGTGAAGGGCCATTGTCGCTAGATATGATTTCAGGGATTCCAAACCTAGGCCCATATTCACGTAACAGTAACTTGGCTACAGTAATAGCAGCACATAGTTGTATCCCATACATTTAGGCATTTGTATCATCACCATTACATAATCAATTGTGCGAACATAATACAGCCGCAATTTCATTCTTAGAGCAAATTGACCATTCATTAATTCATTTTAAGTATTTACAAATAGGTTACACAATCACCCTTGTGTGGCATAACTAATTGTCTATCTTTTATAGAGCAAGTTTGAAAACTGATTGTCTTTAAGGTAGCTGTCCATCCTGTATTCATACATCCTCTCACATCGCCTAATTAATTTCTTAAGTTTCCAAATTAAGTATGTCACATCTAACACCATGATACCCAAAACCACTATCAGGACATGGGAGATAATTCTAAACCAGGGGTGCATCTGCACGTTTGACTCCCAGTTCCATAAGTCCTCCCACCAGGTTGAATCGTTTATCTCGTCAATCTCATCTTGTAGCTTCTTCAACTGTTGTTCCAGATTGTAGTACACTACAGCAGCGGCCTCTAGCTGCTGTCTCTCTTTACCCAAGCGTGTGGACAATTGCGCAATAGTATATTTATTTTTCTGTCAAACCCTCCTTAATATTTTCTGTCTTTCGTTTTTGTATGTCTACCAACTCCATCTTCCCCAAACTGGTTGGTATTTGTGGGTTGAAACAAAACATACTGTTGTTCACCGGACAAGTCCGGTTATGTCCATACTGGTACTCCTTTGTTGTGGTGGTTAAGCAATATCTCCCCTTTCCCATATAGGCCGCATGGGTTAGCCCTGACAATGCTTTCCTAGTCTGCATGGTGTAACTTACAGTGGCATTAAACCCACATTTTAATTCTGCCATTTTATATAATTTATCCAAACTGGTACCTGTCCTGCATCAATTTACCTCCAATTTTCCTTCGTTTGTTCTAACATCCACGGACCATATGTACTACAAACACTTTCATTATTTGAAATGTCGTGGACCTCCTTTACCTTTTCTATGATATCATTAATAGTATGAGCATGACCTTCCCGTACTCTCACCAGTCCTGTCACTGTTTTTGACAGATCCTGTCCTACTTTAGCTACACCACTTCTGTGCCTTTTGTTCCTTTTTTTAAAAACATCCTTTACTAGCTGACTGAAAGTTCTAACCTTCTGGTCCACATTTTCCAAATCTATAGTATTGACAATTGAAGTTCCTGTATTAAGGACTGTGGCTGCGTTATTCACTAAACTATGTTTATGGCTCTTTCCCTTTATTATTTTCTCATTACCAAATTCCTGTCTCAACAATTGTTGCAGTAATACTCTTGGATCGTCTCAGGGCACCAGTCAGGTAGCTGGATATCTGAGATATTCAATATTACCGGTACCAACTCAAGCTTTATATTATCATATACAATTTTATTACTTTTTATTATTGCAAGTCCATTTTCTGGTCCTGCAGTCAAGGCCGGGCAAGGGAGATCAGTCACTTGTGGCTGTTGGGTCGTAACCTTACTCGTTAGTAATTCGGATGTGGGGTTAACCGTGGTGATTGGAGCTTGTTGTCCGTTTAATAAATTTTGAGTGCTGGTTTGATTTCTGGCTCCTTCTCTTGTACACCCCCCAATGATTTTGACACAAAAGGTCCCTGGAGGGCCTTTGCTGTCAAAATGTGACACACCTGGTAGATTAAATTGTCCACTAAAGTAAAAGCAAAATACTGCAGATGCTGAAAATCCGAAACAAAAACAAGAAATGCTGGAAATACTCAGCAGATTAAATTGTCCGCCAGGCATATAGTAGTTCTTTGCAGGATATTACATAAAGGGGCTGGCTTTAGGTCAAATCCATCAGTAAGGTTCCTGCGATACCCAACAAGGCCCAAAAATGATCTCAGAGCCTTAGTATCTTGTGGTAGGGGGAGTTGGAAGTTTGAGGATTGTCTGTACTCGCATCTGCTCTGTCTCACGCTTTCCCTGTGTTATCACTATTCTCAAATAATAAACCTTTTCTTTCAATATCTGTGCCTTTTCCGGGTTAACTTTCACTCCAACCTTCCAAAGGAGTTGAAGGAGCTCCTCCAGTAGGTCAATTGTCTCATTGATAAAGATGCTGTGATATTTGATGTCTGCAATTAAGTTTTTAAATTCTTAAAGCTGCTGGATCTCTTGTTGGGCATCAGTTCTCATGTGGCCTTGGAACCTGCCGTCACCTGCTTAAAAAACACAAAGAATCCATTGTGGCTCTGCCCCTGAGCCCAATGGGCTAATTTGTCCAATTCTATCTGTCAATTTAGAAATTTAAGGTTTAATAATGTCCATTATATATAAATTTTACTCTCAGCAATGCAAAATTGTGCGGTGGGTTAAATGGAAAAACAGCAGCTGCAGCGGGGGTTTTTTTTTCAAGGGGCGGAGCAAAATTGTCTCAGCTGCGTCACTTTACAAAACCTTTTTCTTCTCTCATCGAAAAAAAACCACACTCCATTTTAATCTATTTTTTAAAATCCTTTTGGTATTCTTAGGGTTGCTCTCCTTTGAAGTTGAAAATGCCACAAATGCTTCCGTTGCTTTCCAAATAACAAATCACATCTGCACACTTACACTGGTATTCCACTGTCATGCCACATATTCTGAACTCTCAGGTGATCTTATCAAAAGATCAAATATCATCGGTGAGGAAAAGTGGGGGGGGGGGCACTAGTGGTGTCTATCTGAGATCTTTGCTTAACTCCCCCTGCAGGGTCCTGATGTCTCAGGTTATGGCCAGACTTTCAAATGTAGCTCTCTTAAAAACTCATATCTCCAAGAGAAAACTATCAATTGCTAGTCTTATCTACACTTTCCTGACTTTCACTGGAAAATTCGAGGCTTCTTGGAAATTAGCTGTTTATTTCACTATTTGTTTATCCCCAGAATTCCTTTATTAGCGCTTGCATCAGCCAGATCTGATTGCCAATTCCTATTAATTATAATTCTATTTCATTTTGAGCCCTGGAGAACCTTTACAATTTATATTCATAATTCCTTAAAACAAAAATCAAACATTTCCATTTGATTCCAGACATTAGTGTATATTGTTTGTGTTTTTTTTACCTTAGATGACATTTTAACTCCTTAAATAACTTGCCAAATTAAACTGGATTTTCGACATCTCACATTATTCCAAATTCAAATAACAGTAAATTTCCCTTTGAGTGCTTTACATAACCACTCATATCAATTAAATTTTGTTTATTGATTCCAATTTCTTATGCCCAGACTTGGTTGTACTTTTTGTACGTTAAAGACAGAAGTGCTTGCAACTATCTCTCCTTCTCAAGCACTTTGTCTCATTGATAAAGATAGTTGCAGCAGGGTTAATTTCTTGCTGGTCTCCAAGGGGGCGGAGCAAAGCATTCTTCGCTGCGTCGCTTTACGTAACCCTTTTGTTTTAATGGAAAAGAACTAAACTCCTTTTTAAATGTTTTTTTTTATCCTTAAATAAGAGGTTTCTAATCCAAGGATTATTATTTTTTTTAAAACAAAGATGATTCCAAATTCCAATTCACTGCAATAATATTTAAAAATCAAAACTGCCAATGTTATATGAGTGAGCCCTCTGTCCGGAACTGAAGACTCCTCCAAAACATGACATAATAAACTTGAAAGTTCATTGTGGCAACAAATGAAATTTCCAGTTCTTCAACTTAAACAGGTCAATTAACCTTAACAGTATTAATTCAATTCAGACTTATTAACTTATACTACTTATTAACTACACACAGAACAGAATAGCACGTGCTTATTTTAAAAGATAGGTAAATTACGTCATTTTTCTTGTTCTTCAGGCGCCTTTCAAATGACTGTAATAAAACCAAAAACTAAAGAAAAAGTTATTTAACATTCTTACAACAAAAGATTTAACACTAGGTCCTTACACAAACTTTAATCTTTCCTATATCTCCTTTGTTTATCCTTCTCTCCCTTAAACCAATATCCAATTCCTGACATTTGCTACTTAAAACAGTCAGTAAAACATGTCTTTAATTTAAACTCCAAAAAAAAACTAGAACAGATTTTAAACTGGAACTCCAATTAAAGCAGTGTTTTAAACTTCAAATTGGATTTCTGCCAAACCTCTTCAGATCTTCAAGGCTGAAGCTTATCTCTTAGAAAATTGTTCATTGCCTTTTCACAGTTGCAAAACCAACTTTTAAAATCAAAATAAAATTTTAACTTAAAATATAATTCAATTTTATATCCCATTCCTGGGTGCACAACACTAAATAGAAATGAACACACTCAACAATCACTTTTCACACTCTTTCAATTCCAAACAACTTAATAGACTCATGCTTTCAACATTAAAGCCAGACAACAAAGAGTTAACGACAGTCTACAGAACACAAGCTGTACATCCCAGACATTCAATTCATGGAAGCTTCCAACATTCACACACTTGAATCAAAAGACACAGTAACTTGTTTTTACTCACTTGAAATTTCCTCCTCCTGATCAACAGGAGGTTCAGACTCCTTAGGAGCCGGCCCCTTTTGTGTTTGCATGACCAGGATCCTGGCTTTGGGTGCCTGTCTCACTTCCTCAGTCCTTCGTACACTTTCCTGACTCTTCCGCGACTCATCTAAGCACTTCAGCATTCGGTCCTTATTAAAGGTACCGTTGGGCGGGAACATCTTTCCCCTACCCTGCGTCCATTTCACCAATCTTGGGACATATAGAATGCTTTCAGGCCCATAATGTATCTACATATATGCATTAGGTGTTCCCTTAATTACAACAAAAGCTAATTAGACTTTACCTTACCGGCCGACTTCCGAATTACCTACCAATCTCGTCGACCTGGCTCTAACGGGGCCTCTAACCCCAAGAGGGACTCGAACCACCCTCCGAGGGGGCCTCTAACCACCCTCAAACTCCTCCGGATCCGGACGGAGACTCTAACCCCGAGGGGGACTCTAACCACCCTCTGAGGGGAACTCTAACCTCCCTCAACCTTTGACGTCAAACCGGGGACTCTAACCCCGAGGGGGACTCGAACCTCCCTCAAACTCTTCTGACTTACCCCGGTAGTGCTACACAGGTGAGCGTGTGCGTTTCCTCGGTCAAAACCTCGTAATGCCGAAATCAGGCAGCCGCGGTCATCGAGCTGTTGACCCGCGAGGCACCACGCTATTCTCCCGTGCTAGGGGGTTCGTCATCTCGGTGGAACCTCCAAGAAACTGTGGAAGAAACTAGAGCAAAATAAATCAAACTTCCTCGGATGAGTACTCGCAAACTACTTTATTAACTTGTGCACAAGGAGAACAAACACAGTAGAGCTCACATTGAGACTCAGTGCGATGTTCTAAAGAATTACAGTCAAACAGTGGCAATTATACTATTCTGCAACCAATAATCTTACAACAATATTTCAATCCTTAATTTGCATTCTAAAGCACCAATAATATTACAATTTAATTCTTGCTCTAAACGAAGATACAGTAATTTTCAATCCTTCGTTTACATATCTATCTCACCATTGGCCTTGCAGCTGGTACAGCGCAACAACAGAAAGAGGCATCAGGCTTCAACAACACCCTTCTTATCTCATCAGCCAGACATGGCACATTCCTAAGGAACAGTTTTCGTGAGAAACATATTGACCAAGCAAACTCACACCCCTAGTCCAGGGATGGCTCACCTTAGGTTCCACAGCATCAAGTCACCTTTTATCTGTTTTTAAAAAAAATTCAATTCAGGCTTCCAGCCGGTGGATTAAAATTCATCATTCGATGTAGCACATTTTCGACACACTTTTATGACATGGGAAGGTGATATCATCAGGAAATGGGCAAAGGATCCTAATCTTTGATTGCAATCAGTTTTGTCCCTTTCTAATAACCAGTTTCTGTAAGGTTGAGGGTTCAGTGCATGAGTCAGTTGCATTTATGCATTCAGGGCCACAATAGAGAGCTTTATAAATAAGGGACCCACATGCTGGACATATCACAATACTCCACCATCATTTCATGGAATCATTTGCTTGAAATATGATCATCAGAAATTTATGACCTCCAACAGTACATTTTGTTCCAATAAAAACTACAGGATTGAGAACTGTACAAAGCATATTTTTAATCAGAAATCTTGCAACTTAAAAGGTTCTACCTTTCTCTGTGGGAGATACCAAAACTAAGGGCTATAAATATAGGATAGTCACCAATAAATGAAAGAGGAAATTCTTGAGAAACCTCCTTACCCACCGTCCAACCTGAGAGTGTTAAGAAGCATTTGCAACCATCTTCAGCCAGAGTTGCTGAGTGGATAATCCATCTTGATCTTCTCCTGAGTTCCCCACCATCATAGATGCCAGTCTTCAGACAACTCGTTTCACTCTACATGATATCAAGAAACGGCTGAAGGCACTGGACACTGCAAAGACTATGGGCCCAGATGACATCCCAGCTGCAGTACTGAAGACTTGAGCTCCAAAGTTAGCTGTGCCCCCAGCCAAGCTGTTCAAGTACAGCTACAACACAGGCATCTACCTACCAACATGAGAAACCGTCCAGGTATGAGGTATGTCCTGTACACAAAAAGCAGGACAAACCTAATCCAGCCAGTTACCATCCCATCAATCTACTCTCAATCATTATCAAAGTGATGGAAGGGGTTGTCAACAAAGCCAGCAAAGTGCATTTGTTCAGCAACAACCTGCTCACTGATGCTCCAACAGTCAATTTATATAAATGACTTAGATGAAGGGACTGAAGGTATGGTTGCTAAATTTGCTGATGACACAAAGATAGGTAGGAAAGTAAGTTGCGATGAGAAGATAAGGAGGCTACAAAGGGACATAGACAGGTTAAGTGAATGGGAAAAGATCTGGCAAATGGTGTATAATGTGAAAAATGTGAAATTGTCCATTTTGGCAGGAAGAATGAAAAAGAAGCATATTATCTAAATGATGAGATATTGCAGAGCTCTGAGATGCAGAGGGATCTGGGTGTCCTAGTGTATGAATCGCAAAAGGTTAGTATGCAGGTACAACACGTAATTAGGAAAGCTAATAGAATGTTATCATTTATCGCGAGGGGAATTGAATACAAAAGTAGGGAGGTTATGCTTCAGTTATACAGGGCATTGATGAGACCACATCTGGAGTACTGTGTACAGTATTGGTCTCCTTATTTAAAGGAAAGATATAAATGCGTTGGAAGCAGTTGAGAGAAGGTTTACTAGACAAATACCTGGAATGGGCGGGCTATCTTATGAGGAAAGATTGGACAGGCTAGGCTTGTATCTGCTGGAATTTAGAAGAGTAAGAGGCAACCTGATTGAAACATATAAGATCCTGAGGGGTCTTGACAGGGTTGATGTGAAAAGGACCTCATTACAGCCTTGGTCCAAACATAGACAGAAGAGGTGAGGTGAGAGTGAATGTCCTTGACATCAAGGCAGCATTTGACCAAGTGTGGCATCAAGGAGCCCTAGCAAAATTGAAGTCAATGGGAATCGGGGAAAACTCTCCATTGTCATACTGTCACACTTAACACAAAGGAAGAGGGTTGTGGTCGTTGATGAGGAAACATCTCAGCCCCAGGATATCACCGCAGGAGTTCCTCAGGGTAGTGTCCTAGGCCCAACCATCTTCAGCTACTTTATCAATGACCTTCCTTTCAACAAAAGGTCAGAGGTGGGGATGGTCGTTGATGATTGCAGAGAGTTTAGAACCATTCACAGCTCCTCAGATACTGAAGCAGTCCTTGTCCGCGTGCAGCAAGACCTGGACAATTCAGGCTTGGGCTGAGAAGTGGCAAGTGAAATTCGCATCACACAAGTGCCAGGCAATGATCATCTCCAACAAAAGAGAATCTGACCATATCCCATTAACTCGCTAAGTCTCCTTCAACAGCACCTTCCAAACCCACAACCTCTACCACCTAGAAGGACAAGGGCAGCAGATGCATGGGAACACCACCAACTGCAAGTTCCCCTCCAAGTCACTCACCATCCTGACTTGGAACTATGTCGCCATTCCTTCACTGTCGCTGGGTCAAAATCCTGGAACCCCCTTCCTTACAGCACTGTGGGTGTACCTACATCAGATGGACTGCAGCAGTTCAAGAAGATGGCTCACCATCACCTTCTCAAGGACAAATGTGTATGGGCAATAAATACTGGCCTTGCCAAAGAGAATCAATAATTAAAAAGAATATGGAGCTCACTACCACAAGGAGCAGTTGAGGCAAATAGCATAGATGCAGTTAAGGGGAAGCTAGATAAGCACATGAGGGAGAAATGAATAGAAGGGTTATGCTGATAGGGTGAGATGAAGAGAGGTGGGAGGAGGCTCATGTGCAGCATAAATGACCAATTCTGCCGAATGGCTTGTTTCTGTGCTGTGAATTCTATGTAATTGATTAAAACAAATTAGAGCAGTTGCAGTATCTACTAGGGCAGCCATAAATGTCATTGTATTTTATGTTGGATGACATACTTAAATACAGAATCATGTCCAATCATGCCCTTAGCTGAAGTCTACGCACAACTCCGGTACACCTGAGGACACTACTTGGCATTGTTATTGGACAATTTTTGCTAGATAAGGGTATAAAAGGATACAGAGCTAAGGCAGGTGGATCATGGCTTTGTGCAACACTCTTTACCCCAATGGTGCAGGGGAAGAGTCTGCATATGGACCCTTCCACTGGGGACTCCTGCCTTCACTGCAGTGTCAATTGTGGCTCAGCTGGTAGCATTCTTGCCTCTGTGTCAGAAGGTTGTAGGTTCCAGAACTTGTGTACAAAAATCAAGGCTGACACTCCACTGCAGTACTGAGTGAGTGCTGCACTCAGTGGTGTCATCTCTTGGATAAGATGTTAAATCAAGCCCCTGTCTTCCCTCTCAAGTGGATTAAAAAAATCCCATGGCACTATTCTGAAGAAGAGCAGAGGACTTTATCCCTGGTGCCCTCGCCTATCAACATCACAAAAACAGATTATCTGGCCATTATCACATTGATGTCCGTGGGAGCTTGTTGTGTGCAAATGTACTGCCATATTTCCGACATTACAACACTTCTTTGGCTGTAAAGTGCTTTGAGATGTTGGCGCTGTAGAAATGAAAGTTTTTTTCCACTGGATAGCAAGATGGTAAAGCAGGGGGTGTCCAGGCAGCAAATGAGGGCGAGTACAGGAAATTACTCTGTGCAGAATGATATAGAGGGAATTTCCAAGAGTTGGTTCAAGGAGGAGTTTTCTGAGCGTTGTGAGGACGGCCAACCCTCCAGGCCTGTTCTGAAGTCTCCAGGAATTGAAGATTAATTTCATGAAAACTGCTGGGGAAAAGTTACTGGAACAATAAAACTTTTGTCCTTTTATCTTTGAAGAGCAGTTGCACGCATTTGCTGCCCTCCAGCCCAGGGGGCAGCAGAGGCAGCGGCCGCTCCGAGTTCCAGTATCCGGAGCTGCGTCGCCTGGAACCGGGGGAGAGGTTGAGAGAACTGCGAGGCTGTGATGGGTGGCGGTGACCTAGTGAGTATTTTTGGCGAGCGAGAGGACAGGGACAGGTAATAAATTTAGTTGGGAGTCTGAGGCCCACAGCAGCATCTCGGCCGTTTAAAAATTGGGAAGGGACAAGGGAGGAGGGAGGAGGGTGAAGGGGGGGGGGTAGTGGGAGGGAGGAGGGTGAAGGGGGGGGGTAGTGGGAGGGAGGAGGGTGAAGGGGGGGGTAGTGGGAGGGAGGAGGGTGAAGGGGGGGGTAGTGGGAGGGAGGAGGGAGAAGGGGGGGTCGTGGGAGGGAGGAGGGTGAAGGGGGGGGTCGTGGGAGGGAGGAGGGTGAAGGGGGGGGTAGTGGGAGGGAGGAGGGTGAAGGGGGGGGTAGTGGGAGGGAGGAGGGTGAAGGGGGGGTAGTGGGAGGGGGGAGGGAGAAGGGGGGGTCGTGGGAGGGAGGAGGGTGAAGGGGGGGGTAGTGGGAGGGAGGAGGGTGGGTAGTGGGAGGGAGAAGGGGGGGTAGTGGGAGGGAGAAGGGGGGGTAGTGGGAGGGAGGAGGGGGGGTAGTGGGAGGGAGGAGGGTGAAGGGGGGGTAGTGGGAGGGAGGAGGGTGAAGGGGGGGGTAGTGGGAGGGAGAAGGGGGGGTAGTGGGAGGGGGGAGGGAGAAGGGGGGGTAGTGGGAGGGTGAAGGGGGGGTAGTGGGAGGGAGGAGGGTGAAGGGGGGGTAGTGGGAGGGAGGAGGGAGAAGGGGGGGTAGTGGGAGGGAGGAGGGTGAAGGGGGGGGGTAGTGGGAGGGAGGAGGGTGAAGGGGGGGTAGTGGGAGGGAGAAGTGGGGGTAGTGGGAGGGAGGAGGGGGGGTAGTGGGAGGGAGGGAGGAGGGTGAAGGGGGGGGTAGTGGGAGGGAGGGAGGAGGGTGAAGGGGGGGTAGTGGGAGGGAGGAGGGTGAAGGGGGGGTAGTGGGAGGGAGGAGGGTGAAGGGGGGGTAGTGGGAGGGAGGAGGGTGAAGGGGGGGTAGTGGGAGGGAGGAGGGTGAAGGGGGGGGTTAGTGGGAGGGAGGAGGGTGAAGGGGGGGGTTAGTGGGAGGGAGGAGGGTGAAGGGGGGGTTAGTGGGAGGGTGAAGGGGGGGGTTAGTGGGAGGGAGGAGGGTGAAGGGGCGGTAGTGGGAGGGAGGAGGGTGAAGGGGGGGTAGTGGGAGGGAGGAGGATCAAGGGGGGATAGTGGGAGGGAGGAGGATCAAGGGGGGATAGTGGGAGGGAGGAGGATCAAGGGGGGATAGTGGGAGGGAGGAGGATCAAGGGGGGGTAGTGGGAGGGAGGAGGATCAAGGGGGGGTAGTGGGAGGGAGGAGAATGAAGGGGGTAGTGGGAGGGAGGAGGATAAAGGGGGTGTGCAAGGTGGGAAGAGGGAGTGAGGGATGGTGTGAGGAGGGAGTGGGGGGGGTTGGAGGGAGGGGGTGAGGGATGGTGTGAGGAGGGAGTGGGGGAGGGGGCAAGGGATGGTGTGAGGAGGGGGAGAGGTGTAGGGGGAGGGGAAGGGAGGGAGATAGAGGGAGAGAGAGGTAGAGCGGGAAGGGGAGACAGAGCAGGGAAGGGAGAGGGAGCTGATCAATAAGATTGTGACAAAGAGCAGTGATGGTCAGAATTAGCTGTGATTATTTTGGATTTTCTTTTCTTTTTCAGTCATATTCTCAGGGATAACAGACAGGACTGGGAGCTAGAGCTGATTTTACACTTGTAATTCTGGGCCACTGAGGCTGTTGTTGCCCATCAACTACCTTGTACACCTGCGAATGAGCCCAAGACCCTCCTGGTCTATTGTCTGATCCACTCGCTATGTCACCGAGCTGACTAATCAAAAGATTATCAGTGATGTTTAATATTCCTGGATGAGTAGTGCTGAGTCCAGTTTTATCTTCAGAGCTGGTGTGTGATTCAGTCACTGTCCAGCCTGTTGGATAACTCCCATGTTTTGTGGATACACAAAGTGTGTATTCTCTGCATTGTTCAAGTGAAGATTACATAGTGAAAGTAAAGATCATGCTTACACTCATGATATCAGTGACTGTGTGATTTCACAAGGTGATTTCCACTGGGCTTTATTTTGGGATGTCGCTGTTTAAATTAATTTTAATTGATAGCCTTTTAATTGCTTTAGAGAATGTTATGATTAGATTCAATCTATCATTAGGAATTCATTAAATTGTAATGGTGACCATATAAAATTGTCACGTTCTCGGCTAATTTCAAGCATTAGGTTTAATTGAGTGCTAGCGCTGTCGTCCTTGAGTCAGAATGTGATGGGTTATTATCTAAGCACATTATCTAGATTACCATTTCATTGCTATACTGAGGGACTCTTCCATTGTCAGCGGTGCTGACTTTCAATTTGAGGTCCCATACACCTATTTAGGTGGACAACATAAAGGATCCCACAGAATCTAGCAACTGGAGTTGGCCATTCAGCCCCTCGAGCCTGTTCCATTGGATTAGATCCTGGATGATCTGTATCTTAACCCCATTTACCAGCCTTTGTTCTGTATCCTTCATAGGCTTGTGTCCTAGCCAATAATGCTCCTTCAATCAATACTGCCAAAACAGAACCCAGAATCAGTGATCATTGATGTTGTTTGCTTTGTGTTACTTTGTGTACTTTGACTGTTGCCAGTTTCTGAGCACATCAGAACAATAGTAAATGACCTGTGTTGGACCTTGATGCTTTCCTGGGGCAATATCATACAATGTGAATGAACGAAGTGATGATATTACGGCAAAACTATGGGAAATATTTACTCTTAAATCCAAATTCTTTTGAAAAGAAAGACAAAATTCTTGTAAGCAAAATGAGTTCCTGTCCCAGTTAAGCATTGGTCGCTTGCTTTTTATTTGTGGGAAATTTTTTTGATGCGTAAAAGGAAATCAAGTGAAATTTTTTTCGCCTGCCGCTTTCAGAATCTAAAGAAAAGCTGGCACCCACAGACTTTGAAAAATGTTGAACGGGTGTGGAAAGCAGAACAGAAGCATGAAGCGGAAAAGAAAAAGATTGAGGAGCTTCAGCGGGAGCTCCGCGAGGAGCGAGCTCGTGAG
This sequence comes from Heterodontus francisci, assembly GCF_036365525.1. NCBI lineage: Eukaryota > Metazoa > Chordata > Chondrichthyes > Heterodontiformes > Heterodontidae > Heterodontus > Heterodontus francisci. The sequence continues at coordinate 51,146,035 of NC_090403.1, forward strand.
GAGATGCAGCGCTATGCGGAGGATAGTGGTGCTCTGAAGTAAGTTGGTAAAGTTCAGGTTGTGATGTTTGGGTCCTGACTGCAAAATACAGAACAGAAGGAGTTCAAGAAGGGAGCACAATATTAACTTTGTGTGGATTTTACAGTGGCTTAAAATAATTAGTCGTTGTGCACAATTTGCAACTGTAATGTGTTGAATCATAAAAGCTTTCAGCACAGGAGGTCATTTAGCCCATCATGCCTGTGCTGGCTCTTTGATAGGGCAGCTAGGCTTAGTCTCACACCCCTGCTTTTTGTCTGCTACTCTGTAAGTTTCTCATCCTCAAGTACCTCTCCAAATCCCTTTTAAAATTATTTATGGAATCAGCTTCCACAACTTTTTCAGGAAGAGCGTTCCAGACCTTTTCATCTCCCCTGTAGATCTTTTTGCCAATGATTTTATGTCTGGCCTCTGGTTGTTGACCCACTTGCCAGAGGAAATACTGTTTCCCTATCTATTCAACACCTCTCGTCTTGGAAAAAAAAAACTATTAGGTTTCCCCCTTAACCTTCTCTGCTCTAAGAAAAACAATCCCAGCTTCTTCAATCTCTCCACTTAACTGAAGTCACTCATCACTGGTATTGTCTTGGTAAACCTCATCTGTACCCTTTCCAAGGTCTTTACATCTTTCCTGAAGAATGGTGCTTCGAATTGTCCAGAATGTTCCAGCTGCGGCCTAACCAGTGATTTATAAAAGTTCTACCATGATCTCTTTGCTTTTGCATTTGATTCCTCTATATCTAAACCCAAGTAACCCATATGCTTTTTAAGCACTGTATCATCTTTCTCTGCTGCCTTTTAGGATTTGTGCATTTGGAGACCAAGATCTCTGTGCTCATCTACACCTTTCAAAATTGTGCCATTTATAGAATATCTCCTAAAGTGCATTACTTTACACTTCTCTGCAGTGAACTCCATCTGCCAGGCTACAGATGTAAAAATATTTAACTTTTCGTCACATTCTTTGCCCTGGTTTATCTATGGTTTCTGACGCAATATCTAAAAATAAAATTAATTCTCATTGTGGGGAATAAGTTGCAGATGCTGGAAACCTGAAGTAAGTACTGGAAATCATCCGCAGGTGAGTCGAGGGAAGTTAAGCCAAAACTTTATAAATCACTGGTTAGGCATCCAAGAGTCATTATGGCATTTAAGGAGGCCATTCATCTGGAGTATTGTTTCCAATTCCAGGTACCGCACTTTTGGAAGGATGTTGGGGCCTTGGTGAAGTGCAGAGTAGATTTACTAGAATGTTACCTGGGTTGAGGAGCTTCAGTTAAGTGGAGAGACTAGAGAAGTTGGGTTTGTTTTTCTTAGAGCAGCGAAGGTTAAGAGGAGATCTGATACAGGTGTTCAATATCATAGAGGGTTTTGACAGAAGAAATAAGGATAAACTATTTCCACTGGCAGAAGGGTCAGTAATCAGAGGACATAAAATTAAGGTAATTGGAATGCACTATTTGAAAGAGGAAAGAGCAGAAGAGTGGGACTAATTGGATAGCTCGTTCAAAGAGCTGGCACAGGTGGGATGGGCCAAATGGCCTCCTTCTGTGCAGTAAGATTCTGTGATTTCATATTCTTACGTGACATATACTGGAGTCTGGAGTGAATTTATGTTGACTGCATGATACAGTGGAACAGTCTCCTCACCTACAGAAAGAGCTTTGAGAGTCCCTAGGAGTAGCATGGTTGCCGTCTAAATGTTTTTTGTGTTGGTAAACTAATGCAAGGTTGACTTTTTGCCTGCAGGAAGAAGTCTGATCGACTTGATTGGATGTATCAAGGGCCCAGCAGTATGGTGAACAAAGAAGAATACTTGCTGGGTAGACCTATTGACAAGTATGCTACAGATAAGATGGTGGATGAGGAGTCTGGGCCCCTTTCTGATACTGGGTTGCTCCCTGGCTCCATATTTTCAGCAACGGGGGCTAACTCTACATTGGATATGGCTTCTAAAATACGTGAAGACCCACTTTTTATGATCAGGTAGGAGAAATTGTTCACTACTCAATTTATGTCCGCTCAAACTTGGGGATAAAAGCTAAAGTGCCCAGTATTGAAACTGAGACATACAGACTAGGAAGGTCTCGGTTCAGACCTTGGATTGTGTTAAGTCTGTGCTGAGTAAGCTGATCTCGGCTAACTGCTCTAGCAATGTGAGCATTACAGATTCCTACTTCAGGTAAACAGGGATTAAAAAGAAACATCCAGGGCTTCCTTTTCTGATTGCAGTTCAGTTAGCTCTCAAAGAAAATGTGCAAATGTGAATATCAGGATTGGCGAATCAGCTGAAATGCTGTCTACAACAACAACAACTTGTATTTATAAGGCCCCTTTAACATAGTACATGTCCCAGGGTGCTTTACTGGAGTATTGTATCCAAACTTTGACACCAAGCCGCATAATGAAATATTAGGATAGGTGGCCAAAAGCTTGGTCAAAGAGGTAGGTTTTAAGCTTTTTTTATTTGTTCGGTGGATGTGGGCGTCGCTGGCTAAGCCAGCATTTATTGTCCATCCCTTATTGCCCTTGAGAAGGTGGTGGTGAGCTGGGGTCTAGGTACACCAATAATACTGTTAGGAAGCAAGTTCCAGGATTTTGACCCAGTGACAGTGAAGGAACAGCGATATAGTTCCAAGTCTGGATGGTGTGTGGCTTGGAGGGGAACTTGCAGGTGGTGGTGTTCCCATGCATTTGCTGTCCTTGTCCTTCTAGGTGATGGAGGTCGCGGGTTTGGAAGGTGCTGTCGAAGGAGCCTTGGTGCGTTACTGCAGTGCATCTTGTAGATGGTACACACAGCTGCCACTGTGCATTGGTGGTAGAGGGAATAAATGTTGAAGATGGTGGATGGGGTGCCAGTCAAGCGAGCTGCTTTGGCCTGGATGGTGTCAGCCTTCTTGAGTGTTGTTGGAGCTGCACCCATCATGGCAAGTGGAGAGTATTCCATCACACTCCTGACTTGTGCCTTGTAGATGGTGGACAGGCTTTGGGGAGACAGGAGGTGAGTTACTCGCTGAAGAATTCCCAGCCTCTGACCTCTTGTAGCCACGGTATTTATATGGCTACTCCAGTTCAGTTTCTGGTCAATGGTGACCCCCAGGATGTTGATAGTGGGGGATTCAGCGATGGTGATGACATTTAACATCAAGGGGACATGATTAGATTCTCTCTTGTTTGAGATGGTCATTGCCTGCCACTTGTGAGGCACGAATGGTACTTGCCACTTATCAGCCCAAGCCTGCATGTTGTCTAGGTCTTACTGCAGATGGCCATGGGCTGCTTCAGTAACTGAGGAGTCGTGAATGGTGCTGTATATTGTGCAATCATCGGCGAACATCCCCACTTCTGACCTTATGATGGAGGGAATGTCATTGATGAAGCAGCTGAAGATGGTTGGGCCTAGAACACTACCCTGAGGAACTCCTGCTGTGATGTCCTGGGACTGAGATGATTGACCTCCAACAACCACAACCATCTTCCTTTGCACTAGGTTTGACTCCAACCAGTGGAGAGTTTTCCCCCTGATTCCCATTGACTCCAGTTTGCTGGGGCTCCTTGATGCCATATGGGTCAAATGCTGCCTTGATGTCAAGGACAATCACTTTCACCTCACCTCTGGAGTTCAGCTCTTTTGTCCATGTTTGGACCAAGGCTGTAATGAGGTCAGGAGCTGAGTGGCCAAACCAAGCATCAGTGAGCAGGTTATTGCTGAGCAAGTGCTGCTTGATATCACTGTCGACAACCCCTTCCTTCACTTTGCTGATGATCGAGAGTAGACTCTTGGGGCGGTAATTGGCCGGGTTGAATTTCTCCTGGTTTTTGTGCACAGGAAACAACTGGGCAAATTTCCACATTGACGGATAGATGCCAGTACTGGAACAGCTTGGCTAGGGCGCAGCTAGTTCTGGAGCACAAGTCTTCAGTACTATTGCCACAATGTTGTCAGGGCTCATATCCTTTGCAGTAAGCAGTGCCTTCAGCCATTTCTTGATATCACGCGGAGTGAATTGAATTGGCTGAAGACTGGCATCTGTGATGCTGGGGACCTCAGAAAGAGGCCGAGATGGATCATCCACTCAGCACTTCAGGCTGAAGATTGTTGCAAATGCTTCAGCCTTGTCTTTTGCACTGATGTGCTGGGCTCCCCCCATTGTTGAGGATGGGAATGTTTGTGGAGCCTCCTCCTGTCAGTTGTTTAATTGTCCACCACCATTCACGACTGGATGTGGCAGGACTGCAAAGCTTAGATCTGATCTTTTCTCCTTCTCCTTGAAGAGAGAGAGATGGAGAGATTTAGGGAGGGATTTCCAGATCTTGGGGCCAAGACAGCTGAAAGCATGGTTGCCAATGGTGGAGCAATGAAAATCGGCAATGCACAAAATTGGAGGAGCGCAGAGATTTTGGAGGGTTGTAGGGCTGCAGAAGATTACAGATATAGGGAGGGGCGAGCCCATGAAAGCGGGGATGAAATTTTTACAATTGACAATCAAATAGCCTGCCTACAGCCACTGTCTGGGCTGTCACATGAAACAAATCACTTGAGCTGGTGGCTGTGTGACTGCATGCCAGCAGGAGTTGCCTTTTGGAGAGTTTTGAAAGACACGGTAGAAAAAAAAACATTAGTTTGCAGTATACTGCAGTGTATGAGCGTGATGCACGATCATGCCTTTTTTGGGTTCTTGGTCTCATTTAGCAGGGGCTTGGCACTTCCTTATAGAAGGGGAAGGAAGACTGGAAGGCATGTCATCCATAGCAACTAGTTGCAGAATCTCATGGGCAGAGGAAAAGGAGGAGGCCTCAGAGAATGATGCATGGAATGTAAGAGGGACAGGGGATCCCTATTTCTTCAGTTTGATCACTGCCATATCTAATCCTCGCACATTTTGACTTCATTAACAGAAACTACTTGATGTATTGATTTCTTTCTAAACCGTTTTTTTTAGGAAGCGTGAGGAAGAGAAAAAGAGGGAGGTTTTAACTAATCCCATGAAAATGAAGATGATCAGACAAATAGTAAGTGGGTCTTCCTATTGTATTCATCTCAGTTAGTCCTTTTATCCCTTGCCTCTTCAAATTTACAGCTGGCCGTTCAATGTCTTTGCTTCAGGCACTTGGGTCAGAGAGATGATTTTTTAGGTAATTCTCTCCACAGGTAAATAATGAGAAGCACCTGAGAAATGAGAAGCACTAATGTAGGAGCTGTTCCCTTTTACTCAAGCTGATTATAACCCGTATAAAATACATCCAACCTTTTAATTGACGAATGTGACTGAACCATGATAATGATTCATCCTTGTAGTGGAAGGAGGAACTTTCTTCATTGTTCCCTGCCGTCTCTTCAGGATCTCAGATCCTGGGTTGTGCATCTTCTCCACTCTACTCTTGCACCCCTGCTCTTCTTATCACAATATCTTTAGCTTTAGACTGGTCAAATCCCTTTCACCACTTCCAAGGCAATTGTCATTTCCAACCTGCTCACATGGAGCTGACTGCAGACCATTGTCTCATTACAGCTTTGAAGCTGTTTGACTAATGTGCAGCATCTGCAGCTGTATCCCGATGAGGACCCTTTTAGACAATGCCTTGGGTTTACGATTATCGTGGTTCATTCTGTTTTCTGCATTCTCAGTGAGGACTTTTATGATCACCCGAGGAGAGGCCAGCAGAATCTGTTGGCCTTTCCACTGAACAAATCTGTATTCATTTCTCTGCTGATCTAGATTTTATTTCCTGATTCCTTTATCTGTTAATTCAAAACAGTGATTGTACATGAGCACTTTGCGTATCCACAATTAAATTGAGCCATTCCATTTCTCAATTTGCAAGAGGTAAGAGACAAAAGGAATAGCAGAGAATGCTGTAAGTCAGAATTGCTGGAAATACGTGCTTCCCTGAGCATCTGCAAGAAAAAGACTGCTCAAAATTTGAGGGAGGACCTCTTTGTCAGATCTCAGTTCTGACCCCTTTGAAACACCAAATTATCTTTCTCTTTCAGATGCCAATGGATCTGCTGTGCATTTTCTGATTTTTAATTTTAAAATTGCAACTGAGTGTTTTGAATGAACGTGAGCATGCCAGAAATTGGGAAAAATCACGAGTGGTTATTCTCACTAAATTTCCAAAACCCTCAACATATTTGCATTCACATTTTGTGTTGTAAGGAGTGAAAAATGAGCTCTTGCTTTGTATTGAGAACAGTTCTCTGAAGCGCTGCAAGATATGACACTTTCCTGTGTTTTATTTTTATTTTTACTTCTTCCTGCTTTTATTTTCTCACCGCTCCCCTCCAGAAAGCACTGAACTGTACTATGATGTGTTTCCACTGCCTCCAGCTGCCTTCCTGCATCTTCCACAAGTGCCATTCTTTGGATGTGGATGGAGATGGGGAAAGTAGGCAGGCTGCTGTGTCAGAGCTGAACTTAATCCTCTCCTCACCTGACGCTCACTTATCCTCACAGCCTAACTGGATGGCAATCAGGAGGGGGAAATCACAGCACACGGCAGCAGTTGAATCTGAGACATTTCTGGCCTTTATGGCTGAGTTCCGTATGAGGTTGTGTATTTAGTGGCTGAGCAATCGGGGGTTTGTTCTGTTAAATAAAATATAATTTTTTTCTCATTTTATTTAGTAAATCTACTGCATAGGGGATCTTTTACAGTACGTATTTAGAATAGGATAAAGGATTGTTTTCACACAAACCCTAAACAAGAAGTGTTATAACTACCTCAAACCTACAAGCTTGAATTTGAACTGTTGAGATCATAGAGGACAGAAGGAGGCCCAAAATGCCTGTGGCTTTGAATGAGCTCTCCCAATTAATCTCACTCCCCTAACTCTTTTGCAATAGCCCTGCGAATGCTCCCTTGCCTAATTTATTGAACACCTTAAACTTACTGAAGAAATTTGTTGTACTGAAACAGAAATAAGTTTACGACTGGTCTTTTTTTTTAAAGCTGCAAAAGAATCTAGATAAAACAGAAAAAAAGAAAAAGGACAAGAAGAAGAAGCACAAGAAACATCGACGTTCCAGTGACAATGAGCAGCATAAAGCAAAGTATAGTATATCAGTAAATAACTTCAGTCCCAATTGCAGTATCCTTGTCCAATTCTGGGCACCACACTTTAGAAAGGACAGGAAGATTTTGGGGAGGAGATTTAATAAAATGGTTCCACAGATGAGGAATTGCGGTTACATGGATAGTTTGGAGAATTGGGGTTGTTCTACTTCGAGCAGAAAAGGCTAAGAGGAGATTTGATAGAGCTGTTTAGAATCGGAGATTTGATGGAGCTGCTTAGATAGAGTGAGCAAACAGAAACTGTCTCCAATAGCTGAAGGGTTGATAACCAGAGGGAAGACACTTAAGGTGACTGGCAAAAGAACCAAAGTCGGTTTGAGGAAAACCTCTTTTATACCAAGAGTGGGTAGGATTTGGAATGCACTGCCTGATAGGATGGTAGATACAAATTCAGTAGTAGCCTTCAAAAGGGAATTGGCTAAATACTTGAGAAAAAAATTGCAGGGATATGGGTAAAAAGCAGAGGAGTGGGACAAATTGGATTGCTGTTTGAAAGAGCCAGTGCAGACTCAATGGGCCAAATGGCAGCCTTCTGTGCTGTACTATTCTTATCCCTCGATCGACTTCAGTGAAAAGAAATTATCTTGTCATAACCACATTGCTGTTGTGGGAACTTGCTGTGCTCAGATTGGCTGCCACGTTTCCTACATTACAATAGTGACTACTTTTCAAAAGTACTTTATTGGTTGTAAAGCGCTTTGAGACGTCCTGAGATCGTGAACGGTGCTATATGAATGCAAGTTTTTCTTTATTGATAATTCCTCTTAAACATCTCGGTGCTTCACATACAATGAATTACTTTGAAGCGCAGTGACTCTTATTACATAGGCATACGTGGTGGCTGTTTATGCACAGCACGATCCCACGAACAATTTGTTAAATAAATGCAAGTTATTGTTGTTCCCATTTATGTATATCATTGAAAGCTGCCTGTGGGCTACATCATGACCTGGATGACAAAGCCCATGAAGGAAATATAAAGGCTCCTTTTTACTGGCAGGCTTAAGTTTGGACAAGTTTGCAATGAAATAATTTTTAAAAATTGCATTTCTTTCCTATGAAAAAGGCAAACATTTTTTTTTTTTTTCAAACTATTGCAGAAGGCATGAAAAGGCTACAAGTCCATCATCCACATCTGTTCCAAAGAAGATAGCTGGGTATGGTTTAAAGGTTGGTTTGTCTTCATGGCTACTTCTGAGACTGTTCAACTTTTCTTTTTTCTTGAGCATGTCAAGAGTACAGGTATTTGCTATTGGAATATAAAATACGTAAGTCACATATTATAGAGTTCTTGTAACAATTTGTGATCCTTGTATTGTTGCTTCTGAGGTTACTAACCACTGCTGCTTTAAATTTTAAAAATGGATCCTTTATTAAAATTGCAGTGCTGAATCTTGAGCATAACTGTATCTATATTTAACCAAAACTCTTTCATATCGTACAGTAGATGGGCTGAGTGGCACATTAAATCTGTCAGTAGCAGAGAAAAAAATACCAAGTATCATGCTTTTCTGATTGCCTTATATGATTCAGTGAAATAACAGATCAGCAAATGTCCTGCAGAAAAACAGTCAATTCAAGTGCTGCAATCACGTCAGTGGGTTTAATTTTCCAATGCAATTCTATCTGCCACTTTAATTTCTGCCCAACTGATGCTAGAGCTGTATACATAATATTTGTAACTTAAATTCACATTTTTCTTGAAGAATAGTCCTGAAAAGAGTAGGGAAACAATATTTTGATTGCTTTCAGTTTGTGTTAGAACGGAATAGGTTTAGTAATCCATTAGAGTCATCTGCCATAATAGCTCCTTCTGTGGCCTGGTGTCAAATTTTGTTTGATAATGCTCCTGAGAAGTGCTGTGGGACATTTTACTACTTTAAAGGCGCCAGATAAATACAAGTTGTTCCCATTTATTTCCTATGTCATTGAAAGCTGGCTGAGGATACATAATGACCTGAACTAAAGAGCGCATGAAATGAAGGAAGTAAAAAGACTCCCTTTTCCTAGAAGACTTGAGTAATTATGGAAGTAAGAGAAGTGGAATAGAATTATAGAATGTTTACAGCACAGAAGGAGGCCACTCAGCCCATTGTGTCTGTGCCAGCTCTCTGCAAGAGCATTGCAGCAAGTCCGACTCTCCCGCCTTTCCCCTGTAGCCCTGCAGTTTTTTTTCTCCTCAGGTAATTATCCAATTTCCTTTTGATAGCCTCGATTGAATCTGCCTCCACCACACTCTCAGGCAGTGCATTCCGGAGCTTAACCACTTGCTGCAGAAAACAGTTATTCCTTATGTTGCTTTTGGTTCTTTTGCGATTCACCTTAAATCAGTGTCCTTTGGTTCTCGGCCCTTCCGTCAATGGGAAAAGTTTTCCAGACCCCTCATGATTTTGAACATCTCTTTCAAATTTCCTTTCAGCCTTCTGTAAGGAGAACAGCCCCAGATAATTGCATGGGTACTGGAATAAGCAAAAAAATGCCCTTTAATCTTCAGTTTGGAATCAAGATTTGGTGCAGCATCTGGGGACTTTACAACACTTGTGATGGTTGCTTTGATCGTAGAATAGTACGGCACAGAAGGAGGCCATTCAGCTCATTTAGTCAGTGCCAGCTCTTTTGACCAACCATCCAGTTAGTCCCACTCCCCCGCTGTTTCCCTACATCCCTGCAATTCTTTCTCTTTCAAGTATTTTTTCCAATTCCCTTTTTGCAGGCAACTGTTGAATCTGTACCCACCACCCTATCAGACAGTACATTCTAAATCTTCATCATTCATTGAGCAAAACATATCTTTCCTTATGCCACTTCTGGTTCTTTTGCCAATCACCTTAAATCTGTGCCTTCCAGTTATCAACCCTTCACCCACTGGAAACGGTTTCTCATTATTTACTCTATATCTAAACTTTTCATGATTTTAAACACAGAGAAGCACTTCTCTTACTGTTGATTATATTTTGCTTGGCACAGTTTGGAGGGCTCGGCTATGGAAAATACTAACCTTCAACCTACAAGACAAAATCTTCAATCTTGTCACAATTTAGTGATCACGTTTAGCACCTGTTATTTTCTCCTTGCGTATTTTGATTTTTAGATATTGGAATGATTCCTTCTGCCCCTTCGGTCATGCTGTTCCTGTTTGCCATGCAGGTGAAAGACTCACACAGCATTAAACACCAACACAGTTCCCCATCCTCTGACCAAACTAAAACATCTCATAAGATCAGATCCAGGTCGCGGTCAGGGAGCCGCTCTCGGACAGTCCTACAGCAATTTCACAGGGACATCAGATGTGAAGATAGAAGATCCAGATCAACATCTCAATCACCTCCAAGACGCTCAAAAGTGCAGCCGCGGTGAGTTTTTTATTTCATCCGCTTTTTTTCCCCAAGGTTTTTCTTCCTCCTTTTCCTCTTCCTCTCCTGAAGATGTTGACTCATGCTGGGATTTTGTGGCTAGCTTGCTTCATGCCACCCTACCAAGTATGAACTTGGACAGTGAGTGCTGGCAGGCGGTTCAGTTGTGGAAGGTATCAAGCTGGAGCCTGAAGCTTTATTCATGCCTTCTGCCCACACATGCAGTTTCCAACATTGGCTGGTAATCAGGATCTAGTTTCCTACCTATCCCAGGCTGTTGAGGTGATTTGCATTGTTCCTGCTGTTGCCATGTGAAATCAACACAGTCCAGGAATTCAAGCTGGCATTTTCCTTCTCTATGAAAGAAAAGAAAAACTGATTTGCTTTTATACAGCATCTTGCACAACCTCAGGATGTCCCAAGGTGCTTTACAGCAAATATAGTCACTGTTTTAATGTAGGAAATGCGGCAGCCAATTTGCAAATAGCAAGTTCCCACAAACACCAGTGTGACAATGACCAGATCATGTTTGTAGGTGTTGTTTGAGGGATACCTATTAGCCAGAGAAGCTCCCCTGCATTTCTCTGAAATAGCGCCATGGGGTTTTTTATGTCCACCTGAGAGGGCAGCTCTATTTAATGTCTCATCTGAGAGAGGGCACATTCAACTGTGCAGCACTCCTTCAGGACTGCACTGGAGCATCAGTGTAGATTTTGTGTCCAAGACTCCGGAATGCAGCTTGAACCCACAACCTTCTGCTTTCGAGGCAAGGGAGGGCTACTTATAGAATCACAGCTGACACTGCGTAGGTATCCTGTAAGAGAGTGAGATATTGGAGGAGCTGTTAATGACCGTTTCTAATGAGGTTTTATTTTTGAAGGTACTCTGACAAAATTGGAAATGCTCAAGCACGAAAGTCATCCCCAACAAGAGGAGGATACCATAGGAGGTCTCATCCCAATCAGTCAAGGTACTGAAACTAGAATTCCATAGAAATGGGTAGGGGGATCCAACTTTAAAATAATTCTCAGAGATTCATTAATAAAAGGATCATTAATCACTGGTTGTGGAGTATTTGAAATAGAGACAAAGGAGTAAAAGGTAAAAAGTACAACTTGGCATTTCACTGATCTTGCAGCATCTCTCAGTGAGAGAACAATATATAACATAATCTATTGCGGTAAGCTGTTATTTAACAGCAAATACAAGACTGCTAAAGCATCTCAACGAGAAAGAAAACTTCCAAGGTTGGGACCCGCCATCTGTTGTTAACTAAAACAGTTAAAGATAGTATCAAACTTAAATAAAAAGCCGATAATTGCGCAAAGATGGGAGGCAGGTTAGAAGATTGGACAGAACTCAAGAAAATCGCAATCACCAGGGAAGTGGTACTGAACAAATTGTTGGAGCTGCGGGCTGACAAGTCTCCGGGTCCTGATGGACTTCATCCTAGGGTGTTAAAAGAAGTGGCTAGTTGATGTGTCAGTTCTAATTTTCCAAAATTCCCTAGATTCGGGAAGGTTCTGTTAGATTGGCAAATAGCAAATGTAACTCCTTTATTCAAAAAGGGAGGGAGACAGAAAGCAGGAAACTACAGGCCAGTTAGCTTAACATCTGTCTTAGGGAAAATGTTAGAAGCTATAAATAAAGACGTTAAGGCAGGACATTTAGGAAAATTGAAGTTAATCAGCAGAGTCCACGTGGTTTTGTGAAAGGGAAGTCCTGTTTAATCAATTTATTGGAGATGTTTGAGGGAGTTGCATGTATTGTGGATAAAGGGGAATCGGTGAATGTATTGTATTAGATTTCCATAGGCATTTGATAAGGTGCCACATCAAAGGTTATTGCAGAAAATAAAAGCTCATGGTGTAGGGGATAACATATTGGCATGGATAGAAGATTGGCTAGCTAACAGGAAACAGAGTGTAGGCATAAATGGGTCATTTTCTGGTTGGCAAGATGTAACGAGTGGTATGCCACAGCGATCTGTGCTGGGGCCTCAACTTTTTACAATTTATATAAATAACTAAGATGAAGGGACCGAAGGTTTGGTTGCTAAATTTGCTGATGACACAAAGATAGATAGGAAAGTAAGTTTTGAAGAGGACATAAGGGAGCTACAAAGGGATCGAAATAGGTTAAGTGAGTGGGCAAAGACCTGGCAAATGGAATATAATGTGGGAAAGTGGGAAATTGTTCACTTTGGCAGGAAGAATAAGAAAGAAGCATATTATCTAAATGGTGAGAGATTGCAGAGCTCTGAGATGCAGAGGGATCTGGGTGTCCTAGTGTATGAATCGCAAAAGGTTAGTACGCAGGTACAGCACATAATTAGGAAAGCTAATAGAATGTCATCATTTATCGCAAGGGGAATTGAATACAAAGGTAGGGAGGTTATGCTTCAGTTATACAGGGCATTGGTGAGACCACATCTGGAGTACTGTGTACAATACTGGTCTCCTTATTTAAGGAAGGATGTAAATGCGTTGGAGGCAGTACAGAGAAGGTTTACGAGACTGATACCTGGAATGGGTAGGCTGTCTTACAAGGAAAGATTGGACAGGCTAGGCTTGTATCTGTTGGAATTTAGAAGAGTAAGAGGCGACTTGATTGAAGCATACAAGATCCTGAGGGGTCTTGACAGGGTGGATGTGGAAAAGATGTTTCCCCTTGTGGGAGAATCTAGAACTAGGGGTCACTGTTTAAAAATAAAAGGTTGCCCATTTAAGACAGAGAGGAGGAGAAATTTGTTCTCTGAGGGTCGTGAGTCTTTGGAATTCTCTTCCTCAAAAGGCGATGGAAGCAGAGTCTTTGAATATTTTTGAGGTAGATAGATTCTTGATAAGCAAGGCGGCGGAAGGTTATCGGGGGTAGGTGGAAATGTGGAGTAATCAGTTCAGCCATGAACCTATTGAATGGTGGAACAGGCTCGAAGGGCCAAGTGGCCTAATGCTGCTCCTAATTCGTATGTTTGTAACAGGTATAACAGATACAAATTAACACAAGCTCTAAGCTGAGTACAAAAACAACTTCATTTTGAATTTATTTCTATTCATTTTCCTGCTTGTGTTCATTTTCCCCCCACTTCTCAAATGTGCTGTAACCTGCAGTGATATCTCTCTTGGACAGAAATCCCCTCTGAGAAACCTTGAAACAATTTACAATTTATGCCTTGCTGGCAACATATGAGAGACAAAACTTTCCACAAGCAGTATTTGTGTTTTTTGCATTGAGGAAGAGAGATAAATAGAACTTCAATTTGTAAGATTATAACAAGGAAAATTTAAATGTGTCAAAAGTGATAAAATAGTTCTACTAGCTAATCTTTGCATTAAAACCTCTTAATGAAACTAGATAATATATCTCAAAATTCTTGTAGAGTAAAACTTTGTTAGTTAAGGAGAATATAGGTATTTTTACTGGAGCGTAACTGATTGCAGATGTCTCATTCTCACTCTGCCAGTTAAACTCCTCAGTGCAATCAGCCCCATCTAACTGGGACTGTAGGCCAGCAAATTGGTCAATAAGTTAAAGCCAGCTTTTATTCCTAAAGCAAGTGCAGTTCGACAGTTTACATACCACTGTGATTTCGATTTAGCATCTCATCTGAAAGCTGGTTCCTTTGATAATAGCGCACTGCCTCAATTCTGCACTTTGATGTCAGGCTAGGTCATGTGCCCAATTCCCTGAATGGGTCTTGAACCAACATTCTCTGTCGAGTGGTGTAAAAGCACTTCTCGAAGGCCTCGGGAGATGGAGAACTGGTGTAGGTGAAAATGGAAAAGAAAGTACTGGGGGCGCAAATCGGAAGGAATGCTTTGGCTGTGACCTTTCATTAAAACTTTCAGGATGTTAATCCATTGTACTTTCTGTGCTAGCTGACCTGCTGTGCATTTCCAGAAATTCTACTTTTCATTTTCGATTCCCAACTTTCACTTATTGTTTCCACCTGCACTTGATCTAATTGTGAAGATGGCCTTAACTTGTGGCGGCTGGAGAATGTCATCTATGTGTTCTGCTCAGGTTCATTGCCTTCACTTCCCCACCCCTTTCCAACAGGATAGTGGCTGAGGTTAATGTCCTAATCTGCTTTGCAGTTTTTTGTCAGAAGTTTTAGTTAAAATATACTCACAGGAGCCTTTTCTCCCCAGGGAACCTGTTTAATGTTCACATCACACCAGCCTTTTAGCTAATATTGGGAGATCTAGATCAATATCTGTTGACGAGAGATTAAAGTGGGTCATCCATAGGTGGAGGGAGTTCGTAATAGAATAAACAAACATGGGGAGTCTGGATGGGGTAGCTTTGCTTGCTTCAGACTGGAGCGAAACATACCCCTTGTGTGTATCCATTCACATCTGCCAGGAAACCCCCCCCCCCCCCCCCCCCCAAATCAACCTAGTCTACAGTGAGGCACTTAAGTGAACTTTGATTACTTTGATTTTACAGAAAACTTTCAGCAGAGGAGCTGGAACGCAGGCGGCTAGAAATGATGGAGAATGCAAAATGGAACGACAAAGTTCGCCAATCTAACATCAGACAGTACAAAGAGGAGGAAGAAATGGAGCAAGAGCTGGAGAGAAAGGATACTAGAGAAGGAAAATTCCTCCAGTAAGTATTAAGTGGCATTGCAAGCTGCCTATTAAATTGTAAGTGATTCTTGCCAGCGCCTTGAATTTCACTTTTTATGGGATTGTAATTGTTTTTGATATGCTTTTGCAGTTTTTTTTTTGTCTGCCCTGTCAATTTTCTCCCCTCCTCTTCTGAAGTCATGTTTGGGATATGGCTCTTTGAGTGCAAGATGGTGCCCTCTGGTCTTCTGCCCATTTCACAGGCAGTCAATGTACGCTTCCCAGCAGGGGTCAGTGGAGAGCAAACAGGAAAGTGAGAAAAGCCAAGGAAAAGAGTGGGGGAGGAAAGAACAAAAAGGAAGCTCTGATGGGGTGGAGGGCAGTTGTGATTAAATGACAGTGGGATGATAATGCAAGGCAAAAGGGAATGGAAATGGGACAATAACGAAACAAAAGATGGGACAGAGGAGGTGTAAATGGCAATAGCAAAACCATTACCAGCGCTTACTGCCGGTGAAAGTGGTTGGATCTGAAATTATTGAAGTCAATGTTGAGGCCAGAAGAGAGATAAGGTCTTGTTCCTTGAGCTTATGTTGAGCTTCATTGGAACAGTGTAGGAGGCTGAGGTCAGAGAGGGAGGAAGCATGCTAATCTCAGCCATTCCTTTGTTACCTCGAGACTTGAATATTCCAATGCAGTCCTCATAGGTCGTCCCAACATTCTACCATCCACAACATGAACTTATCGAAAACTCTGCTGCCCATGTGCTTACTCATACCAAGTCCCATTCATCCATCAGCCCTGAGCTACATTGGTTCCTAGTCAAGCAATGCCTTGCCCTTGTTTTCAAATCCCTTCATATTTCTGTAATCTCCTCCAGCTTCATAACTGTCCAAAATATTTGTGCTTATCTAATTCTGGTCCCTTGGGTCTCCCAGTTTTTAATTGCTCTACCTTTGGCAGCTGTTCCTTCAGTTTTGTAGGGCCTAAGCTCTGGAATTTCTGCTCCTCCCCTAAAAAAGCCTCTCTGCCTCTCTCTCTCATCCTGTAAGATGCTCCTTAAAACCTACTTCTTTGACAAAGCTTTTGACCATCTAATGGCCTAATATTGCGTTATGTGGCTGTGTCAAATTTTACTTCATAATGCTCCTGTGAAATGCCTTGGGATGTTTTATTACTTTAAAGGTGCTCTATAAATGCAAGTTGTTGATGTCTGTGCCTCAGGGACTGAGGCTAATTACAGTTCTGCATACTCAACACAAACTAAGGTCAAACCTGGAACCTTGTGTGGGTCCATTCCAACTGGGCAGTGCATTTACCAACTAAGCCGTGAAGTGGGTTTTCTGGCATTTTTTTTTAAAAACAAAGTGACAGAAAATATGTTGTGTTAAAGTCCTACGCTGTTCAGATTTATGTTTTTCATAAATGCGTATCAGTAGTTTGTAAAGAGGCTTGAAGTCGTATGCAGGTACTATATATAAAATCATACAGGATTCTCATTATTTCCATACTTCCCAATTTTGAATGGGATTTTGACTTTTTTTTGAGACTTCATTAACAAAGCTCGTGTAATTGCACATTTGGAATCATCTCCATTCGCAGGTCGGATCCTGTGAGCACAAAGGAACAGATTGTTCAGGGCGTTTTGCTGTTTCCCTGTCCAACCCAGCATCAGTTTTCAGTCACACCTCCATAGTGGAACATTCACAAAAGGGAATACAATGGCACTATTCTCCAATTCTGCTGATGACAGTCACAGTAACTAAATTACATTATCTGTATGTTGATGATTGAAGAGTTAAATCTCAGGAGTGAAAGGCGATGTGAAGCTCAGCAAACACAGCAGTTCTGAAATTGGGAATCAACTTGGGATTATATTGTGAAAGAAAGAAATAAAAAATCACTAATTTTCTTTTAACCATGTGTTGATGAAAGGGATTATTTAGGGTATAATAGCTTTGTTTTATATATTTTATTTCCCTATAAATTGGGATGCTCTAGTGAAGTGAGATCATCCTATTAGTAAATGTCTTAAAATCCTGAAGTCTGCATTTGATTTTAATCTATAAAACCTTACTGCCTGTTATCATGTTTGTCATTTTTACATCAATTTTTTACCATTCTAAATTCCTCTGTCCACATTTTTAGTGGAATCTATTGATTTGAACTTGTCGCACAGTAATGTCAGGCTTCTGTCTGTGGTGCTGTAGCATCAGTTTTGTGTTTTCCAGTTCCTTGGCCTGTACTGAAGAGAAACCCCTATGCTCCAACCAACATGAGCTTTCTTCTTCCCAAATTTCACAATAACTGCAAAAATAATATAACTATCTAAAAATAAAAACTGAATCTGACTTTAAAACGGAAGTTGAATGCATCTGCACTTTCTGGTCAAGTTGTTTTCTCCATACAGACCCTGCATGCTTCACCTCAAGACAACTCTTGGTCTTGACTTCCTGTGTGCCACTTCATGAGAAATCGACTAGTGTTTATCTAAATGCATTGAGACACAATAGCAGTGGATAATGTGATAGCACAGTGCTCTAGAGCAGCAATGTATTCCAGCACTGGGGTTGGGGATGTGTGGTTACCATGGATCAATGTTGCATGTCTTCCCAGAGACCAGCTAAACAACCTTTATTGTCCTGGGGAAAATGTTTGGTAGGGTGGAGTGGGATGGAGTGCTTGGAGGGTAATTTTCAATTTAGCATGGATCAGGGGTATTCTCCAGTCGAATACTAGAGACTTCAAATAATCACCATCTACAACCAGCAGTTTTACCCTGGAGTGTAAACACTTGTTTCTACAGTATATTCTCTTGTAATTGTCCTGTCTCCAAAAGCTGTACAGGGACTACAGATTAGCTTAAAGAAAACTGAAAAAAAAAGTTTATTTTTTCGAAGCTGTTTATTTCATTGATAATATTTTAGGATTTAGACTTGACAGTTTTTAATTTTTTTTGCAGCAAACTGAAGCTACAGAGTGCTGCAACTTCTTCATTAGAAGATCGTGTGAAACGCAATATTCATTCCATTCAGCGGACGCCAGCAGCCCTGGAGAAGAACTTCATGAGGAAGTGAACTGGGCCTTACAATCAGAACAAGAGCTGAGCTCCTATAGGAGGGAAGAGTGTCTAGAAGATATAGCAGCTGCTGATTTTTGCCTTTCCTAGTACAAATCCCTAACAAAGCAAAAAATATCAGGACTTAGAAATCATTCTTACTCAGGGAAATGGACTTGAATGCACAGAGACTACTTCGTTCAACATCGTTTTTTCCCCCTCCCAAATACCCTACCAGCAATCAATCACAACCAAAAATGTTTGGTCCCACTGAGAAAAGTGTCAATGCAGAAAGGGATAAAGTCTAATAGAATTACCCTACATGTACGCGAGAAATTGTTACAGCCTAACCTCCAATGCCGGCCATTAAATCTCCTGTGATTGTCCAGGGTCAGGAACAGTGTTGATGTTTAGATGTCAACTTGGTCTTTTCCTTTAAGGCCATCACTCAAACTGCTGAGGGAAAGCAGAGGGTTATTGTGTAACTGCTTGTAAATTTCAGGCTGTTGTAAAACAAAAAAAATTACATCTGTAACAAAATGCAACACCTGGGCTGTGACAGACATTTGCTAGACACAAGATTGTTACATAAGACTAGTGAATTCCTGCAATGTTACCCACTGTTGTACTACATACAAGATGACAGAATTAAGAGAGAGACTTCTGAAACTCTCTCCAGGTAGCTGACCAGAACCTGCAACATCATGACAGACAGTTAACATAGCAAAATTTAATAGGAAATGTTGACGTGCAATTTTACAATAGTAAATGTTGACAGAAAACTGTTACCAAACGTCACAAGTAAAATTTGTAGACAGGAATTGTGTGCCATATGCAAGATGATTAATGTACAGATAGATATAGATGTATAATAATTGTGATTTAAAAAAAAAGAATATTTTGCTTTCCTCCCTTCCCCCAATGTACACCAATTCTCAACCAGTAGATGAATTTCCCCTCCGTGATCTTTCCTGGAATTCCCACCACTGACCCCCTGATGGCATAGGTCAGATTTAGGAATTGGAAGTCAAACTGCCATCATGCCACTCTGCGCAAGAGTTTAACCTCTTACCTGCCATGTGCCTTTGGGGTTAGTAAAGTTACGAACAGCCAACTGGGCAGAACCTGCCTTGTCCTACGATCATGGAACCATCACAGGTCCCATCCAGCATTCATTTCCCACCAGTGTGAGTACCGTGTCCAATGACTACTACATTAAGTGGCATACATACCCACTAAGCCAAGTAGGGAGGTGAAGAAGGCCAAATTTTATTGAACATTGACACGGGATTCTGCTACACCAACTTGTATCTAGTGTAAATAATTATCAATATTTGGTAACCTGAAGCATATCTTGTCAACTATGATACCTTTTGATCTGTTTGCACAAATTAATCTGTAAATAACTGAGTGGTTGGTGATTTATTTGATATTTTTATTAAAACTTGTGTATAATGCTGAGCAAATTGTTTAAAAGCAGTGAAATTTTATTGCCAAAAAGTTTCTAGTTTCAAAATACAGTAAAACCATTTATTTTTATTTTTATTCAATTGGTCAGTTACAATGTGCAGTCATACATTTATAAATTCTAATGTTCAGTGTACAAAATACAGAGCGATGGGGAATGAGCCTTATGGATGTCCCAGGGGAACTGCTTTTGTTAAGTGGTATTTGTGGTTAGGTGTCGAATTACTAGTGTTTAATTGTCCAAAGTGATCATGACAATGCAGAGCGATCGCGGACGTTATCAGTGTGTGTGAACATTTGCCAGCTTGCCAGTATGTATGCGCGCATGATGTCACCACACAATGACGTCCTCACCTCACAATAGCGCATGGCTACCCGACTGGGAGCTAATGTGTCAGGGTCAGGTCACTCTTCCAGGTCTGGCATTCAGGCTCGGGCCAGCCAGGACGTCAAGGCAGGAAACGCTCCGCACTAGTCTGCAGTGAGCGATTCCATCCAAGGTAGAGCGCAACCTTTCAATAAAGTTGATTATATTCTGGTGGTCGGGTCGGGCGTGGGAAAAAAATAAAAGGGCTCGGGTCAAATGTGGTTCTGTCGGGCTCTGGTTGGGTTTCATTTGCAGACCCGAGCAGGCCTTTACCTCACAATAGCTGTCTCCGTTCACCAGTACACCGCTCCCTCCCACCGTCCCTGTTACAATTGCCGCTTCACCTCGCTCGACTACTCACTCCCCCTGCCCGTTTCCCCAACCACAGCGACTCTCTCTCGCCCCACCGGCTGCTCTCTCCCCTTGGCCGCTCGCTCCAGGCCTACCCGCTTCCCCCCTCTCAGCCACTCGCTCCCACCCTCAACGCTTTCTCCCCCAGCCCCTCCCACCGGCCACTCGCTCCGGACCTCACCACGCTCCGCCCTGCCCCCTCAGCTGATCGTTCCCCGTTCCTTGCTTCCCCCTCCCCCATCCTACTGTCTGGCCACTACCCCCCCCCCTGCTCTCTCTCTCTGCACCCCAGCCCCCCCCCAATTTCCCCACCACCAGCTCGCTCCAGGTCACGCCATTTCCCTCTTCTCAGCCACTTGCTCCAACATTGCCCCCTCACCTTTCGCAGCCGGCCTTGCTTTCTAGGGCAGTGCGGCGGGGAATGATCGAACATGGGAGTGAGTGGCTGCAAAGGGGGAAGCAACACAGCTGGAGCGAGCGGCTGGGGGGTTGGTGGGGAAAGGAAGCAAGCGGCCGGAGGCGGGGAGGAGCGAGTGGTGAGAAGATGGATGCAGAAGGGCGTGGCAAAGAGAAGCTCAATGGCAGGAGGGAGTGGGGGACTCTTGGGGGTGGGATGGAGGCGGTGATGGCAACCATTGCGGGGATTGTTGGGTGAATTTGTTTTTGTGATAAACTGAACAGCGCCATCTTTATTACTAGCAGCTGCCTGAGATGTGGCAGACAGTGATGTTTCAGTGGAAGAGGTTGCATTTGTGCATGTGCTAGTATTGTGCCACCTAGTGGTTGCGTTGTCAGCAAACGCAGCCTTAATTGTCAAGCAGCTCTACATACCGTTGATCAGTTGCTCACATACTGTAAGATCCACCCCATGCATAATCTAAAAGGGTGGACTCCATAACACCCTTTGGCTATGTTGGGGGATAGTTTCCTGAACCTACTCTGCAATACAAGGAGAGGATTAGAATCACGCAGCACAGAAGGAGGCCATTCAGCTATCCTGTGTGCTGGCACTATCCAATTACTTCTACTCCCTTGCTCTTTCCCCATAGTCGTCTAAACTTTTTCCCCTTCGAGTACTTATCCAGTTTCCTTTTGAAAGTTATTATTTAATCTGCTTCCACTTTTCCCAGGTAGTGCATTCCAGATCATAATTTGCTATGTTTAAGAAAAATTTCTTCTCTCCCCTCTGGTTCTTTTGCCAAATATCTTAAATCTATGACATCTAGTTACCGACTGACTTGGCCATCTGAGCCGCATGGAAGATGACAGGATCCCCAAAGACACATTGTACAGCGAGCTCGCCACTGGTATCAGACCCACCAGCCGTCCATGTCTCCGCTTTAAAGACGTCTGTAAACGCGACATGAAAGTCCTGTGACATTGATCACAAGTTGTGGGAGTCAGTTGCCAGCGTTCGCCAGAACTGGCGGGCAGCCATAAAGGCGGGGCTAAAGTGTGGCAAATCGAGGAGATTTAGCAGTTGGCAGGAAAAAAGACAAAAGCGCAAGGAGAGAGCCAACTGTGTAACAGCCCCGACAAACAAATTTTTCTGCAGCACCTGTGGAAGAGCCTGTCACTCTAGAATTGACCTTTATCGCCACTCCAGGCGCTGCTCCACACACCACTGACCACCTCCAGGCGCTTACCCATTGTCTCTCGAGATAAGGAGGCCAAAGAAAAAATGACATCTAGTTACCGACACTCCTGCCAGTAGAAAAAGTTTCTCTTTATTTACTCTTAACAAAACCTCCCAAATTTGAATACCTCTATTAAATTTCCCTTTACCCTTCTCTGCTGTAAGGATAACTATACCAGCTTCTCTAGTCTCTACATAACTGAAGTCCCTTATGTTCTAATTAATCTCCTCTGCACCTGCTCCAAGGCTTTAACCTCCTTCCTAAAGTGTGTTGCCCAGGTTATTTACCAAAGTGCTGTGAATTTCCAAAAACTGCAGCAAAAACAATTACTGAGCAAAGGGAGGAAACTAGCAATTAGAGTAAAACTACATTTGTTAACTAAACTCACAATTACAGTTACAATTTACACATTTCTAGTAACAAATGACTAACATTGATCCCAGAGCTTGGAACAGATAATTAAATTTTCTTCAGACCTGTGAGAAGTGAAAAACAATTAAGATTTTACTTTGAAAAGTAAAATGTTGAAAAAATGCTGAAAAAATTGCATGAAATAATGGAAAGAGAATAAAATGATGATTGCTTCCAGAATTTCCATAATTTGGGATAAAGCACGAGACCAAGACAACATTTCTTCGACTATAACTTAGAAAGAAACAATTGCAATTTCTGTAATATGACCATATTTCAAAGCACTTTTCATAGTGAATTATTTTTAGACTAAAGTGACAAACGGTTACAAGACAAAACCTGAAACAAAATAAAATTTCTAATTATTTCCAAGACTAAAACAACACATTGTTCATCCAAACAGCTCCCTCATCATTACAAGTTTAATGCACTGTAGCTGTAGATAACCTTTTATTAATCACCGAGGAGAACATTTCACATGGCAAAAAACCTGCTTTTAAATGAACTAGTCATTGATTGTTGAGGGTGGGAAGAGTGAGTTTCAGGGCCATGTATAATTTGGACAATTATCTGGTGTGCAAGAAGTAATTATTGTCCCTCTCAATGCATTTAATGAACTGAGATTTTCTCCTATGTATTTTTCTTAAGCTGACCTTGATTATATTTGGCTGTAGAATTCTTGTCACTATTGATCATCTCTCCTTGATCTTTGCCCTTGGTGTCTCCACCTGCCTTTTCCCCATTCTTGATCTCTGGCCTTCAGTGTCTCCCTCTGGCATCGTTTTCCAGTTTCGCACTATTCTCTATTATCTGTCTCTGACCTCATTTGTTCTTTCCTGATGCAGGGCCAACTCCATCAATGTTGCAGCGCCAGGCAACATCAGTCTGGTACAAGTAGCAAGATGAGCAAACTGCAGCATCTGCATTACACAGACCTATTGTTTCAGAAAGCAGCCGGTGTCATTTACTTGTTGCTGCAAGCCCCAAAAATTAAATTTTGTTAAGCAAACATGGGGGCAATTTCCTCCCCCATCCTACCCCCTCCCATGGCTTAGAAATTGTAGCCAGTGGGGGCTGACCCATCCAACAACATTTTGTAATTCTTTAGGGCTTCTCATGTAACAGAAGTGTTTATATTCAGAAAAGTCCCAAGTTTGATCCTTGGTCAGTGGTGAGTTTGGTGATCTCAGCTAGAATGCAATAGGGACAATCCAATTGTTTTTTTAGTCCTGAGTTCTGCGGTCCTCCAATTCTGGCCTCTTGTACATTCCTGATTTTCATCCTTCCACCATTGGTGGCCATTCCTTCTGCTGGCTAGGCTTTAAATTCTGGAATCCCCTCCCTAAACCTCACCGTCTCTCTTCCTGTCTTCTAAGTTGCTTCTTAAAATCTACCTCTATGGCCAAGATTTTGGTCGCCTGTCCTAATATCTCCTTATATGGCTTGGAGTCAAATTTTGTTTGATAATGCTCTTATGAAGCACCTTTCAGAATTGGGATGTTTTACTATCTTAAAGCCATATGAACATACGAATTAGGAGCAGCAGTAGGCCATTCAGCCCCTCGAGCCTGCTCCACCATTCAAGAAGATCATGGCTGATCTGTTTGTGTTTCGAATTCCACACTCCCATCTACCCCCCAATACCCCTTAATTCCCTTGCCTAACGAATCTATCTACCACCACCTTAAAAATATTCAATGACCCTGCCTCCACCACCTTCTGACGCAGAGAATTCCAAAGTCGCACAACCCTCAGAGAGAAAGAAATTTCTCCTCATCTCTGTCCTAAAAAGGTGACTTTTTTTAAAATCAGTGTCCCTTAGTTCTGGACTCACCCACAAGAGGAAACATCCTTTCCACATCCACCTTGTCAAGACTGTTCAGGATCTTATAAACTTCAAGTCTCTCCTCAAACTCCTAAACTCCAGTGAAATGCAAGTCATTCGGTTAGCAGGGAACAAGCAGCAAAGGCCCCTGCCTCTGGTTTTCTATCCTGTGACCTGCTAGGAGTATATTGTAATGGTTATGAAATACCTTTTTGTACAATGCAATACTGAAGTCTCTTAAGAATTTTATTTGGACTGTGAACTGAACCACCTAAAGAATTTTATCAAGCCTCTCAAACATCCCAAAGTGCTTCATATTGCTTTGAAATGCAATACTGCATAGGGAAATGCAATAGACAATGTGCAAGATAAAACAGTCACCAAACGAATGACTGACCAGCCAATCTGTTTTTAATAGTGTTGGTTGAGACAGGAATATTGGCTAAGTCTAATAGTATGAGACTTTTAACATTCATGTGAAACACAGGGACAGGCACATTGAACCTCAGTCTAGTGTCTCATCTGAAGGACAACATTTCTAACAATGCCGCATTAACTCTTCTACGTACTGTACTGGAATACCAATCTATGTGATGTGCTGAATTCCTTGGATGGAGTTTAAGGCTACGATCTTCTGACTCTTGAGGTGAGAATGTTACTAGTTGAGTCATCATGGCTCATTGAATAAGTAATAAGTCTTTGGCAGGATTTGCCAGCAGTGGAATTCTTAATGGTGCAATTTTTACAATGGAAGATTTTTTTTAAGTGTGTAGGATTCCAACTGAATTTCAATGAAACGTGCAGTGGGACTTGCAGCTCTGCCTCCAATCCAGCTCCAGGCTACTCCCCACCGCACCACCCCACCCACCACCGCCCCCACCCCGCCCCTGCCCTCACCACCAAACCCAACCCAAATTCAATTTTCAGACAGCACAATGATAAAGTAGGAAAATTCACTATTGCATCTGTCCTTGTTTGACCCAGAGTCAACACAACTGCCTTATTTTAAAAATTAATATATTTTTTTTTCTCTCGGAAAGATGGTAACCAAAGGAAGATGACAATAAGTAATTCTGTTTAAATGAGAAATATGGTGGGCTTCTCCAGTGGCTTGTTGGCAAAGTCAGTCTGTGATGGAGGCTGCGTATATACCACAACTCTAATGTAGGTTGTTGTGTTGCTTTGCACTGATATTAACAAATCCAGGTTTAGATTCTGACCTGACAAACTGAAGTGGAGTGAGACTCCTTGGAGTTAGTCAACAGAAAGTAGGAGACAGGACAATTGGTCTCATGTGTGGTTAAAGCTGATTCCTGACCCTGAATATGATTCAATAATTCCTGCTAGAAACTGGATGCCAGACTCAATCCCTTACAGTTGAATAGCCCGCTCATACTCACTGTCTAAAGCATGAATGGAAAAATGGCCAGTGAGGTGTGATAGGGTGTACAATTCCATTGCATCATGGCCCAGCATAAGCTAACAATTTCAGGAGAAAATGAACACAGTAAACAGAAATATTGCTAAAGCATACAATTCTTTCAAGTGTGTAATCGACGATTAGAAACTGTTGTAATCACACACCTGCTTCACAGTCAGAACACACCATACGCAGCACTAATGGAAGATAGGAGAGAGAGTGTACATGCAATGTAAATTTAATTTAAATACATATTTAGGGCTGCCATTGTATCTAATGTCAGAGTTCTATGCAAAGAAAATGTATTCTTTTACATATGTGGATTTTGACTATCTTAGTTCAATATATTTTCTGCATCTGTTTTATCTGTAGGGTGATTTTTAATGTGATTCTGTAAGATATAACTACAGATAAAGGCTGTCAGTTGTTTACCAGAAAAGTCTTCCTCTCACCACTGTTAAATAAATACATAGCAGTTTTGGGGTCTCAATCAGTGCAGCAGCAGGGACTGTGACAGTTGGCCTCAACATAACTGGTTGAGAGAGGGGAAGAAAGCGCTTAGAAGTTCCTGTTCCTCCTTGCTATCCTGAACCCAATTGTGTAGACATAGGAGGAGGTGAGGATCAAGTCCAACTGTGATGGCCTCATGGTCAAATAGCTAGCCAGCACTCATAGCCCGGGCTCCAACATTATGAATGGCAATTTAGCGAGGTCTGATCACAAGATAAATCCAGATAATTGAGGCCATTCAACCCATCTCAAAATACTGTTAGACCCTTAGACCTCAGTCCATTAAGGCAAAACTCGGGCCTCTTCTCAGTGCTCCCAAACCCCATCACCCATGCTGATCAGTCATTACCATGGTATCACTACTTGACATAATATTCCTGTTCCTATAAAACCCCATAAGCAATAAACATTGTGTATTGTATCCATTTGCAATATTTGCATTCTGTCGCTGAACAAGTCCATTCAATGCATTGGTTTATTTTTTTTTAAGTGTCAACAGTGGAAACTCCTTTACTCAACCCAGGGTGAAAGACCATCCATAAGCAACGCTGGCCTCAGATAGACAGCATGTAATCAGTTGCTGACTATAGCGACCACGTTTTGTGATAACTGTATATGTAGAATGTTGCGCAATGTATAATTTTAAAGGATTTTGGATTTAATAGATTATCCTGGCCAATATTTAACCCACAGCCAATACCACTAAGATATATTATCTTGCCATTTGGTTCATTGTTGTTTGTGGGACCTTGCTGTGCGCAGATTGGCTGCTGCTTTTCCTAACTTATTCCCAAATGTACTTAATTGGCTGTAAAATGCTTTGAAACATCCTGAAGTTGTGAAAGGCACTATGTAAATGTAAGTTCTTTTGTTCAACCACTTGTATATAAAATAAATCATTTCTGAATGTCACCAGTACCAACAACTCACTCAAATGTTACTGAGCAGTCCAAGCTTCATGAGAAACTTCTATCGAGGTCTAGAATTCTTTACCCTTTCTCTTCCTTTCTTTTCATGTGTAGCAGGCACAGACAGAGCAGACCAATTGCCTCGTGGGAAAATATTTCACCTTGGGTATCACTAAGTCAAAGCAATATTTGGGATTACATAGTATTTACAGCACAAAAATAGGCCTTTCGGCCCAACAGATCTATGCCAGTGTTTATGTTCCACACAAGCTTCCTCTGACTCTTATTCATCTAACCCAATCAGCATATCCTTCTATTCCTTTCTCCCTCACATTGTTACTTATCTTCCCCTTAAATGCATCTATGCTATTTGTCTCAAATATTCCTTGCGGTAACGAGTTCCACATTCTAACCACTCTCTATGTAAAGAAGTTTCTCCTGAATTCCCTATTGGATTGGATTGACTATCTTATATTTATGGTCTCTAGTTCTGGTCTCTCTACATCTACACTATCAAACCCTTTCATAATCTTAAAGGCCTCTATCAATCTTCTCCTTTCTAGAGAAAAGATCCCCACCTGTTCAATCTTTCCTGATGCATATAACCTCTCAATTCTGGTATCATTCTAGTAAATCTTTTTTGTACCCTCTCCAGTGCTACAATGGCCTCAATGCCCTTTAGCAGAGAAAGTGAAAGATATTTGGGTGGTTCCTGTTTCTGATCAGGAAACATAAATGTGCAAAAAGCAGATGTGGGTGGACGGATTCTCATCATAGGCTTCAAGTTTGGATGCTCTGCCAATACTCATTGTCAAGACTTGGGTACCAATGGGTTGCAAATGCCAATGGATCATGTCAACCATCATGAGTCAGCACCTTAAAGGGCAGAAGTGTTGTAAACAAATAGGAATTCCGCAGAACTGAGCAGTTCTGAAGGTATTTGCCAACAATCAAATAATGCACCTCTTTGACAATATTTGTAGCAGTCTCAGTCAGCAGTTCTCCAGCCTTGATAAAATGCTCAGGCTCTGCTGTCTCAGCACTTAGCTTTGGAGCCATTTATCACCTTGTGCATGCCAGGCAAACAGGAATCGATACTTAGTGAATGCACATGTGTACTCTTTTGTCAAATCAAGGAATTTCTTTTGTCACAAAGACAGGATCGCATGATTGATTCTGTCCACCTTTCAAACTGTTATGTTATCCCATTTTGTTATGTGTCGAGTATTCAATCAGTTTTCACTCCATTTGGCAGTAAATTGGCTCCTTAGTTACTACAAATCTTGGAGCAATTTGCATACATCACAAATTCATCCAACTGCAGCCTAATTTGTTTTGTTTTGAAATTTGCTGAGATGAGCAGAAAAAGTTCCCTATCACATCCCAGGAACCACAGGCATTACATATTCTTTCCATGCCATTGGTGACTGCGCCTTCAGCTGTCTGGGCCCTAAGCTCTGGAACACCCAGCCCCCGCAAAACCTTTGCGCCTTTCTACCTCTTTCTCCTCCTTTAAGATGCTCTTTAAAACCTACTTCTTTGGCCATGCTTTTAGTCACCTGTTCTAATATCTCCTTATGTGGCTTGGTATCAGATTTTTTTTGATAATACGCCTTGGGAAGTTTTACTACTCAAGTTGTACACAATAAATGCAAGTTGTGGAAGGGAAAGAGAAGAATGCCACAACGTCACAAAACAGTAAGAGGCGAGGAGGCCATTTGGCCCTCTGCACTTCACCCATCCAAAAAAGAACCTATTACACCCCTTGTAGACCAATACTTCCCCAATAGTGTCCAAAGTTTAGTAAATAATTCCAAGGGTTTTTTACCTCCGCTGCCCTATCTGGAAATCCATTGCATTGTTAATCACTCCTTATAGGAAAATATTAACAGGAGCAGGTGATTTGGTCTCTTGAGCCTGTTCTGCCGCCATTCAATTAGATCACAGCTGATCTTTATGTTAACTCCATCCACCCACCTTGGAAATGCAATGAACATCCTGACCTTTGTCATAAATTAGCATTTTGCTGATACAAATACATGCCTTACTGTCGTGGTTTAATTTTTAATAGCAGCTTTTCCTTTACTACACCATTTACGATCTTATACGCCTATTTGAGAGTTCATCTCAGTTGAATCCTTTCAAGGTTGAAGAACCCAAGTTTTCCAGTTTTCTCCTACAATTAAGAGGTGATCTTATTGAAATGTATAAAACTCTTAGACAGCTTGATGGGATAGATGCTGAGAGACGGTTTCCCCAAGCTGGAGAGACTAGACCTAGAGGTCATTGTCTCGGGAGAAGGAATAGGCCATTTAGGATTGAGATGAGGAGAAATCTCTTCACTCAGAAGGTTGTGAGTCTTTGGAATTCTCCACCCCAGAGGGTTGAGGATGTTCAGTCAATGAGTATATTTAAGAATGCGATTGATAGATCTTCGTTCACTAAGGAAATCAAGGGATATGAGGATAGGATAGGAAAGTGGAGTTGATGTAGAAGTTCGCCCATGATGTTATTGAATAGTGGAACAGGCTTGAGGGGCTATGTCACCTACTTCTGCTCCTATTTCTTGTGTTCTGAGAGTCTTTGGTAGCACTCTTGTCTCTGTGTGTTCAAGTCCCAATCCAGAGACTTAAGCACAAACATCTAGGCTGGCAGTGCAGCGAGGAAGTGGTACACTGTTGGAGGTGTGTATATAACAAGTCATGGTGTTTTAAAGTCATTCATCATATATGAAGCACTCCAGGTTGTTTTTGAAAGACATGACAAGGCACTCCATAAGGCACTCTGATGAATCAAACATTTTTATTTTATTTCATAGAATGTTGTAACTTGCTATTTCTAAACAGTTTCACATGTATATTTCATTGCCAGTTTTATTGTGGATATGGTTTGCAAAAAAGGACAGAACAGAGAGAGCCCAGAGTGACTCTGGTGAAAGTCAGTGGATTCACACTTTTAACATATTTACTCAATTCATTCCATCTTCGCTGCCTCCGGAGAATATTTGGCATCAGGTGGCAGGACCGTATCTCCAACACAGAAGTCCTCGAGGTGGCCAACATCCCCAGCTTATACACACTACTGAGTCAGCGGCGCTTGAGATGGCTTGGCCATGTGAGCCGCATGGAAGATGGCAGGATCCCCAAAGACACATTGTACAGCGAGCTCGCCACTGGTATCAGACCCACCGGCCGTCCATGTCTCCGCTTTAAAGACGTCTGCAAACGCGACATGAAATCCTGTGACATTGATCACAAGTCGTGGGAGTCAGTTGCCAGCGATCGCCAGAGCTGGCGGGCAGCCATAAAGACGAGGCTAAAGTGTGGCGAGTCGAAGAGACTTAGCAGTTGGCAGGAAAAAAGACAGAGGCGCAAGGGAAGAGCCAACTGTGTAACAGCCCCAACAAACAAATTTCTCTGCAGCACCTGTGGAACAGCCTGTCACTCTAGAATTGGCCTTTATAGCCACTCCAGGCGCTGCTTCACACGCCACTGACCACCTCCAGGCGCTTATCCATTGTCTCTCGAGATAAGGAGGCCAAAGAAGAATTGCTAATTGAGTATAAGTTACAGAATGTCATACCAAAACCATATGGTGATCTGGTCAGAACATACTTTGAGTACTATGTCCGGTTTTAGTTACTGAGACACAGGGAAGGCATTCAAGCCCTGTAGGTAAAAAAAAGGATCGGATTATAAGAAAGAAAGACTTGCATTTCTATAGCACCTGTCAAGAAGTCCCAAAGCACTTTACAGCCAATGAAGTACTTTTGAAGTGTAATCACTGTGTAATGTAGCAAAACACCACAACCAATTTGTACACAGCAAACTCCCACAAACAGCAATGTGATAACGACTAGATAATCTTTTTAAGTGATGTTGATTGAGAGATAGTGTCCAGGACATTTGATCTCCCTTACTCTTCTTTGAATAGGGCCGCGAGCTCTTTTATGTCCACCTGAGGCAGATGAGGACTGCATTTAATCTGATCAAGAAGACAGGACCTTCAACAGTGCAGCACTCCCTTGGTACTACATTCAAGTATCAATTTAGATTACCTGTGGAGTTGGTGGGGAGGGGTGGGGTGGTGCATCTTGAACATATGACTTTCTGAATGGTTAAAAGGTTTACGTGTACAAATCTGTTTAGAAATGTTGAGGGGACCAGGACGGCAGTGCAGCTTGCCTTTGGCATGTATAAGCCATTGTTTGTGAAAAGTATTGTGTGATATTCTCTCTCTTTGGCCTCCTTGTCTCGAGAGACAATGGGTAAGCGCCTGGAGGTGGTCAGTGGTTTGTGGAACAGCGCCTGGAGTGGCTATAAAGGCCAATTCTAGAGTGACAGACTCTTCCACAGGTGCTGCAGAAAAATTTGTTTGTCGGGGCTGTTACACAGTTGGCTCTCTCCTTGCGCCTCTGTCTTTTTTCCTGCCAACTGCTAAGGCTTTTTGACTCGCCACACTTTAGCCCCGCCTTTATGGCTGCCCGCCAGCTCTGGCGATCGCTGGCAACTGACTCCCACGACTTGTGATCAATGTCACAGGACTTCATGTCGCGTTTGCAGGCATCTTTAAAGCGGAGACATGGACGGCCAGTGGGTCTGATACCAGTGGCGAGCTCGCTGTACAATGTGTCTTTGGGGATCCTGCCATCTTCCATGCGGCTCACATGGCCAAGCCATCTCAAGCGCCGCTGACTCAGTATTGTGTATAAGCTGGGGATGTTGGCCGCCTCGAGGACTTCTGTGTTGGAGATACGGTCCTGCCACCTGATGCCAAGTATTCTCCGGAGGCAGCGAAGATGGAATGAATTGAGACGTCGCCCTTGGCTGACATACGTTGTCCAGGCCTCGCTGCCATAGAGCAAGGTACTGAGTATTGTGTGATATTAACAGTACAGTAATTGGTGGTACTGGTAGGTGGCAGTGTTTTCTGCTGGGTGGAAGGAGGGTGATGTTCATTTGGGTTGTAGAAGCATCTTACAGCGGCAGGGGGAGCAGCCTTAGAGCTTGGAGAAAGAAGCCGAGAGAGAGACACCGAGACAGACAGACAAACAAGAGACATTCACAGGGCTTTTTGGTTCTCACCCGTCCACTTCACAAGGAGCTACCATGACATTTTGGTCTCACCCTTGCAATGTGCCGTCAAGCACAGAAATTTAAAGACTAAAGAATTTTTAAATGCTACAGAAGCAAGGGGGTCTTGCAAAAGGAAAATATTAAGATTTTTTCTTCTTCTTGCATTTGATTTCATTTTTTTTTGAGGGGGGCAATTTTTGTTTTACAAAAATGGCAGCCAACTGTACTGCCAGTGCCAGCAAGACAAAAACCAAGAAGAAACACTTTGTGGCTCAGAAAGTGAAGCTGTTCAGGGCCAGTGAGCCCCTACTTAGTGTCCTGATGTGGGGAGTCAACCACACCGTGAGTAAGATCAGATCTGTCTTAATTATTGGAAGTATTTTGATTTATTTATTCATACATCTTAAAAAGGAGAATCTACTTTACTGAGAGGAGCTGGACTTGAGAGAGATGGCTTAAGATGCTCAATTGCCTCATCATTTTTCTTTTAGATCTTGATTTAAGATTGTGCATGGATTTTGAAAGAAAAAAGAAGCTGGATTACTTTGTGATTTTAAGTTTAATTTTTAGGGATGAATCTGGCCTTTCTGGAAGGAGGATTTGGAGCTAAAGGCCTGTTGGGTTTTAAGAGGATCTTTTAGGAGGGGAAGTGAGGAGGGAACCTCACTTAATAATGAATGATAATAAATATATTTGTTGCTGGACAATGTTTTAATGAAGTGAATTGTTTTATTTATGAAAATGGAAAGCAGGAATGTTAATTTTTTTTATCTTTATAAATATCCAGCTCAGGCCTGAGGGTGGAGTTAGGTTTTAATTTTAAAAAGTGTGGAAAATAATGTTATTTTGGTCGAGGGTTTTATTTATTGGGATGTTTAGCGCGATTTTTGTCTTTATTTCGGGCTCTTGTGAGGAATTTTCTCTCAGGCCCAAAACGGGGGGAGATTTTATTTTTTATTTTAAATTATTTTTTAAAATTCCTTCACAGTTTAACGCTGGGTTGTAGTTTGCTTTCTCCCTGGATCTTTCGGCCTTTATTTTCCTCACTCGGCGGCTTCAAAGTTTAGTTTAAATTTATTCACATTTTATGAAGAAAAATTTATCTTAAATAAAACCAACCTTATCCGGGCTGTGTCATTAAAAAAAAAAATCATCCTCCTTTCCCACGTTTTTATCTGCTTTGCCGTTTCCGGCAAACGCGCCTCTCAGGTTGGCCTCTCTCCTTAGGCAAGTCCGAGGCTTCTGCGGCCTAGCTCTGCCCAGCTTACGGTTTTACCCTTCAAGAGAACTGTTTAAACTCTCTCAAAGGCATCAAAATCCTCCCTCCAAACAAACCTTGGAGATTAAGGAGGCAGGGCAATGATTTAAGTGAGTATTTGGTTTTTTTGGGGTGGATATGTTAGCTTTACACAATTGTGGGTTATGGTTTATAATTTGTCTTGTGTTTTGAGCCCAGTAATTCCTGTAATTTTATGATTTCAGTCTGGGATTGCAGCACTTAGAGTAATTTTACGTTTTCAAACATATTTGTGATTGCGTGCGTTTGTTAATTTTCAGCATCCTGCCAAGTGGGTTATAAAGAGGTAATGAAAGTTCCTTGAGGGATTGATGTACATCTTGATGTGGTGACTTCCTCCCCTACTTTGTATAATACGTCGATGAATTTTTGTTCGGCAAGGGTATTGAAGGATGTGGCGCCAATGCAGATAGGTGGAGAGGTGACAGATCAGCCATGATCTCAATGAATGATGGAACAGGTTTGAAGGGCTGAATGGCCTCCTCTTGTTTCTAATATAGATCCACCTGGGAGCCCTCATCATGTGGCTACGGAGCATTGCAGCCGGGAGATTTGCCTGCAAAACTGGGAGTTGGGAAGTAGCACTGTGGACATCCTTTTGGGTAGATCAGAGTGGTTGGCGGGGCTGTATTATAACCGCTAGCTCTTGGTAGCTGGGTTCACCCCAGTCATAAATAAAGGATGCCTCAGATTTGAAGAATTAATATTTCAAAAATCTGAGTGATCTGCAATGGTTAGGATAGTGACTTCTCAATTTAACCATGATTTCAAATCTTCTGTTCTCCTGACCATGCTGGCTAGGAATCGCAGACGAACACTCCAGTAAGGATAAGGAGTAGTAACCCCTGCTGATTTTTTCTTCCCCCTCTCTAGCCCAGATGTACTGACATCAATTGTAGAGACCCGACTGCTGCTGAGGCTGAAATCAGCTAGTTCAGCACAGTCTGGAAATTGAACCTTCTTGCACTGTATGACTCAGTTTCACAATGGCCAGTCCAATTGCCCATTGATCCATTGGAGGAGTCTATACTGTGACTTTATTTTAACATTGTTTCTAAAGCTGTTTATTTCATTTCTCTACCCAGACAGATGAAGTTTGATAGGGTAGTTGTAAAGAAAATGTTTTCACTTCTGAGGGAGTCCAATAGGAGGGCATAAATAGAAGATAGTCACTAATAAATCCAATAAGGAATTTAGGAGAACTTTAAGCTGAGAGTGGTTAGAATGTGACCCTTGCTACCACATGGAAAAGTTGAGGGTGAATAGCATAGATGCATTTAAGGCGAAGCTAGATAATTACATGATGGAGAAAGGAATGGAAGGACAAGGTTGGATGAAGTAGACATGGAGGATAAACACCAGTTGGCCGAATGGCCTGTTTCTGTCCTGTAAATGCTATAATATGTATATGTATTTTATATCCCAAAGTCTATCCCAACTGTTGCGGTTGGGGGTGGGGATGGCGTAATCCATCGTAATCTGGATGAGGGGTCATGTTCTGTGTGA
This sequence comes from Heterodontus francisci, assembly GCF_036365525.1. Classification (NCBI taxonomy): domain Eukaryota; kingdom Metazoa; phylum Chordata; class Chondrichthyes; order Heterodontiformes; family Heterodontidae; genus Heterodontus; species Heterodontus francisci. The sequence goes on from NC_090403.1 coordinate 51,180,907, forward strand.
AGTATACACGGCAATTAAATTTTGTGACACTTCGGAATGTAGGTCAGGCCACAGGAGAGTATGGACACCAGGCCAGTTATGCTCACCTGCAGAATTTCACTTTCCTTACAAAACAACGGCACATTTAATAAACCTGTGAAATAGGTAAAGGAGATTTCACTGGTGATTGTGAGTTGTTGCAGTTCTTTTTGTGCCACTAGCCTTTTTACATGAGTGAAATAACACTTGGTCGTCAACTTAACTACACGGGTAATGCTTTCTGGCTGGGGTGGTTCTTGCTGTGGAGTTTGACCTGTCCTTTAATTCATCCTTTTTGACATCTGCTGCAAGCATTTTAGCACAAGAATCAAAAATGTAGCTAGTTTACCTGGAGAATAATGGGTGCTCAGGAGTCATTTTAAGGCATTTAAACATTTTTTAAAAAATCCCCACTTCAGGTTTCTTCCATCACATTTGGGTACTGCTCCATATACAACTGTTGCTGTCTGGTACCCCAGCCAATTGGCCATCTTGCATGTATGAATGTTTTGGCTGTAGGGGCCATCACAGCTGAGCTTGATACTGTGCAATTTTTCCAACAGCACTGGATAAGAATGGGAACGCTAGCCATGTGATGCTGAGGCCAATTATAGCCTCACTTCTTCCTCTTGCTCAGATCAGCCAACTTGTCACTTTCTGTGAATAGAACATGGGACTGTCCTCGTGAGTATGGCTCAGTCAAACACCACATAGTTCAGTTGCCAACTGAGCCATTAGGGTGAGCAAGTTGCAGCTTGAACTGTCCTCTTTGTCTTTTCAATGCAAAAACCTTGACAAGTTTGGGTAAGGTTGTTGACCAAGGGTGTCCAAACTGCGGCCTTTGACCCCTGGACGTTTGGCTTCCAAAGCTCAGACAACCCAGTCCGATTTGCACTTTTACCACTTTTTACACTTCTTTATTTGTTCATGAGATGTGGGCTTCACTGGCAAGGCTAGCATTTATTGCCATCTCTTATTGCCCTTGAGAAGGAGCTGGTGAGTTGCCTCCTTGAAATACTACAGTCAGTGTGGTGTAGGTACACCCACAATGCTGTCAGGGAGTTCTGGGATTTTGACCCAATGACAATGAAGGAATGGCAATATAGTCAGGATGATGTGTGACTTGGAGGGGACCTTGCAGCTGGTGGTATTCCTATGTTCTTCTGGGTGATAGAGGTCACGCGTTTGGAAGATGCTGTCAAAGGAGTCTTGGTGAGTTGCTGCAGTCATTTTGTCTTGCATTGAGCTCCTTGGGCCTGGAGATATGGCAAGGGCTGTTGTTAGTACTTTAGATGGTGGGTTAGAAACATAAAGATTTGCAACTTGAGAAATATGCCTGCTAATAGGAATATTGATTCAGACTCCATCTGGTTCAAGAGGCCCTGTGGTAGCCCTCGAAGACAAAAATGCTTGGACACTTCTTATCATAAATCCCAAGAGCGATTCATAACTTAACTGAACGTGGGTTGCTACTTTGAAATCAGTCCTCTGTGGCTACTCTTATGTTTTTATAAAACATATATTAGAAAGTGTAATGCGGAAGCTGTATTATGTTTCTTCCCCTTGTTGTGATTGGTGAGCGGGCTCACCGTGCAGTTGGTTCCAGAATACAAGATCACAAGACGGTTTGGGTGGAGAAGCCTCTTACTTATGCCCCTATGGTCCCATTTTTACAAATTACCAGCTTTCCCATTTTCCCATTACAGCATTTGGTTGCTTCCTAAATGAGCCCAGTATCCTGGCAAGATCCATTTTTGATAACTCGGGTTGATCGTCCTCTATGACACCTACACATTAGGGTTATTTATTATGACATACCAATGTGGCATGACCTAACATAACCAGTTTATTGAATTGTAATGCATGGAATTGATCATATTTTACATATTTTATTGTTCAATACTATAAGTTCAGAAACTATTTTTGCCATTGTTCATATCTCTAATTCTACATAAAACTTGTCTTCTAAACTCAGCTTAGAATTTTTTTTACTTTTTGGAATTGTGTGGCACTAGCTGTAACATGCAAGGGACAGCAAAAATAGAAATAAATAAAAATAACACAGCAAGAGGAGTTCAACACCAAATTATATACAGCAGACAGTAAGCTTAAGTACAAACTCATAACAAAGGCTTGATCCAGCAAGATTAGGCAGATGAAAGATCTGAGGCATAATTATCAGGGCTCCCAAGGATCAAGCAACAATGACAGGGGCATTTGGACAGTTCAGTTGACATAAAATCTATGTGGGGGTGAAAATCAGAGGAAGTTGGGCAAAAAATAATCACATGGAGAGCTGAAGAGACGTGCAGTTGGAACAGTGCTTTGGATGGTTCTTATTCCTGGCTACAGTAAAACGGGAGAGAAAAAGAAACAACTTGGATTTATATAGCACCTTTCACGATCACTCAAAGCGCTGCACAACCAATGAAACTTTTGAAATGGAATTGCTGTTGTAATGTAGGCAAATGCGGCATCCAGTTTGTGTATAATCGGGTTCCATAAACAGCAATGATATAACCGACCAGATAATCTGTTTTAGTAAAGTTGGTTGATCGATAAGTATTGGCCTACACATTGAAGAACTTGCTTGCTGTTCTTCAAGTAGTGCTGTGGGATCTTTTACATCCGCCTGAGAGGGCAGACGGTTTAACGTCGTGTGAAAGACGGTACCTCCGCCTTTCTGCCAGTCCTACATTGAAGTGTCAGCCTTGATTATGCGCTGAAGTCCTGCAGTGGAGCTTGAACCTATGACCTTCTAACTCCGAGGCGAAAGTACCACTGAGCCAAGGCTGAGACCTAAAATACAATATCCTCTCATACCCCTGTAGCAGAATGTAGTTTTGCAGATGTGGCAAGAAAAGCAGGTGTGAAATATGAATCTCATGGGAAGTGAATTTATCAATCACAGTCTTGTTGTAACGTGCTTTCGTGATATTGGGGTTAACTAAAGGTGATTTAGTTTCTGTCACTCTACCTCTCTCTTTTCCTTTAAGATGCTTTTTAAAATCTACCTCCTTGACCAAGCTTCTGTCCTAATATTGTCTCATGTGGCTCAGTGTCAAACTTTCTTTGATAATGCTCCTGTGAAGCACCTTGGGACATTTTACTATATTAAAGGCAGTATATGACTGCTTGTTGCTGATAAAGTAGACATAGAGAAGATGTTTCTATTCTGCTTGTGGGGAGATCAAAACCAGAGATCATAAATATAAGACCATAGAATCATAAAATGGTTATAGCACAGAAGGAGGCCATTCAGCCTGTTGGGTCTGTGCCAGCTGTCTGCAAAAGCAACTCACCTAGTCCTACTCCCATGCCTTTCCCTCGTCACTAGATAGTCACCAATAAATCCAATTGGGAATTCAGGAGAAACGTTTTTACCCAGAGAGCGGCTAAAATGTTGAACTCGCTACCACAAACAATAGTTGAGGCAGATCACATAGAGGCATTTAAAAGGAAAATAGATAAACACAAGAGGGAGAAAGGAATAGAAGGATATGTAGATAGTGTTAGATGAAGTAGGGAGGAGGCTGATCTGGAGCATAAACACCAGCATAGACCAGTTGGGCTGAGCAGCCTGTATTTGAGTTGTAAATTCTGTGTAAACCATGTTTTACAGCAAAGCTATACACATCTGAATGGGATTACTTACTTTCTAAATTTGAATTCAGGGGTATGTATTTTAACTGTGCAAAGCTGTTTCTGCAATTTTAGATTGGGGGAAATTTGCTCGACTAATGGAGAGGAGAAGTTGTCTTCATAGTGACAATGTCTGCCCTTTGCTTCAGCAGTATAAACAGAATGATTCCAGAGTTTCAGATCAGAACTGATGTAAATTAGACTTGCTTCAAGAATAAGTGCTAATTTTGTTGCCAGTATAAATTGGCAATTGACTTGATTTAACCTTCCTTTTCTCAATCTATTTTGCCTGTCTCCAAAATACCGACTTGTTGTCATCTTTTTCACAGTGACTGTTTCCTCTGTTGCATCCAGTGAATCTCAGTGCTTTTGATAAATTTGTATATTTTTAAGTCTGAATATATATGGATGTATACGGTGTCAGGAATCATGTCCACGTGTCTCCACAAGCAGCTTCAAAAAAAGTGATGTAAGTGCTGTTTGTGCAGCAGCCATTCGCCTGCCAAATGGATTTGATTGTTGATTATATTTACGATATGGGAATGAATACAACAACTGTGTTCCTATAGCACTTTTAATGTAGTAAAACGTCCCAAGGAGATTCACAGGAACATTCTAAAGCAAAATGGACACTAAGCCGCATAAGGAGATATTAGGGCAAAAGACCAAAAGCTTGGGAAAAGAGGTCGGTTTCAAGGAGCATCTTAAAGAAGGAGAGAGAGGTAGTGAGGCGGAGAGGTTTAGGGAGGGAATTCCAGAGCTTAGGGCATAGGCAGCGGAAGGCTCGGCTGCCAGTGGTGGAACAATTAAAATTGGGTGCTCAACAGGCCAAAATTAGAGCAGTACAGATATGTCGGAGGGTTGTAAGGCTAGAGGAAATTACAGAGATATGGAGGGGCGAGGCCATGGAAGGATTTGAAAACAAGGACTAGACTTTTAAAATTGAGGCATTGGTTAACCGGGAACCAATGCAGATCCGCTAACACGAGGTGATGGGTGAACGGGATGGCATAAAAGCCATTCAGCCTGTTCAATTCACCATGTTGCTCAAAACTGGAGAGTTGAGTTTTTTTTTTAATAAGGCTTCATTCATGCTCTAGCAGGAAAAGGGAAAAGCTCCGCCTCACTTCAAAATCAGGTATGACTCTGAATTTACACTACAACTTCTGAGTGTTGGTGTTGATCGAATCTGTTTCACAACAGGACTATTGTTATATATGTGTCACCTAAAATTGGTCTCAGGCAGATCCATTAATAGATTCTGAACTTCTTTAAACTTGATCGGCATCTGGGAACATGAATCCCGTTCATGTCCAAGGCAGCTAGCCAGATTTGTGACTCCTTATACTTCAGATGTGACAGGTTTCCCAGAGGCAGCCTTTACTTGTGGAATATAGAAAATACCTTGCTCTGAGCTAGAATTTACCCCCATCTACTGAACTAACTCTGAGTAATACAAACATTTTATTTGTATTCACCACGATTAAGTACTTAGTGTAGAGATTACCATTTGTCAATTCATTAGAGGTGCCATCATACTACACCACTGCAAGACTACTATCTGTGTACGGTGATGTGGGTCAGCCTGAGCCGAGTTGCACTGTGAAGTTTTGTGTAGCTTTGCAGCCAGGATAAGCAGGAATCTACAAGCCTGCATCACACTGCCCTGAAGACCATCGAAATGCTGGTTAAATTTTATCGTCAGCAAAGAATGAGCAGGACAGTTAGTAATTTGGTTTATGTCATATTGGAATGTATTGGAAATGGGCCGATAGTGACCTTTCTTAATTTCACACTAGACTAAAATCATTTAACATCTACACAAATTGTCTAGTCAAACCATAAGTCAACATTATATTCATGAGCTAAACAACAAAGTTTGGTGACACCTTATGAAGTTTCCCCTTTCACTTCCTTCCTTTTATGTTCCTTCATGTATTCTGTTCCTGTTTCACTCCTGTCTATTTCAACTTGCTGAAAATACGACAAGCAGATTTTTTTCCACTCCAATTGTCTTCCCTTTTTCTAACCCCCACCCCATATTTTCCTGAAGGCAGAAATTCTTACTGGTGTGCAGTTCCTTGGGCTCCTGCATTCTTCTGGCACTTCACACAAGTTACCATTCCTGTTCTTGTGTGAACATAGCCAGTGACTGCTGCCAGGGTGCTCAAGGTGACGGCAACACAACTGAGCCTGATCCTGTTCTCCTCATCTAATAACCCTGTAGGTGCACTAGCCCTCAGGAATTGCTGTTTCGCGACCAGGAGTAATTTCCCCCATCCCTGGGTCATCCCTACTCTGAGATCAGGTAACATAACATAAGAATGAAAGATATAGGAGCAGGAGCAGGCCATATAGCCTGCACAGTGGCGCAGTGGTTAGCACCGCAGCCTCACAGCTCCAGGGACCCGGGTTCGATTCCGGGTACTGCCTGTGTGGAGTTTGCAAGTTCTCCCTGTGTCTGCGTGGGTTTTCTCCGGGTGCTCCGGTTTCCTCCCACAAGCCAAAAGACTTGCAGGTTGATAGGCCAATTGGCCATTATAAATTGTCACTAGTATAGGTAGGTGGTAGGGAAATATAGGGACAGGTGGGGATGTTTGGTAGGAATATGGGATTAGTGTAGGATTAGTATAAATGGGTGGTTGATGTTCGGCACAGACTCGGTGGGCCGAACGGCCTGTTTCAGTGCTGTATCTCTACTCTAAAAAAAAATATAGCCCTTGAAGCCTTCTCTGCCATTCAGTAAGATCATGGGTGATCTTCTATCTAAATGCCACTTTTCTGCCCTATCATTTTTATTATTTGTTTTTGGGATGTGAGCATCACTGGCAAGGTCAGCATTTATTGCCCATCCCTAATTGCCTTTGAGAAACCATATCCGATATCCCTTGATTCCCTGAGTATTAGAAAATTTATCGATCTCATTCTTAAATGCACTCAATGACTGAACATCCACAATCCTATGGGGTAGATAATTCTCTGAATAAAGAAATCTCTCCTCATTCAGTTCTAAATGGCTGATCCCCATATAGTGAGAGTATGAATCCTAGTTCTAGTCTGTCCAGCCAGGGGAAGTAGCCTCTCAGCATTACCCTCTCAAGCCCTCTAAGAATTTTCTACCTTTCAATTAGATAACTTCTCATTCTTCCGCACTGCAGAGAATATAGATCCATTCTACACAACCTCTTCTCAGATGATAACCCTCTCATCCCAATCTGGTGAACCTTTAACCTGGCATACTTTGGCCTGTATGCTTTAACTCATCGGGCAATTTGGATGAGATGTGAAACTGCAATGTTGAAAATGTTCAAGTGGATGGTAAAGATCCCTTGAGAGTTTGCCTTGTCTCCTGATCAGTCTTCCTTCCTCAACAAACACATCAAAAATCAGTTAACATCACATTTACCTTAATTTTATTTTTTGGATATTGTTGCATACAAAATGTTTGATGTATTTGCCAATGTCATGTCATGCTAGGCCCCCACTAGCTAAGAATGAAGCACATTAATTTTGTCATGAACATTGATTTGAAACTGTTACTGGAGTGAAGAAAGGACTTGTTAAACAGATCAGCCATGGCTGGAAAAGACATTTGCATATTAACAGACAGTGATTGGAAGGACAAAGGACCATTCCCTGACGCGTTCAACCCATAATGGACCTTGATCACCAGGTATTGTGCGTAAAAGGAGCATTCCAGAGACTGCTAAGGTGATACAATCCAAGACGTGGTCAGACCAGTTAGTCACATGACTAACCTGCTTGACAACCTGGGTTTTTCTGAATTGTACAAACAGTTTGAACTGAGAAAGTCTGTTTGCTCCTGAACTGAGAATATCTCTCCTGTCTGCTCCCATCTCTTTCTCACAAGCCTCTGAATCCACTGAAGGCACATGAACCCCAAGAGAGAAGAGTCTCCTACAGCAAACAAGGTTTAAGAAGAATACTGGGCCCCAACGAAAAGCAAGATCTACCTATAATCTAGGACTCTACAGTGAGCTCAAAGAACCATAACAAAAACTCTTCAGATATTGCCTCAAACTTTTCCACTTTATTTTTCCTCTGCTCTATTTGCACGTCTATCACGTATGCATGCCAGCTTGGGTGCATCGTGTATCTGTAGGCGTCAACCGAATTAGAGTTTAAGTTCAAGTTTAATAAATTTCAGCTTTTCTTCTTTAAAGTTAAGAAAGCCTGTTGTGCTGGTTTCTTTGCCTTATAATTGGAAAGCGGTGAACAAGGATTCACCAAGGGGGAGCTAAAAACATGGTGTGTTTAAAATTAAACCCTATTTTGGTAAGACATGGTGAAGGCTGAATGGGAACCCTAGACCTCTTTCTCACCTTGTTGTAACAGTCACACCAGTGGCTACATGCCAAAGTAATTAATTGTATATGAAGCACTTTGGGATGTTTCTAAAACATTTAATAGGGTACCAAGCTGTGGTAGGGCTGTGGAAGCTCAGTCATTGAGTATGTTTAAAGTAGAGATTGACAGATTTCTAAATACCAATGACATAAAGGGATATGGGGATAGAGTGGGGAAAAAGGCATTGAAGTGGATGATCAGCCATGATCGTATTGAATGGCAGAGCAGGCTCAATAGGCTGAATGGCCTACTCCTGCTTCTATGTTCCTATGTTCCATATAAATGCAAGTATTTTCTAGCCACCCATGCAGTGACAATTGCTGCTCTCTGTTGCCTATCTCGTCGTCATTCTTTATGTAGCCTGTAGTTGTTAAACTGAGACCCCCCCCCCCCCCCCCCGCCCTCTCCAGTGAATATAAGATATCACATGGCACTATTTCAGTGTCCTGATCAATACTTATCCCTTACCCAACATCACTAAAACAGATTATCTGGTCATTATCATATTGCTGTTTTGTGGGAGCTTGTTATGCACAAATTGGCTGGTGTGTTTCCTACATTACAACAGTGACTACACTTCAAAAGTATTTCATTGGCTGTAAAATGCTTTGGGACGCCTCGAGGTTGTGAAAGGCGTTATATAAATGTAAGTCATTCAAGATGGTGAGTGTTCGACAGATATTGTCCTGTGTTGTCTACAGGTGTACAGTTTCCTGAAAAGTGCGACTTGGTCGTGATCAGGTATGGGAAACTTAAATGGTTTTATGTCTACTCCTTAGTTTGAGTGCTTCAGGTCCAGTTATCATGCTCAAGATGCTACCCAGCTGATTCAGAAAGTGAGACCTTTCTAAGTGGGCATATGGATTGCCTGTTTGTTCAACTTCACCAATTCCATTCTCACTCACAGGAGTTAGTTAGGTGAATGCCCTCACCTACCACCCCCTCTGAAGTTTCTTCCTGTCTATAAACAGCCTGCTTTTGCTTGTCATTGCCCCAGAAATTGGGAATATTGATGCTACCTTTAATATGCTGTAATGGGTGTTGAGATAGCTGTCACCTAGACTGGTAGGATTTTTATGGTTGTGAGTATAGGATCCTTCAAGCCCTTCAGTTTTTGTTCATGTTAGCAAAATATCATACTGATAAAGACGTGAATAATTTTCTCTTTTTAAAATAACAACCTGATAATGGTTTTGCAAAAATCTTTTCTTTGTTATAGATTTGTATATTAATTCAGTTAGTCACAACTGGAATCATGGTTGCTTATTGAATCTTCTGAAACTAAAAGGCACATTCTGTGTTGCCAGGTTAAGTTACTGTAGCATTTATGCTAAGTGTAGATTTCACTTTAAGTAACTTTTACTTAATTGATGGAGAATCACTAAAATTAGTGTTTTTTTTAAAATACGTTACTCACTGTGTGCAGGGTACCCAGCAGGCAATCAAGCAGATAGAATTCTGAACTATAGAACCAAATCAGTGGAGTACAAGGAAAAAGATAAGACCACACTTTGTGACTGCTGTGTTCAGTTTGGTCACCGATACACAAAGGAGGCATTCAAGTCTTGGAGGCGTTGCAGTGAGGAGGCTTGACACCCCCAGCATCAGAGGACTGAGTTGTGAGGAAAGACTGGAGGAACTAGGGCTTTTCAGCCTTGAAGTGAGGTAAATAAGACAGAACCTAATAGAGTGCATAAGATAGTAAACATTACATTAAAGTTTAAGTCTTTAAATGTAACAACAGGACAAGGGAGCACAGGTTCAAAGGCTAATGCTTTCACACTGGAGGAAGAGGACAAAATACCAGCCATACAACTTAAAAATAAGTTAAGGGAACAAAATTGGTGGATTTTATGTATATTTTATTAAAATAGTAAAGCAAAAAAAATAACAGGACTTAAAGACAGACAAATCTCCAGGTCCTAACGGTTTTCATCCAATGTACTGAAGACAATAGGTGAGGAAATTGCAGATCCAAATTGTTCTGGAGTCAGAATTGTGCCTTGGGTTTGGAAAATTGTAAATGCCACTATTATTTAAAAAGGCAAGGAAAAGAAACGGTGTAACTACAGGCCTGTTAGTTTTATACTGATTATAGGACAGTTACTGGACTCTATCATCAGAGATAGAATGACTGAGCACTTGGCTAAGTATCAGGTGGTCAAAGAGAGTCAACATGGATTTGTGTAGGGTAGGTCATGTCTGACTAATCTAGTTGTATATTTTGTAATCACAAGGGGAGTGGCCAAGGATATTGCCTATATGGACTTCCAGAAGGCACTGGATAACGTTCTAAATAAGAGATTATTAGCAAAAATGAGAGCAGATGGAATTTGAGGTAATCTTGTGACATGGATTGGTAATTGGTTGGGAGGTAGGTACCGGAGTAAGGATAAAGACTTTGTTTTCTGATTGGTGTTTTACAAGTGATGTTCCCCAGGGATCTGTACTGGGACCTTAACTCTTCACCATATATATATTAATGACTTGGACGAAGGAGTAGAGGGTTGTATTCCAGGTTTGAAGATGACACTAAGTTAGCAGGAACATCAAGTTGTCTGGGTGGCAGGAGGAAGTTACAAAGCACAGATTCACCAGAACGCTACCAGGTCTTAAAGGGTTAAATGACGAGGACAGATTATACATATTTCTTTGAGTTTAGACGGTTGAGGAGTGATTGAAGCAAGGTATGATTTTTTTCTGGTGGGGAATCCAGAACAAGGGGGCATACCCTCAAAATTAGAACTAGGTCATTTCGGAATGAAACGGTTTCACACAAAGGGGAGTGAAAATCTGTAACTTGCTCCCCAAAAGGCTCTGGACGCTGGGAAAATTTACATTTTCAAGACTGGGATTGACATTTTTGTTAGGTAAGAGTTTCAAGGGATATGGAACAAAAGTGGGAAAATGGAGTTGAAGTACAGATCAGCCATGATTTAATTGAATGGCCCACTTTTGTTCTTGTGTTCCTATGACAAGAAATTCTTCACACAAAGAATGATGAATACGTAGATTGAACTTTGAGGTAGGAAGGCAAAAACACTAGTTATTTAAGAAACTGTTGGATACTGTGGGTGTGGAGAGGAAGGGGAAGAGTGTAGGTTTATTCTCCATAGATAATTGATCTAAGATTAGCTGAATGGCCTTCCCACCCATAAGGAAGTGATCTTTTGAATTTGTTCTTGCAAATTATATGTTACTAGAACAGTCTTGTCTTTTTCCAAAGGATTGATGCAGCTGTGATTATTGCTACTTTGAATTTTGTTCTCTTGTCCCTTCTAAGTCCCCAAATATGCCATCTTACGTGTTCTTCCTCTTTCCTGCATCTTCACAATGTTGGAATCAAGCCTCATTGTACCGCCCCTAAATTTTCCCTTCCTTTTACTGCCTACAGGATTTTTTTAAAAAACAAGCTTGGTGTCATCTATTCACTAGTACTTGATTTATCTCCTGTCCTACTCTTTTAAACTTGGTGGTGTTCTGCACTTTGGACCTTTGTTCTTTAGCTAGGTTTCTCAATAACAATTGAAATATTACAATGGTCTGTGTTTTTATGACTGTTGTAATAGAAATTAAAATGTGACTCATTTGTTCTTTAGATGAAGCACCAATTATTCAGCTTCCAAGGCATGGAATCGGCTGAGTGGGGGGGAATGTCTGAACAGGTAGAGAGCTAGAACTGAACGTCTGCTACTGGACCTGTTCATTGCCGACTCTGGTTTTTGCATGATGTTTTGCTGAATTATATGGTCCTTGCAAGACTGGAAACACCAGGTGATCTGGCATTCTGGGGCGTGATACACCAACAACAAGGGCTCACATCCTGTGCAGTCAGAAAAGAACAGTTTCAGTGTAACTCTTGTATTGTTGGAGTATAGGATTGGGGCAGAAGTACCAATTTCAAAACTTCTTCCTTAACTTTCATCCCAGTCTCCTTACAGTTATTATTGCAGTTGTGTGTTTTTGAATATTACTAAGCTATACATTGACCTGTGTAAATCGTTTGTTTTGTCACCCCTCTCTCTATCATTGCTTTTCTACTGCAGCCTGGGTCTTGGGAGAATGACCTAACTGGATTACTCTCCAGCATTTATATGTAGGCATTGACCTTGAATGTTCAGTTGTTGATCTCTCATCTTTGAATCAGAGGTCATGGATTCAATCCTTACTTCAGAGACTTGAGCATACGAACCAGGCTGGCTCTTCAATGAAATACTGAGGTAGTGCGGCATCTGGCGGCATCTCTTAGATGAGGTAATGTAAGAAAACGCAGCAGTCTATTTGCGCACAGCAAAGACTCACAAACAGGAATGTGATAATGACCAGATCATTTGTTTTAGTGATGTTAGTTGAGTGATAAATATCGGGCAGGGAGAACGCCTCTGCTCTTTTTTGAAATAGTGCCATGGGATCTTTTTATGCTCACCTGCGAGGGCAGCGGGGCTTCAGTTTAACGTCCCAACCGAAAACTGCACCTCTGATGGTACAGTGCTTCATTAGTACAACCTTCTGACTCCGAGGTCAGACTGCTACCCACTGAGCTACAGCTGACACTGCACTGGGACGTTTGCCTATGTGCAAGGTGCTGACATCACTTCACACACAATAGTTGCTCCTACACACAAAGGTGCTTTGTCATCATGTCGCCAGCAGTAAATATACCACCACAGCTGGAATTGCACATTAATTCCAAACTGGTGCCGATTGGGTCAACAATGTAAAGAATAGGTCTTCCAGCCATAGGTGTTAAAACAGTACGGAACATTTTTAAGAGAAAAATTGTGAGAGATGGAGTACTTTGTAGGCAGTGTACTTTTTTTTTTAAACAAAAGAAAAGTAAGACATATTTATTCTTGGAATGCCAACCATTTCGGCATCAAGCACCCTCAGGTCACTACAGCCAGATGTAGAGTAAAGACCACTCCACACTGCCCCAATCTCAGAAGGCGGGTAAATAGAGTTGAGGTAAAGATTAATCATGATCTAATAAAATGGTGGAACAGGTTCAAGGGACTGAATGGCCTATTCCTGTTCCTACAAGTTGTAATCTTTGAATGAGATTCCCAATTTGTGCTCTTGACAGTTCTAATGCTGTAACTCCCTGTCCACCAGGAGCTGCATGGTGACTGCCCAACCCATTTTCACATAGCAACAGACAGAAGAGACTTCCGCCCCAAGGGGCTGGGCTGGACTGGATTTGAATGCTGGTCCCAGAGGTGAAAACCAGTGTCTAGGCCACTGCACCACTCTGTTCCGTGGAGAGTATTTTCTATAGATTTTCTTTTAATTGATATCAAAGAATTGGAATGAAAACTCAAATTGAAAGGAATGAACAAGCTCACAAAAATACTACAGTAAAAGTCTGATTATGTGCACTCTCACTTATCTACCAGACTTTTCATGGGAGTTTGGGGTTAGTCTTGCATAAACCAGGTAAAAATCAAATTGAGTGTTTTTAATTGATTTTTCCCCCTACCTCATCTCTCAATCCAGCAGTTATCTGTATCCAATACTGAGTAGGATAAACTATTCATGAAGCTCCAAAGTTTAGTTTCAAGTCTGGAATCCACAGGTCTCAGGTCTCATCTGAAGATGTTTGAAACTTGATTAGATAATTTAAAATAAACCAATCAGTTTCAGGTAGCAACGTACAAGCATACAGCACTTTTAAAATTGTCTCATCATCTTTGTGTCCAAATCCCTCGTTCCTCCCTATCACTTTAATCTTCTCCAGTCCTACAACCCCCTGAGAATTTCGTGCTTCTTCTAACTCTGGCTTATTGTGCATCTTCAACGTGCACTGCCCCATCATTAGTGGCAGCATCTTAAACCCTAGGCCCTAAGCTCTGGAAATCACCCCTCCCCCCCCCCCCACCCCCCCACCAAATATCCATTTCTCCTACTTTAAGATGCTCCTTAAAACCTACCTCTTTGACCAATTGGGCTGGATTTTGTTCTCCCCCATGCGTCAGGGTCTATGGCCGGGGGTGGGGGGGTGGGTGGCCTGAAGATGCCTCCAGGAGAGGGCTGCCACCCACCCTGACACTGGGAGGGACAGGCCTGATATTACCAGTGGCGGCGAGGCCTCATGGCGCCCCCCCCCTCCCCCGTCGCTTGGTGATGGGACCCCATTTGAATATTTAACTAAATTAAAATTAATGAATTAATGATACTTATGCCACCGCCTGATGTCCCACTGCAACCTTTGGCCCGGTGGCCAGCACTCCTGTGTCTTTGGATCCCTGCCCGGGGAAACGAGGTGCCACACTGGTTGGCGGGGGGGGGTGCGGGGGTGGGTGAGGAGGAGGAGGTAAGTTTATCAGACGGTGGCGGGGGGGGAATCGGGGTCAGAGTAACACCACTGGTGTAGGGAATGGTGGGAAGGGTTTGAGGTTAAAGTTTATACAGTTTTGGCGAGGGAAGATCAGATGGACAAGGTAAGTGTTTTGATGGGGGAGTAGGGCAAATAATTAATTGTTATTGGGGGGTGGGAGAGGGGCAGAAGAAATGACTTTATTTTTATTTACTTTAACTTTAAATATTTAAATTTACTGGTAGGGCTCAAAGCCCTTTAAACGTGGCGTCAGCACTTGCGCACAGCCAGCCCTCTCCATGCGATCGGGGTGGGGGTGGTGGATGCGGCCCACCCCGGCTATTTAACTGAGCCTCCGCACGGAAGATTCGGGCGGCACCGTCATTCTCTTCGCCCGGCATCGGCGGCGGGCACAGAAGATTGAGCCCATTGTCTCCTTTGGCTTGGTGTCAATTTTTTGTCTGATTACATTCCTGTGAAGTGCCTTGGGACAAAGTTTTACTACATTAAAGGTTCAATGTAAGCACAAGTTGTTATTGTATCGCATCAATATGAAAGTGTGACATTTGTCTTTAATATAAACACACAATGCTATGTATGTTAATTTTTTTTAAAGCTTGCCAAGGCTGATAAGATCTGATTAACTAAAATGTTTAGGTTTACAAAACACTTATCCTGTATAATTACTATTTTCATATAGGCTGAAAGGATTACTATATAGTAGCTATAAAAACTGTTTCACCTAATGTCTGTATTTTGAGCAGTAATGCTTACTACTGTGTTGGTGATTGTTGGTTTCCACAGTCAATGCATTGCTACTGTGCAGTGTAGCGCTGTTGTAGGGTGAGATTTTGGTTGTGTTTGGCAATGCTTCTGCTGTCAAATTTCATCAATAATTACTGGCAACTTTCACAATCCCCTTGGCTGCTAATTTTGAAAATCAGCTTTTGAATTATTGTTTTAGTCATTCAGATTACTACCCGCGTTGCTAATTGAAGACTTTGTTGAAGTAACAGATAAACATTGCAAGTATTGAGAGTTTTTTTGTAGTATCAGAAGGTGTTGATGTGTGTGATTGTGCAGTTTCCTCATGCTGCAGGTTTAGGAGCTTTAATTAAATGATGGTTCAATAAAAGCATGTGTGTATAGTGGGGTGTATTTGTGACATGATCCAGTGTTGTATTTAGCGTTTTTCTACTAATATGCTAAATAAAGAAATAACAAATTGTGTAATACTTTGACCTTGCGATGCTCTTAATTCATTTCTTTAAATTACTGCCAATCAGTGACGAACCTGTAACCAACAATTGGCTTGCAGATGAGATATTAAACCAAGGCCCTGTCTGTCCTCCCAGGTGGACATTTTTCTAAATTCTTTCATGGGATGTGGGCATCACTGGCAAGGCCAGCATTTGTTGCCCATCCATAATTGCCCTTGACAATTGAGGGGCTTGCTAGGCTATTTCAGAGGGCAGTTAAGACCCACATTGCTATGGGTCTGGAGTCACATGTACGCCAGACCAGGTAAGGGTGGCAGATTTCCTTCCCTAAAGAACATTAGTGAACCAGATGGGTTTTTACGACAATCGGTGACCGTTTCATGGCACCATTACTGAGACTAGCTTTCAATTGCAGATTTTTTTATTAACTAATGGAATTTAAGTTCCACCAGCTATCGTGGTGGGATTGGAACCTGTGTCCCCAGGGACATTAACCTGGACCTCTGGATTACTAGTTCAGTGCCATTACCACTATGCCACCGTCTCCCCCAGAAGATAAAAGATCCCATGATTTTACTTAAGGGGAGCTCTTCCTGGTGTCTTGGCCAATATTTATTCATCAAACAACATCACAAAAACAGATTATTTGGTCATTATCACATTGCCTTTTGTGGGAGCTTGCTGTGCGTAATTTAGCTGCAATGTTTCCTGCATTACAACAGTTGCTACACTTCAAGTACTTCATTGGCTATAAAGTGCTTTGGGTTGTCCTGAGGTCATGAAAGACTCGACATGAATCCAAATTCTTTTTGTGTTAGATTCAGCCAGAACGGAGGACATGATTTTGCAATAGTGTAGTTAATTCTTTCTATGAGAACACCATTGTAATCAGTGACACAGAGTGCATTTGAATTTGGTGTACGTGCTTGCAGCCATTGCTGCCTAAATCTAACCACCTCCCCTTGATGTTGAGTGGCATTACCATCGCTGAATCCCCCACCATCAATCAGAGGACACCGTTGACCAGACACTTCACTGAACCAGCCACATAAGTACTGTGGCTTCAAGAAAAGGTCAGAGGCTGGGAATTCTGCAATGCGTAATCACCTCCTGACTCCCCAAAGCCTTTCCACCATCCACAAGACTCAAGTCCTGGGTGAGATGGAATACTCTCCACTTGCCTGCATGAGTGCAGCTCCAACAACACTCAAGAAGCTTGACACTATCCAAGACAAAGCAGTATGATTTGCAACCCATCCACCATCTTAAACATTCACTCCCTCCACCACTGATGCACAGTGTGAGCAGCGTTTACCCCATTTACAGGATGCACTGCAGCCACTTGCCAAGGTTCCTTTTACATGCAGTGTCCGAACCCATGACCTTTACCACCTAGAAGAACAAGGGCAGCAATCGCATGGGAACACCACCACCTACAACCTCCCCTCACACACCATTCTGCTTGGAACTATATCGCCGTTCCTTCATCCTTGCTGGGTCAAAATTCTGGAACTCCTATCCCAACAGCACTGTGGATATAACTGCACCACTTGGCTGCAGCGGTTCAAGAAGGCGGCTCACCACCACCTTCTCTGGGGTAATTGGAGATGGGAAACAAATGCTTGCCTTGCCATGGATGCCCATGTCCCATGAACAATTTAAAAAAAAAGATACAGAAACAAAATTGCATAACACTACTGCATAACATTTATAAACTACTGGTGGACCTACCACGGTGTTGCTCATGGTAAGTTAGAAATAATGTCTCATTTGGACCAGGACAGTTTTATCAGGAAATGCAAACTGCTGCTACAATATGGCACATCCCTTTAAGGGCTTTGATGTCTAATAGTGTGTAAGGAATCACTGGGCATGTTCAGCAGTTCATCAGACTACAAGCCAGAATGCTGTTTTTTTTTTGAGTGTCATTTGAATGTATTTACAATCTGGGATGATCTTTTTTTTCAGAAAAGAAACTCTGACTGTAATGGTTTGATTTTAGAAATACTGCTTGAGGCTTTTGATTTCTTCTCATAATTGTAATGCAGAGTTAATTGACAATAAGTACATTTATACAGAATGCAAATTAAAATTTATGTCTCTCCATCCAGAAGTCTGCCCTGGCAAATGAGGCGGGGTCTTGTGACCTCTTCTATTTCTTCGGTCAGTAATAAAGCTTCTTGTCCTTTCTGCTATTGACAACATGACCAAGATCAAGCTAGCCTGGTAAAATTATCGGTGATAGAAGAGTAAAATTATGAGGACAGGTTGCATGGATAAGGCTTGTATTCCTTGAGTATATAAGATTAAGGGGTGATCTATTGGGGTGTTTAAAATGATTAAAGGAGTTGGTAGGGTAGATAGAACCTATTTCCTCTGCTGGGGAAGTCGAGAACAAAGGGGCATAACCTTAAAATTAGAGCTAGGCTGTGCTAGGATTATGTCAGGAAGCACTTATTCACACAAAGGGCACTGGAAATCTGGAATTCTCTCTTCCAAAAAGCTGTTAAGGCTGGGGCTCAGTTGAAACTTTCAAAACTGAGATTGATAGGGTGGATAGAACCCACACACGAACCATGCCAAACCTACAAACACACACACACACACACACACACAAACACACAAACACACAAACACACACACACACACACATGCCAACACACACACAAACCCTCACCTCACACACACAAACACATTCCCAACCCACACACACATGCCAACATACATCCAACCCCCCCCATACACACACATGGACAAACATACACTCTGTCTTGCTGAAGTTATAGATAGCAATCAGTAGCAGAAATTGTCTTTTTTTCCTCCTCGCTAGCTCTGGGGCACTCAAGTGAATTCAAGCGTTGCTGTGGCTAATTTGCCTGAAATTTGCAAAGGCTGGGAATGGAACCAGGGACTTCCACAATCCATGTGTGTCAGTTTCACACAGACCATGCATTTGGCAACCAAGCTGTCAAGTTACATTTGACTATCAAAAGTATTTTGGGCTCTGATTCCACTGAGGATTCAAACTGGCAAATGTAGATATAGTGGCAATAACACGGTGGTGAAATTGACAAGTAGCTTTTACTAACTTCCTTTATTTTGTTCCACATCGGTGTGTTTCCTATGAATTATCTTCATCCTTCTTCCGATTTATAGTATCTTGTCAGGCAACCCATGTTGGCAATTTTAAGCACTGGAACTAATACAATTTGCTATAAAAGTGAGTTTACAGTGTTAACCGTTTCCTTTACAGATCAACGAGCTGAGCCATGTTCAGATCCCTGTAATGTTGATGCCAGATGACTTCAAAGCGTACAGCAAGATAAAAGTGGACAATCACCTTTTTAACAAGTAGGTGGATGTTGCTTTCTGTAGTTTTATTGTATAGATAAAAAAGATACCCTCAGATTTAATGATTTGAATCAGCTGTATTGAACTGTATCCTCAGAACACCCCCTTTGAACCTTACTTTATTGAGCATGGAAGCATATGCAGAGCTTTAAGAGTTTTCCAGTCTGTCAGATTAATTGAAATAATGTGCATCATTTTTAGTTCATGATGTGTTGGCTTTTGAATTCATTTCAAATTGTGACAATTTGAATTATTTTTTAATGTCCTTAAGAGATATAGTAATCAGGTCCATGAGTGAGATTTTCCCACATTTGTACTCTTGGGAAAGGGATTGGGTGCTGGATAGAAAGGACAAGAGGCAAAGCACATCCTTAAAGAGAGGTACGAAGAATCAGTGAGCCAGACCTGCTTTCTTGCACATCCAGACAATAGGCTGTAAGAGTGGCACTGACAGCGAACAACTCGTCCTGTGAATTCTCTTGAGCAAGGAATGGTTTGTGACATGAGTGCAGTTACAAAGAGGGCAAGGAGAGAACCATTTTGGAAAGGGATACAGAGGGAGGGTGTGACAAATGTTGATCTAGTGAGTGTTGGATTGTGCCCAAAATCTGATCCACCTAAATGTCAATCCTATCCTAAATGTCATTGGAATTTAGCAATTTCCAGTGATTGAGATTTGTTAACTCAAGAGCTCTTTTCACTAGAAGAGGGAAATCTAAGGGGTGACCGAATAGGGGTCTTTAAAATAATGAAAGGGTTTGAAGCGTAGATGCAGAGAAGATTTTTCCATGTGTGGGGGAGAATATGAATGTGAGATAGTATCTAATAAATCCAATAAGGAACTCAGGAAAGACTTCTTTACCCAGAGAGCAGTAGAATGTGGAACTTGCTACCACATGGAGCACGGTTGAGGGGAACAGCATCGATGCATTTAAGGGAAAGCTAGATAAGTGCACGAAGGAGAGAGGAATACAAGGATAATGATAGGGTGAGATAAAGTAGGGTGTGAGAAAGCTCATTTGGAGTATAAACACTGGCATAGCTGGGCCGACTGGCCAGTTTCAGTTCTGTAAATGCGGTGTAACTCGATTAATTATCTGGGTCACGACTTTGCGAGTTTGAAAAGCAAATGTGCCTCAATTGAGGGGGATTTTTGGGTAGCATTGACAACTACTGTTAATAAGTTGGAGATCCAGACAGTCATTGTACTGAAAAGAGGATAGCATGTAGTTATTGAGCGAAATAATTACTGAGTGAAAAATCAAAATCCTTTTGTTATTTCCTTTCTGTAACCCTGACTCCCAATTTCTTGGAAATTATAATAATATCATAGTTCCGGGCTAGGAGATAGGGAAGAGTTTGGAAGTCTGACAATAAAATTAGATTTAGCCAAGTCTTTCCAATTTGCTGTTTTGTACATGACTGGACTCCTACATGAGGAGGGTGGAAAGAAGAGACATAGCAGACGCATTAACTCACATCGGTTCACAGGGATTCGGTGTTTTATCGAATGAAAACTGGATTAAAAACCCAACTGTGAAGAAACTGTTCATTATTTATTTTACAGGGAGAACCTTCCAAGCCGTTTCAAATTTAAGGAATATTGCCCAATGGTTTTCAGAAACCTGCGAGAGAGATTTTCCATTGATGATCAGGATTACCAGGTTGGTTTCTTTTTCTGCTGGTCAGACCTAAAGGTACAAGTTCTCCTAAACTCTGGCAATGGATCCTGTTAATTTTAACAACAAATTCTGGAGGATGTCTGTGAACTGAATCTTGCTAAGTAGAGACTGAAATTAACCCATTTCTGTAAAGTAGGGTTGCCCAACGTACAGCCCACGGGCCAGGATCCAGCCCGCAGATGTATTTCAGAGATGAGAAATTTCCCATTGTCTTCTGCTTTCAGACCGACTTTTTAAAACATCGCGCTGTCAGTTTCACAGTTGACAGGTGTTGCATGAGAGCGGTAACAGCGGTTTTCCAACTTTGGACAGATTTGGGACTTTCCGACTTTTTTTTTAAAAGGCCGCCTGAAAACCCCGAATCTGTCCAAAGTTGGGAAGCCACTTTTCCTGCTCTCAGTGCCTGTCAGCTGTGAAACTGAGTGCAATTTAAAAAGAAACTGACCAATGACAAAGCAGCTGTGCTGAGCGCTGCCGCTCGCTGCAACTGTCAGAGAGAAGTGGGTAACAGAGACAGCAAGAGAGATAGGGGGACAGACAGCGAGAGAGCGAGGTGGGGGCAGAGGGCGAGAGAGAGTGGGGACAGAGAGCGAGAGAGAGGGGCGGGGAGACAGAGAGAGAGGGGGAACAGAGAGCGAAAGAGAGAGGGGGGACAGAGAGCGAAAGAGAGAAGGGGGGACAGAGAGCGAAAGAGAGAGGGGGGGACAGAGCGAGAGAGAGAGGGGGGACAGAGAGCGAGAGAGAGGGGGGGGACAGAGAGCGAGCGAGCGTGGGGGGGTACAGAGAGCGAGGGGGGGACAGAGAGAGAGTGGGGGGACAGAGAGCGAGTGAGAGAGAGATGGGGGACAGAGAGCGAGAGAGAGAGGGGGGACAGAGAGTGACAGAGAGGGGGGGACAGAGAACGAGAGCGAGAGAGAGAGGGGGGACAGCGATCGAGAGAGAGAGGGGGGGACAGAAAGCGACAAAGAGAGAGAGGGGGAAAAGAGAGCGACAGAGAGAGAGAGTGGGGGACCGAGAACGAAAGCGACAGAGAGAGAGAGGGGGGACAGAGCGAGTGAGAGAGAGAGAGGGGACAGAGAGCAAGAGAGAGGGAGGGGACAGAGAGCAAGAGAGAGAGGGGGGACAGAGAGCGAAAAAGAGGGCAGACAGAGAGCGAGAGAGAGAGAGAGGGGGGACAGAGAGGGGGGAGAGAGAGGGGGACAGAGAGCGAGAGAGAAAGGGGGACAGAGAATGAGAGCGAGAGAGAGAGAGGGGGGACAGAGAATGAGAGCGAGAGAGAGGGGGGGGACAGAGCGAGAGAGAGAGGGGGGTACTGAGAGTGAGAGAGAGGGGTAACAGAGAGCGACAGAGAGAGAGAGTGGGGGACGGAGAACGAGAGCGACAGAGTGTGAGTGGGGGACGGAGAACGAGAGAGAGAGAGAACAGAGAACGACGGTGGGGGGGGACAGAGAACGAGAACGACAGAGAGAGAGAGGGGGGGACAGAGCAAGAGAGAGAGAGGGGGGGGCAGAGCAAGAGAGAGAGTGAGAGAGGGGAGACAGAGAGAGAGAGAGGGGGGACAGAGAACGAGAGAGCGAGACAGGGGGGGGACAAAGCGAGAGACAGAAGGGACAGCGAGAGAGAGAGAGAGGTGGGGGACAGAGTGAGAGAGAGAGGGGGGACAGAGCGAGAGAGAAAGGGGGGGACAGAGAGAGAAAGAAGGGGGGACAGATTGAGAGAGGGCGGACAGAGATAGAAGGGGGTGAGAGAGAGAGAGAAAGAGGGACACAGAGAGAGAAAGGGGGAACAGAGAGAGAAAGAGGGGAAACACAGAGAGTGAGGATGGCACGGAGCAACATCACGAGGGTGGGTAACACCACGAGGGGGGGGGACACGGAGAGAGAGAGTTAGAAAGAGAGAGACAGACAGACAGAGAGAGGGAGAGAGAGGATCAAGATCACTTCTGACAGATGGACATCTATCTGGAATACTCCGCATAGCTACAAGAAGTGTTTGGGGGACAAACATTGAGTACTTATGCAAGCAAAAGAATGTGACGTATCACACTAACCCACTGTCCAACATGGTGATGAGAAAGTAAGTCAATAAATTAATCTTCTCATTTAAAGCTTCTTCACAAAAATGCACATTTGTTCTTGTTTTAATCAATAGTAAGATAAATTTTTAATGCCTTTATCTTTCTGAAATTGTCTCACAGGCCCCCCAGTGAGACAAAAATTGTAATATGGCCCCCCAGGTGACAAGGTTGGGCAACACTGCTGTAAAGCCTTCACTGTATAGGGGAGGTTCGTACTTTGCAGTGCCGTGGGCTGCATGTTTTATTGGGGGCAATTTTAATTTATATACAAATTTTGTTTTTACATTGGGCTTGAAAAGCGTTAAGCTCTGTGGTCTTGATCAGCCCTGTTTGGATTTAGTACTTGGTCAGTTTTACTCTCATCATTGCTTTCACTTCACTGCTTGGTCTGGCTGTATACTAAAATGTAATTAGAGGTTTTGAGCATGCAGATTAGGGCTGATGTTTTTTTGTGGAACCATGCTTAACTAGCACTATGTTTGTATGCAACCAACTTTCTTCCTCCCCGTGAAAGGAAATATCCCAAAGAGGGAACAGCATTTTGCGGTGTCAGTGAAACCAGCCACCAAATTACTCATCAGGGACTTGTGTTTTTCTGACTAATAGAGATGCCAAAATGTGCAGGAACTAAATGAAATTCCTTATACCGTTGTACATTGCATTTTATGTCAGCCCAGTTGACATTTACTCATCTTACAAGTTAAACTCTGAAATTTATTTGTAAGGAACTTTTAGAACAGTGCAAAGTTTGAGTTTCAGAGGGTTTAAGCTTGAATAGAATGGAGCAGCACAGGCACTGCAAAGCTTGCTAGGCTAAATGTTCCGCCTAGGGTGGAACTGAGTCATACAGACTGGGAAGGACCCAGATTCTTTCACTCATCTGTTCCTGACTTACTGATCTCAGCTGGAGGGGTGGCAGGGGAGGGGAAAATCAGCTAGGAACTGCTATTCAGTGACCCCCCCCCCTCCCCATTTGAATGATAGTGAACACTGGTTGGGTACCAGTGGTTCACATGGCTGAGGTGCAGATGTGCAGACCATGCTAGTGGCATCATACACCAGTGTGAGACACCTCCTTCGGAATAGTAGTGGAGAAAATTGGACAAGCTGAGGACCTGAGCATCACTGAGGGTGTGACAAAAAGAGTAATCTACACTGTGTAATATCTTCACAGTGAAGAGTAAAATCAAAGACTAGTACAGCACAGAAGGAAGCAATTTGGCCCATCTAGTCTGCACTGGTTCTTTCAAAGAGCAATCCAGTTAGTCCCACTCCTTGGCTCTTCCTCTATAATCCCTGCAATTTTTTCTGATTCAAGTATTTATCCAATTCCATCGTGAAAGCTACGATTGAATCTGTTTCCTTCACCCTACGAGGCAGGGTATTCCAAATACCCCAGCAAATGTAGCTAATTTGGGATTTTGCTAATTTAGTGGTAATGCTGGTGTAACAAGCTCCACTGAACATCACTGTTATGCATACAACAAATTAATCCAATTGAATTTGCAACTGAGTTACATTCAACAGAATATTTTTGACTCTGGACCTAGGCTCAATGGTGGCATTGGTGTCACGTAATGCGCTGCTGGTTGGCAGTCTGATGCAAAAGGAGGATGTGTGCTCTACTGCTGCTGTGATTAGTTAATTGAGGGTGGCAACAAAGGTATGGATTGAGGAAACACTTGGCACTTTTGCATGATATGTGAAACCAGTATTAGTTGTGTTACCTCTTTATTTTTGATAGGTGACGCAATTACTTATTTTTCCCCTTCTGCTTCTTTTTGATATCTGGCATAACATGGGCCACAATTAATGTAATGCTTCGCCAAAATAACTGCAGCAAGATTTCTGAACATCATCTTCCAAAGGACACTCGTTCTTTGCTCCAGTATAACTCTTCTATCTATGTCGTGGATATTCTGATTCACAGAGTTCAGTTGTGTTGACTTTAACACTAATCGATTTTCCTCAAGCAGTCATGAAAGAGAGAACAAATTAACCAACTTCTGTTTGGGTTTGATTACTCCGCAGTTTAATCTGTGATAAAAACAGAAAATGCTAGAAATACTCAGCAGATGTGGCAGCATCTGTGGAGAGAGAAACAGAGTTAACAGGTTTGATTTTGCTACAGGCTTTGACACCCCGATGTCGGGACCAAATGGGGGTCCCGAGCCTGCACTTGCCGGCAGTGAGACAGGCTCAGTGATTTTCCAGGAGGCGTCTTCCTAAGTGGCTGCCTCTGAGCTCACCTGCCAATTAAGGATAGTGGGCGGGCTCTCGCAGCAGACTCAATCAGAAGGCTGGCAGCTCTGATGTCTCGGCAGCCCCTCTGGGAGAGATGGGTGATGCTCAGGCGGTCAGGGACCGCAAGGACACCTCAACATGGAGGTGCACTCTGAAGAATTCAACATTCCACAGAATAAACTGGGGCCACAGCTGCCAGGCCATCATTGCAGAGGGTGAGCACCACCACAGGACGGCCTGTGGCTGCGGCTGTAGCCCTCGCAGCCCAGTGGATTCATGCTGGGCTGCTATGAAGAATGCACCTCTGGCTCTCACCCAGCCTGCCGCCAGGAAGCCACCCATCTTCCAGCTACAGCCGCATCAGGGGGCCCCATCCGCCATTTGGAAAATACAGACGGTGTGTGAAGAGTGCCCACAATTGGCACTTTAATTGGCTACCCGCACGCTGGTGGATGGGTAGCCGTCACCCCTGCACCCCAGCTCCTAGAAGCTACTTCCCTGAAAATAGGTCAGAGGTGGGAACGTGGCGACAGACTGACGCACTGACTGGTAGCGAGAAATTGCCGTCACAGCCACCTCCAAACCTGCCTCTGCCTTTGTGGCAAAATCCAGCCCTGCGTTTCAGGTCAATGACCATTCCTCTGAACTGGAGAAACTTTGAGATGTAACAGGTTTTAAGCAAGTGAAAGGGGGCAGGGTGGGAAGGATCATAAAGGATGGTCTTTGATAGGGTGGAAGGCAGGAGAGAATAAATGATAAATGAGTTTAATCCATGAGTTAGGTTGAAGTGGGGTGTTTGGTTTGCTCTATATGTCCTCTTGGTGAAGAAGACCTTGCAGTGCACATTATTTAATGTAAGAGGATCCAAAGGTTTTGTCTCTTTGCTGCCTCACATAGAAGGTTTAAATCCGTTTCCCCTTTAATTTTGCATTTTCTTTTAATTACGTTGTTGGGATGTTGACATTGCTGGGAGGCCAGAATTTATTCTCTACCTTTTGTTGCCCTGAGAAGAAGGTGGTGAGCCACCTTCTTGAACTGTGACAGTCTATGTGGTATTCTTTATAGTGATTTGATGCAACTGAGGTAGTTTGCTGGGCAATTAAGAGTCACCTTGGTGTGGCCAGCCTGGGTAAGGATGGCAAGGTTTCATCCATGGAGGACATTAGTGAATCAGTTGGGTTTCAGCAACAATCTGATAGCGTCTTGGTCATTGTTTTTTTACTGATACAATTTGTTTTTATTTCTAAATTTTTATATCACATCCAAATGGGAAAGATTCCAAAGGATAAATGTAGAGATGATGTGTCTACTTGTGGGGGAATTCAAAGCTAGGGGTCATAAGAGTAAGATGGTCACTAATAAATCCAACCGTGAATTCAGGAGAAACTTCTTTACCCAGCGAGTGCTTAAAATGTGCAACTCGCTACCACACGGAGAGGTTGAGGTAAATAGCATAGATGCATTTAAGGGGAAGCTAGATAAGCACATGAGGGAGAAAGGAATAGAAGGATATGGTGATAGGGTTAGATAAAGTACAGTGGAAGGATTAGCACTGGTGTAGGTCAGTTAAGCCGAATGGCTTGTTTCTGTGGTGTAACATCTTGGTGTTCTGATTTAGGATATACCCATCACTGAGCAACAGTGCTAAGAGCAGCCCTTTCCAAACCAGCAGCCCTTTCCAAACCAGCAGCCCTTTCCAAACCAGTAGCCCTTTCCAAACCAGCAGCCCCACAAAATTCAAACAGGATGAATCAGCAATGTAAATGTAAATAGGATTCCTTTCTGGACTAATGCCCAAGGCTGCAGTTTGGAAACTTCTGACGTAATGGGTAAAGCTGTCACTTGGTGTGGAACCTAACCATACAGACTAGGAGGCGTCATGTTTGATTGTCAGACTATAGTGAGTTTGCTGATCCCGTTCCGCAGTTGCAATTCACCTCTGTGTCAGGAGAATTGGGTGAAAAATCAGCCGGTGTTCTTGTTCCTGATGGGTATCAAGCGATTTATGCTGGATAGTGGAGTCTTGCTGTGTGGATGCTGGATGCCGGCAGGATTGGGCTTCGCTGGAATCCTCCTGCTGGGGTAGTCAGTCTGGGCGTTGCCCTTCATGGCCAGCTATTCTGTTAATGTCTAGGTGCATGTGTGAATACTAGTCACTTAAATGAACTGCCAAGGGCTACTGCAGTTGCTGCTGGGAGATCTGTATCCCAGCATCAGTCACTCTGGAGGAAATTATGTGTGGTGGGATGAGGGAATGAATGCCACTTGGGCAGAAGCTCTGTGAGCTGTTTGATTTTGAGTTCTTGACTCTTGGCACCAAACTTGGCAACTGCTGAACAAATGCTGCTGAAAAATCCCACAGTGTGACAGCTGAATAGAAAAAGCAGCCTGAAATAAATGGCCTTGGTGATCGGTCTTTTTTTCCCCAAGTCCAGATCCTGGTACAGTTTGAGCCCAGATAAATGGCTGCATCATCCAAGCACAGTGCTGGTCACAGTAGGTGCTTCAAGTGTGCCATTCTTTAGAAATTGGTCTGAGCCCCTGAATACTCAAAGTGTAGAATTTCACAGCCAAAGTAACTTGTTATGGAGATACTCTGCTGGTATAGTGCATTACATCCCACTACAGTAACAGTTCTCAACCTTTTAGTCATGATCACCCCTCCCCCTCCCAACAACCCTTCACCACCCCCCCCCCCCCCCCCCCCCCCCCCCAGGTTGATAGCCCATTTGTACACAGGAAGAGATAGAATCAAGGGGGAAGCAGGACATACTGGCTCCAGTAGCTTCAAATTTTCACCTCTCCGGGGATCTGCCTAATCGCCGTGGCTCCCGGGAAATTCGAATCTATTGATCTCAGTGTAGCAAAGAGCCCCATATCCCTCCTATACTGTCTGTCTCTCACACTGATTGCAGGAGGTTTGGACATCTCAGGTTCTGCTCCCTGCGTTGGCACTGAGTGTTGTACAGCAACAACATTTAAAATGCAGTTTTAAAATCCCTGCATAAATGTGTATGCAGGGCAAAGACTTCACTTTTGGACTTATGACAGTTTCTTCTGCGTTAAAAGTCCCTAATATTAATAATTGAGGTGCAGGTAGCCAGGGTCCCAGAGCTCTGGCGTGTAGTTTGACTTTAGCAGCAAGTATTTTCATGTGAGATAGATTAGTTTTTGAAATGAGATGCAGCTTTGGGGGAACATCGGCTCCAGTAAGCTGAAGGGACAGAAAAATAGCCCCCAAATCATGGAGTCTTACTTTTAGTATTTAGTGTTACAAGAATGGGAGATCACAATTCTTTCTGACTTTGTATGTATCAATAAAATGTTTTGTGCAGCATTCCTTCCTCAGTGATGCTATGCATTAGGAGAGTGCTGTTCATCCATACTCACATTGTTACTGAAGCACAATTTCACAATGACCTGTGGACATTAAGTGTTAAGGGCTCTCATGAAGAACCCACTTGGATGAGACGTAGGAAAACTGTTCGCATCTGTGAAACAATGCTCCAGATACTTGGAGGGAAACAGGGATAAAAGAATGAGATCGGACTCGATATTGCATTATAGACTGTTCTATTTCTTCCCGTTCACATTTTTGGAGTACTTTTTCATGTTTGCCGACTACTTTCTGTCCCTCTCTCAGCTGCCTATACTTCAACTTTTTCCTCCTATTCTGTTCTCTGTGGGTCATACTAGCTCTATTGAGGCAGTCTACTACAAAACCACTGCCTGAGCCAGCTGCAAAGGATTTATGCTAGAGGCACTTTTTTGACGGCTGTCTTTATTTTCTTTTATATGTCCTTGTGCAGAAGTGGCTGCTTCATTCGATGCCACACCATACCTGTGGCTAAGGTAAGCAGAATACGGAATGTAACCGACTTCCAACTTGTCAGCTCCCTTGTAGCCCCTTGCGATTCTTAAGCTGTCCATGGAATTTGGCTCATTCAAAAGAAGGAAATGAGACTGGAAAAGCTGGGGTTGTTCTCCTTTGAACAAAGAACATAGGAACAGGAGTAGGCCATTAAACCCATTGAGCCTGCTCCGGCATTTGTTACGATCATGGCTGATCATCCACTTCAATGCCTTTTTCCCACACTGTCCCAATAGGTTAAGAAGAGATTTGATAGAGGTGTTTAAAATCCTGAAGTAACTAAAGAGAAACTGTTTCCAATGGCTGAAAGGTTGATAACCAGAGGGCACAGATTTAAGGTGATTGGCAAAAGAACCAGAGGTGACATGAGGGAAATTTTTTTTACCCAAGGAGTGGTTAGGATTTGGATTGCACTGGCTGATAGAGAGGTGGATACAGATTCAATAGTAGTCTTCAAAAGGAAATTGGATAAATACTTAAAGGAAAAAAATCTGCAGGGATATGGTGAAAGAGTGGGAGTGTGGGACTAACTGAATTGTTCGTCAGTAGGCTCGGTTCAGACTCGACTCAATGGGCCAAATGGCCTCCTTCTGCACTGTACTATTCTGCGGTTCTATTCCCTGGAAAGCTTTGCTTTACACCTGTAACTACAAGCTGGCTGCATGATGTCATGCTTTCCAGAAGTCAGGCTCCCTATAATACCACAAAACAACAACAACAGTAATGTTACGACCAGGTGAGAAAGGGGTCTAGGGTTCCCTCTCAGCCTTCACCTGGTCTTACCGTAACAGGCTTTAATTTTAAACACACCGGTTTTTTTAGCTCCCTCTTAGTGAATCCTTGTTCACTAACTTCCAATTATAAGGCAAATAAACTAGTCAAACAGGTTTTCTTAGGTTTAAAGAAAAAAGGTTGAACTTTATTAAACTTAAACTCAAATTCAGTTAACGCCTACGGATACGCAACGCGCCCTTACTAGCATGCATACGTGATACACACATGCAGATAGAGACAGAAAAGAGCAGAAGAAATAAAGTGGAAAAATTTGAGGCAATATCTGAAGATAGTTTTGGTTACTGTTCTTCGAGCTCGCTGTAAAGTCCTTGATTGTAGGTAGGCCTTGCTTTTCATTTGGGCCCAGTATTCTTCTTAAATCTTGTTTGATGTAGGAGACTTTTCTCTCTTGAAGTTCATGTGTCCTCAGTGGGTCCAGAGGCTTGTGAGAAAGAGATGGGAGCAGACAGGAGAGGTCTTCTCACTCCAGGAGCCAAGTCTTTTTTGAGTTCAAAAAACTTTGTGTCTAGTTCAAAAAACCCTGGACCAGCCAGTTAGTCATGTGACCAGCTGGTTTAACCAGTCCTGACTTTTGTGGATTGTATCACCTTAGCAGTCTTTGGAATGCTGTTCCTTATACTTTCAATGCCTGGTGATCAAAATCCATTGTGGGTTGAATGTGTCAGGGAATGGTCCTTTTGTCTCCACAAGCACTGTCCATTAGCATGCAAATATTTTTCAGTTAAGTGTCTGGCAGCCCTTGTAACAGGCCTTCTCTGCTTCCCAGCAAGTTTAAAATCAATGTTCATATGACAAAATTAATATGCCTCATTCTTGGCAGGTGGAGGCCTGCATGACAGTAATCATATAGTGTTGTTAACATAGTAAACCATCACAAGGCGCTTCACAGGAGCATTATTAAACAACATTTGAGACTGAGCTACGTAAGGAGATATTAGGGCAGATGATCAGAAGCTTGGTTAAAGAGGCAAGCTTTAATGAGTGTCTTAAAGGAGGAGAGAGAGGCAGAGGTGTTTAGGAAGGGAATTCCAGAATTAGGACCTTTGCAGCTGAAGGCACGGCTGCCAATGGTGGAGCAGTTAAAAAAGAAGATGCACATGAGGCCAGAATAGGAGGAGCACAGAGATTGCAAAGGTGGGGGGTGGGGGGGGGGGGGGGGGGGGAGGGTGGTGGGGTGCGCAGGGGTTTACAGAGATTTGAAAACGAGGATGAGGATTTTAAAATTGAGGTGTTGTTGGACCAGGGCCAATATACGTTAGGGAGCACAGGAGTGATGGGTGAACAGAACTTGGTGTGAGTTAGGATATGGACAACAGTGTTTTCGATGGAGCATAGAAGTTGGGAGGTTGGCCAGGAGAGCATTGTAATACAATGTCACAAACTGAATTTCTGCACGATACAACAATGTATGATTCTGTTTATTAAAATTCACTGTAGTTTATAATGTATAACAAGCTGTATATTTTTTGTTTCCTGAAAATTTCAACTCTGGAGAAGAATCTTTGATTTTGGACTCGTATATTCAACTTGGATTGCATCTATATTTGGCCTGAAATCTGGTTGTATGAAATTGATTGAGACATACCAGTTGAGCTTGTCTGAGGCCACATTTACCCTGTGGGCTGTCAGAATTTAATTTAGTTGTTTTTTTCCCATCCCTTCCTCTACTTCAAGCATTGAACACATCGGGCGATTATGAATAGTGTGATGTTAAACTTCAAATCTTGTAACTTTCACCTGGCTTTCAACTCGGTTAAAATACGGTGATTGGAGCTGGGTTTATGCCAGTTGTAACCAATCCTTTTTATTAACAAGAGCAGAATATGCTTGCAACCTGAGCTGCTGAGTGCAGAGAGCAGACATGTTGGCATTTTGACTGTGAAACTTTGTAGTAGAGTCGAGTAGAGAAAGGTGAGGAATAAAGTAGTTAAAGTTTGAAAATGAAGAATGGGGGTAAACGAGGGCTGAATTTTATTTTGACAGCAGGGGTCCTGGCAATGGGCCGGAAAGCGGGGGAGCAACCTCGTTTCAGCCATCTAACGGCTAGCAGGCAATTAGCTGCTGGCCGTAGAGGCTGCTGTCCCTTTAAGGGACAAAAACCCGCCTCAAGGAGGCGGGAGCGGTGGCCGCTGCTGGGACTGCACCCAACCCGGAACAGCATGTGGACCCCACCCTGGGACCAAGGTAAGTGGGGTCATACAGGCCCCAGCAAGGGGTTGGGGAGGTGGTTGGTGACGGCATGGAAGGTGAGAGGTCTTGTGGTCATCCTGAAAGGAGTGACGCCCCCTCTCTCCCCCACCCCCCCCCCCCCCCCCCCCCCCCCCCCCCCCCGGAGCCTGCCAGGTCTCACCCGGTGGTGTCTCCATGCGGTAGCAGGCCCCTCCGACATTAGTTAAATGGGAGCAGAGGTGGGAAGCTGCCCTTATGAGGCCTTTAATTGGCCACTTAGGTCGCTCACTTGGCCTCAAACGGGAGCACTGTACTCCCTCTTCCCCACCGCAGACGAAATGGCATGGGGGCAGGACAATGTTGGGCATGCCAACTGACGCCTCCCCAAGCCATTTATTTCTGTCCCCTCCCGTCCCATCTCCAAGAGCCATGTAAAATTCGGCCCAAAGGGCTGACCGTATGAGCGGAATTAGTTTTTGCTGAAATTTATCTTTTGCTAAATATTTGTGTTTAGAGCCAATATTGCAATAATAAAACTGCTGCTGACATTTGAGGAGCTTTATTACTAAAATAAAAACAGAAAATGTTGGAAACGCTCAGCAGGTCAGGTAGCAACTGTGCAGAGAAGGAAACAGAGGACAGATTTTTCCCGCAGGCTTCAGGACATACTCAAATGGGTGTCAGAAGCCTGTAACTTGTGGGGAACAGGCACCCATTTCTGTTTTTACCGAATTGGTCAATTGATGGCCAGAAGGCGGGCTCGCCATCCAATTAAGGATGGTGGGCGGGCTCTTTAAGCTGAAGGGCCAATAGGAGACCCTCCAGCACTGAAGACGCAGCGTGCTGCCTTTGCAGCTATGTGAGAGAGAGGGCAGCCAAGATGGAGGCGTCTGCTCTCCTTTTTTAAATGCAATATTAAAAAAAGCCCTTAGCGGCTGGCCACCATAATGGAAGGGTATCCCCTCCACAGGGCAGCCTGCGGCTGAAGCTGAAGCCAGGCAAGTGGGAAGGGCCTCTACGCCTGCCTGGAGTGCTAGCCCCCCCTGGTCTGCCGCTGGGAGGCTGCTTCCAGGCAGCTACCCTGTTCCCTGACGCCTTCAGGGACTTGGAGGCCAACTGGAATTTTCCAGTAGGCCCTAATAGGCCATTAACTTGTTAAATTCACTACCCGCTGCTTATGGGCAGGTAGCCCCCCTCCCCCAACGGGGGCAGGCTGATACCAGGAAAGTGGCATGCTGGCCGACAGCATGAATTTACCCTCTTGCCCACCTCCTTGCCCGCCCCATCAGGGCCTAAAACTTCAGCCCAGGGTTTCTGCATTTATATAGCGCCTTTCAAACCTCAGGCTTTTCCAATGTGATTTTCAGCCAATTAAGTACTTTTGAAGTGTAGTTGCTGTTGTGATGTAGGAAACGTGGCAGCCAATCTGCGCACAGCAAGCTCCTACAAACATCAGTGTTATAAAGAGTGGATAATCTATTTTTGTGATGTTGATTGAGAGACAAATATCGGCCAGAACACTGGGGATAACTCCCCTGCACTTTGAAATATGCCATGGAATCTTTTACATCCACCAGAGAGGGCACACCGGACCTCAGTTTAATGGCTCATCTGAAAGATGGCACCTCCGCAGCACAGCACTCCCTCAGTACTGCCATGGAGAGGTGGCCTAGATTTCATGACCAGGCCTCTGGAGTGGGATTTAAACCAGTAAGTTGGTGGAATGGGTAGACAGGTGGCAGATGAAGTTCAATGCAGAGAAATGTGAAGTGATTCATTTTGGTCGGAAGAACATGAAGGGACAATATAAAATAAAGTGTCTTGTCTTTCAACACACCATTAACATATTGTTTGTCTTTGCTCCATGACCTTTTGGTCAGCTATGTGGCCTTGTCCAATCTACACCTTCTCCTTTGTTATCTCTTGCCCCACCCCCACCTCACTTGCTTATAACCTGTGACATTTCTAATATTTGTCAGTTCCGAAGAAGGGTCACTGACCCGAAACGTTAACTCTGCTTCTCTTTTCACAGATGCTGCCAGACCTGCTGAGTGGTTCCAGCATTTCTTGTTTTTATTTCAGAATTCCAGCATCCGCAGTACTTTGCTTTTATATAAAATAAAGTGTACAATTCCAAAGGGGGTGCAGGACAGAGGGACCTAGGTGTATATGTGCATAGGTCATTGAAGATTGAGACAGGTTGAGAGAGTGGTTAATAAAGCATACAGTATCCTGGGCTTTATTAATAGGGGCATAGAGTACAAGAGCAAAGAAGTTATGTTGAACTTGTATAAGACACGAGGTCAGCCTCAGCTGGAGTGTTGCGTCCAGTTCTGGGTCTGGCACTTTCGGAATGATGTGAGGGCATTGGAGAGAGTAAAGAAAAGAGTCATGAGAATGGTTCCAAGGATGAGGAACTTCAGTTATGAAGATAGATTGGAGAAGAGAAGGCTGAGAGGTGATTTGATAAAGGTACTCAAAATCCTGAAGGGTCTGGGCAGAGTAGATGGAGAGAAACTGTTCCCATTTGTGAAAGGATCGAGAACGAGAGGGCACAGATTTGAAGTTTAGTTTAGAGATACAGCATTGAAACAGGCCCTTTGGCCCACCGAGTCTGTGCCGACCATCAACCACCCATTTATACTAATCCTACACTAATCCCATATTCCGACCACATCCCCACCTGACCCTATATTTCCCTACCACCTACCTATACTAGGGACAATTTATAATGGCCAATTTACCTACTAACCTGCAAGTCTTTTGGCTCGTGGGAGGAAACCGGAGCACCCGGAGAAAACCCACGCAGACACAGGGAGAACTTGCAAACTCCACACAGGCAGTACCCAGAATTGAACCCGGGTCGCTGGAGCTGTGAGGCTGCGGTGCTAACCACTGCGCCACTGTGCGAAGTATTTGGTAAGAGAAGCAAAAGTGACATGAGGAAAAACTTTTTCACATAGAGAATGGGTTAAGGTCTGGCTCTGCCTGAGAGTGTGGTGGAGGCAGGTTCAATTGAAGCATTCAAAAGGAATTTAGACTGTTATATGAGAAGGAGGAATGTGCAGGGTTACAGGGAGAAGGCAGGGGAATGGAACTGAGTAAATTGCTCTTTCAGAGAGCCGGTGCAGACACAATGGGCTGAATGGTCTCCTTCTGCACTGTGATTCTGTGATCTCTGACTCTGGCAAGGATGCTAACCAATGAGCCATGGCTGATAATAAAACCCAATTAAGATGGGGGAAATTGGTATTGTGTGTTGGGGAGGAGATAAAAGCATGGTTGAAGAGAGTGGTTAGGGGGATTGTAATTTTATCTATCAGTGGTATCTGCATGGAGCTCTTAAGATTTGCCAATTGTGTAAAAGGTTAAATGACTACCTTCAGCAGCATGAAGCAACTCAGAGAAAATGAGTCTTTCAGAGCTCCAATCACTATCTATCAATCGCTGATGGAGAGTGTACGTCTGAGGGTGTATTGTAAGAACAGGATCGGATACAGCTGTCCTTCCCGCAGCACTGGAATAGCCTGCAGACATTCTCAGTCCATAATCGCATGAGGAATGACCAATTGTGCAAAGTACTGGAAAGTGCCAGGCACCTTTTTTAGAAGCATGCCCCAGTGAGGGAGTTCAGGAGTGGAGGGAAAAAGCAAACCTTTAGCGGCAACCATTACAACCTTGTAACATTAATTCTAGTTCTGGGAAGCTTTCTGCCTTAATTGGAACTGTAGTCTGTGAGCAATCTGCCAATTTAATTAAACAGTTGCACTATTTGGTTACTGTTCAGTAACTAGGAAGGTTTTGGCTAACTCCAGTGAAAATAGTCAATGATTGCTGCATGTAGTTATTGATCATTTAAGTCCCTGGGTCACATAATGTGTTCTAGAATGGATTTAAACAGTCTCCTGGATACGAAAAGCACAGACCAGAAAGGACCCAAGTCCGTACAATGCTGACTCAGCTGATCAGGTGCCTGACAGCAGGTGCAGTGCTGTGAAGGTTACAACAACTTGCATTTATATAGAACTTTTAATGTAATAAAACAACCCAAGGCCCTTCACAGGAGCATTATCAAACAAAATTTGACACCAAACCACATAAGGAGAAGGCAGGTGACCAAAAAACTTGGTCAAAGAGGTAGGTTTTAATGAGCATCTTAATGAAGGAGAGAAAGAGGAAGAGAGGCGGAGAGGTTTAAGGTGGGAATTCCAGAGCATAGGGCCCAGTCAGCTGAAGGCAAGGCCAGCAGTGATGGAGTGATTAAAATTGGGGATGCACGAGAGGGCAGAATTGGGGGGGGATGCAGATATCTCCGAGGGTTGTAAGGCTGGAGGAGGTACAGGGAAAGGGAGGGGTGAGGCCATGGAGCGTTGTGAATACTAAGCTGGGGAAGGGAAGGAGCATTCACTGTTGATGCCGCTGATCAGTGTTCAGTGGACACAGCATGCCTGTGTGGACATTGGATAAGGAGGGATCTGGCTGCTTTGTGGCATCCCCCACTGTGGAGTAACCTGCAAACACTCACTGTTTAGGCTCACCTGCGGAAAAGTAACGACTTGTGTGAGGTATAGGAGGTGGAACTGGCATCTGTTCAACTGTACCCGAGCAGAAATCAGTACCATCAAGAAAGGCGCACTGGGGGGAAATCCCTTGTTATAATTGAACACGACACCTCTTTCACCATAAAAATAGCCATTTATAAGCCACTTGTGGTTGTGATGCTTGTGTAATCCTGTATTGCAGCATGTGATAGCTCAGATCTTTTAGATAATTGTTTCATAAACTCTTGTTTGATCAGGTCTCTTGAATTAGAGTTTGTGTTTGTGCAAGGGGCAAATACAAACCTTGCTGTTTATTTAAAGATGTTTAACCAGTGTTATGCTAAATCACCTTTATTGACATTCCGAAGTTCACTTGTTTTATACATATTTTTGTATGTGTCCATATACAGGCATATTTCACTAGAACATACCCCCTTGGGGATCTACAAAAAAGATTGTTAGATCAGGATGTACGCTATAACTGGGTTTGCTAACTTGCTGCATCAGAAAAATAAATGACTAATTTGAGATGAATATTTTATTATGTTACAGTGCAGAAGGAGGCCATTCAGCCCATCGTGTCTGCACCAGCTCTCCGAAAAAGCAATTCACTCAGTTCCATACCTGCCTTCTCCCTGTAACCCAGCACATTCTTCCTTCACAAATAACAGTCTAATTTCCTTTTGAATGCTTCAATTGAACCTGCCTCCACCACACTCTCAGGCAGTGCATTCCAGACCTTAACCACTCTCTGCATGAAACAGTTTTTCCTCATGCCACTTTTGCTTCTCTTACCAAATACTTTAAATCTGTGCCCTCTCGTTCTCGATCCTTTCACGAGTGGGAACAGTTTCTCTCTATCTACTCTGTCCAGACCCCTCATGATTTTGAATACCTCTATCAAATCACCTCTCAGCCTTCTCTTCTCAAGGCAAACAGCCTGAACTTCTCCAATCTATCTTCACAACTGAAGTTCCTCATCCTTGGAACCATTCTGCACTCTCTTCAATGCCCTCACATCATTCCGAAAGTGTAGCGCCCAGATCTGAACGCAATACTCTGGCTGAGGCTGAGGCCAAGTTCAAGTTCAACATAACTTCCTTGCTCTTGTACTCTATGCCCCTATTAATAAAGCCCAAGATGCTGTATGCTGTAGGAAGAACATGGAGAGACAATATAAAACAAAGGGTACAATTCTAAAGGGAGTGCAGGAGCAGAGGGACCTGGGTGTATATGTGCATAAGTCATTGAAGGTGGCAGGACAGGTTGAGAGCATGTTAAAATCACAGAATCGCTACAGTGCAGAAGGAGGCCATTCGACCCATTGTTTCTGCATCAGCTTTCCGAAAGAGCAACTCACTCAGTTCCATTCTTCCTACCAAAATGAATCACTTCACATTTCTCTGCACTGAATTTCATCTGCCACCTGTCTGCCCATTCCACCAACTTGTCTGTACTATACAGTGTACACTGCTTCTTATTATTCATGCCCTTCTCAATGCTGTTTCTATCCTTTTAACTGGTCCAAAAAGAGAGATTTTTATTGATGTAGAGTCTTTCATAACCTCAGGTATCCGAAAGCCCTTTAGAGCCAATTAAGTACTTTTTGAAGTGTAGTCACTGTTGCAAAGTTGGAAATGCGACAACCAATTTGCACACAGCTTGGTCCCACAGACAGCAATGAAATAATGATCAGATGATCTATTTTCTTTCTTAGTGTTGTTGGTTGAGGGGTAAATATTGACCCAGGGAGAATTCCTCTGCTCTTCAAAATAGAAATAAAAATATTAATGAACAAAAGTATCCTCATTTCCAGGTTCTGACTGTATAAAGTTTTGCATAGTTGCATTTGCTTTTCTGAACTCATCCAGTGAAGTGATAACTTTTTTACATTTGTTCAAGGGAGGTGGGCATCCCTGGCTAGGCCAGCATTTATTGGCCATCCCTAATCGGCCTTGAAAGTGTGGTGGTGAGCTGCCACTTTGAACTGCTGCAGTCCATGTGGTGTATTTACACCCACAATGCTATTAGGGAGGAAGTTCCAGGATGTTAACCCAGCGACTGTGAAGGAATGGCAGTATAGTTCCAAGTCAGGAACGAGTTTTGACTTGGAGTGGAACATGGAGGTGGTGCATCTGCTCCCCTTGTCCTTCTAGGTGGAAAAAGTCCCAGGTTTGGAAGGTGTTGTTGAAGGACCCTTGATGAGTTGTTGCAGTACATCTTGTAGATAGTATACACCGCGGCCACTGTGTGCCGGTGGTGGAGGGAGTGAATGTTTAAGGTGGTGGATGGGGTGCCAATCAAATGGGCTGCTTTGTCCTGGATGGTGTCGAGCTTCTTGAATGTTGTTGGAGTTGCACTCATCTAGGCAAGTGGAGAGTACTCCATCACACTCCTGACTTGTGCCTTGTAGATGGTGGACAGGCTTTGGGGAGTCAGGAGGTGAGTTACTTGCCGCAGAATTCCCAGCCTCTGGCCTGCTCTTGTAGCCACAGTAAAAATAAAAGGGGCAGAAATTGGTTCCATTCATGTTTTCTCCTAGTAGAGGAGTGATTCGCTGTTTGCTTTGTTTCCTGCCAGCACAGGCATCACCAGCACTGGCCAGAGTTTAAAGAGCTGATTTAAAAAAAAGTCAAGGGTTGTTGACGTTATAAAGATCTCTTGGACTGATCCATCAGCCAAGTGTGAGTTACCTCCATGTTAACTCCAGCCTTTTTGCCACTGACGGCCTTAAATGTTAAGTCTTTGAACAGACAATTTTTTCGGCGTTTGCGTAAAACACCGCAGGAATGTTTCTGTGTCTCTCTTGCTATTTTTAACTAGCGATTGACTCCTTCACTGAGATCTTCATGAGTTGGCAGCACTGTTTTGTTTTCTCTGGATCGGCATTTCATCTTTGATGATAGCAGACTTGATTTTTTTTCCCTCTGTCGGCCCATACATTTGCAACAGTGGTCTTTGCTAAGCCAAGTTTTTTGCAGATTGTGGCTTGTGATTTCCCTTTGTGGTCTAAATAATCGATGATTTGAGAATTTGCTTTAAGGGACAAAGAGCATCTCTTTTTATTTTGTTTCATGTGATGTGGGCATCGCTGGCCAGGCCAGCAATTATTGCCCATTCCTAATTGCCCATGAGAAGTTGGTAGTGAGCTGCCTTCCTGCATGTTTCCTGTTTTCTCGTTGCTGTTGTCTCTGCACACCCTTTGCCTTATTTCAGTTTGTGCGATGGCCGCTTTATCATAGAATAAAACGCACACATCAGTTGGGATTAGTGCTACAAGAGGTTATCTTTCAATCAGGCTCATCTTGATTTCCAGTGTTGTACCTTAAAGGAAGAACGAGAGATAGACGAAAAGGTTTAGGGAAGGAATTCCAGAGCTTAGAGCATTAGCAGCTGAACGCATGGCCTACGAAGGTGGAGCGATTAAAATCAGGGATGCTCAAAGGTCAGAATGTAGATATCTTGGAGGTTTGTGGAGTTGGAGGAAAGATTACAGAGATAGAGAGGGGTGAGGCCATGGAAGGATTTGAAACCAAGATGAGAATTTTAAATCAGGGCATTGCTTTACCGGGAGCTAATGTAACTCAGCGAGCAAAGGGGTGATAGGTGAACCAGACTTGCAGCTTCTAGATTTTTGTCCAGCAGTTATGAGCATTCCTTCGACTTTATTGGACGTCCTCACTCTCTTTGACCAAGCTTTTTGCTTCATAACATTCCTGTGAAGTGCCTTGGGACATGTTATTGTTGTTGCAGATTTTTCTATTCTTTCATTGGATGTGGGCAGGGCCAGATTTGTTCATCCCTAATTGCCTTTGACAACTGAGTGGCTTGCTAGGCCATTTTGGAGGGCAGTTAAGAGTCAACCACATTGCTGTGGGTCTGGAGTCACATGTATGCCAGACCAGGTAAGGACAGCAGATTTCCTTCCCTAAAGGACATTAGTGAACCAGATGGGTTTTTACGACAATTGATGATGGTTTCATGGCATCATTACTGAGACTAGCTTTCAATTCCAGATTTTTATTAGCTAATTGAATTAATTAATTATC
Organism: Heterodontus francisci; assembly: GCF_036365525.1. Taxonomy (NCBI): domain Eukaryota; kingdom Metazoa; phylum Chordata; class Chondrichthyes; order Heterodontiformes; family Heterodontidae; genus Heterodontus; species Heterodontus francisci. The sequence continues at coordinate 51,221,247 of NC_090403.1, forward strand.
TGAATTGAAATTCCACCTGCTGCGGTGGTGGGATTTGAACCTGTATCTCCAGGACATTATCCTGGCGCTCTGGATTACCAGTTCAGTGACATTTCCACTACGCCACCATCTCCCAGTAATTCCTAGCCCTGCATCTAGCAGAAACATTGAAATGAACAGATTGGTCAGAAGATGCTTCCTGAGCTAGCCTGTTGATCTTTTTTCAAAAAGACAGTGAATATGGTTGTCTCACCATAATTAAAAACTGTCCTAATTTGTCCTTGTTTAACCCCAGTTATAGTGCTAATTGTAATCCTTACTAATCATTAAGTTATTCTTAATGGATTAACAGCGAAGGGCTTAAGAAATGCATAATACTCCCCATGACTCAGTTGAGTAGTTAAATCATATAGATCACGTTCGACCCTCAGTCCTTGCTGTGCTAACTTGTCTTGGACAGGCTGCAGTACAGGTGTCACAATCAGTTCAAGAACTTCTGGCAGGATGGAGAAAAAATGACAGAAAAAGGAGGAAAAAATCCATGGGATTTCTTTTCTTTGAAAAAGGATAAAATTAACTTGCAAGGTAGAAAGAGAGGGCGACGAATAAGTATAGACTGGAGTTTTACATACATATGTACGTCCATTCCCCTCCCACCCCACCCCCAGGAGCGGGCTAGTAGGCTGGGGTAAAATTGGGTTGAATGGTGGTGGTGCTATGCCTGTCATCTACCCGCTCCCAGTATTTTGCAAGCGGTGGGGAAGGTGGCAGGCAGCCCTCTCAGCTGTGTGCCAATTGAGGCCCTTAAGTGGCCAATTAATGACCACTTATGGGCCTCTTGCCACTGCTGCTGATATTTTCCAGCATGGATGGGCACTTTGGCACCTGGGGAGGCCACTGGTAAAACCTAGCACCCTTCTTGCGTGCTAGGGGTGGGGGCCCCTCCTGATTGGGCACCTTGTGCCACATGGAGCCCCCCCCCCCACCCCGTGGCATGGCCAGCCCCTCTGGAAGACACCCCTGCTGTCTCCATAGACTGTCCCCCTCCTCCTTGCCGGGACCTGGCCGATTGGCAGTGGTGACACCTGACCCCACTTACCTTTTCTGATGGCGATGTCCATGTTCCTGTCCTCACTGGGTGAAGTCCCAGCAGTGGCCACCACTCCTGGTGGCGCTGCTGGGGCTGAAGAGCTGCCCGTCCTCTGATTGGCCAGCAGCTCTTGGAGGCAGGACTTCCTGCCTCAGAGGGGCGGAAGGCACGACTGCAACTAGTTAATCGCCCGGGCCACACAAAATATATTTGTGACGTCCAGGGCCAGCGGAGGCGGGCTTGCCTCTGGCTTTCCAGCCAGTGGATGGGGCCACCGCCTCTAAATTAAATTCCTGCCATAGCATTCCACATATTCTTCTTCTTTCTTTTGGGCCTCCTTATCTCGAGAGACAATGGATACACGCCTGGAGGTGGTCAGTGGTCAGTGGTATGTGAAGCAGCACCTGGAGTGGCTATAAAGGCCAATTCTGGAGTGACAGGCTCTTCCACAGGTGCTGCAGAGAAATTTGTTTGACGGGGCTGTTGCACAGTTGGCTCTCCCCTTGCGCCTCTGTCTTTTTTCCTGCCAACTACTAAGTCTCTTCGACTCGCCACAATTTAGCCCTGTCTTTATGGCTGCCCGCCAGCTCTGGCGAATGCTGGCAACTGACTCCCACGACTTGTGATCAATGTCACACGATTTCATGTCGCGTTTGCAGACGTCTTTATAGCGGAGACATGGACGGCCGGTGGGTCTGATACCAGTGGCGAGCTCGCTGTACAATGTGTCTTTGGGGATCCTGCCATCTTCCATGCGGCTCACATGGCCAAGCCATCTCAAGCGCCGCTGACTCAGTAGTGTGTATAAGCTGGGGGTGTTGGCCGCTTCAAGGACTTCTGTGTTGGAGATATAGTCCTGCCACCTGATGCCAAGTATTCTCCGAAGGCAGCGAAGATGGAATGAATTGAGACGTCGCTCTTGGCTGGCATACGTTGTTCAGGCCTCGCTGCCATAGAGCAAGGTACTGAGGACACAGGCCTGATACACTCGGACTTTTGTGTTCCATGTCAGTGCGCCATTTTCCCACACTCTCTTGGCCAGTCTGGACATAGCAGTGGAAGCCTTACCCATGCGCTTGTTGATTTCTGCATCTAGAGACAGGTTACTGGTGATAGTTGAGCCTAGGTAGGTGAACTCTTGAACCACTTCCAGAGCGTGGTCGCCAATATTGATGGATGGAGCATTTCTGACGCCCTGCCCCATGATGTTCGTTTTCTTGAGGCTGATGGTTAGGCCAAATTCATTGCAGGCAGACGCAAACCTGTCGATGAGACTCTGCAGGCACTCTTCAGTGTGAGATGTTAAAGCAGCATCGTCAGCAAAGAGGAGTTCTCTGATGAGGACTTTCCGTACTTTGGACTTCGCTCTTAGACGGGCAAGGTTGAACAACCTGCCCCCTGATCTTGTGTGGAGGAAAATTCCTTCTTCAGAGGATTTGAACGCATGTGAAAGCAGCAGGGAGAAGAAAATCCCACATATGTAGTGTCATAAAGTATGAAAATTCTGCAGAGCGCAATCAGATAAGAGCTAATTTTTCTAACCTATCAATAAGATTTGTGATAAAAATAGAAAATGCCAGCAACACTCAATTGTTCAGATGACCTAAAATGTTAGTAGTGTGTTTCTCTCGCCACAGATCTTCCTGACCTGCTCAATGTTTCCAGCATTTTTCTCATTTTATTTCAGATTTCTAGCATTTGGAGTATTTAGCTTTTGATTAGAATTTGGGCTTCATTGCCTTACTTTCTGTCCAATTTTGGGTGGTAGGTGCAGTACCAGCTTTCTGCCACTAGATATCTCTGCATTTTGTAAATTAGTGTCAGTATTTATGCTAAGTTTCTATGCCATAGCTGGCTTCTTTCAACAATGTATTTTCCTCATGTTGCATAAGGTTAGATTCTGTGAGGCAGGATTCTGTTGCAAGCAAACTCCTTCACAAGCATGCTTTTATCAATGGAAAAACATTGGTTTTACTTCCTGAAATGGAGAAGGAGCACCTGCAATATTCAAATTAAATTGGACAAGGGGACATGCGTTCAAATTAGTAACATGTACATTTAGGACTGATTTCAGGAGATTCTTCACTCGAAGTGTGATTAGTGTGTGGAATAGACTTCCAGGAAGAGTAAGTGAAACAAAGACCCCCGAATCTGAATGGGGGTAGTTTTTTACGTTTCTCCAGATTGATGAATTGAGATAGGCCAAATGCCCCCTTTGTCCGTAATTATCTTGTGAATACACAGTTTCTCTCCTAATGCAATCATCCCTTTTAGAGAGGAGTGTACTTCATTTGTTTTATGGAGGGCCTTGTCCCCAATTATCACATTAGTCCACATTTGGCTCTTGCACAAAACCCCAGGCTTGGGAATTGGAAGACAAGTGCAATACAAATTACAAGGGAAACATTCTGCAATTTTATTCACCAAGGGAAGGAGATAAGACATGAATAACAAAAGAAGCTGCGCAGTGAGGTTATGACTTGCAAAAATTGGGGTGGTGAAGCACAGGAGTACTGCTTATGGAGGTTCCTCTGTAATATATGAGTATGGTTTCAGAAAGATAAATTATAAATACTGGAAATCTGAATTAAAAGCAGAGGTTAACCACTGCCTGAAAAGAGAAAGGACAGGCATCTAGGAAAGGACAGTCGGGCATCTAGCCTTCCTCAATTTGTACTAAGAGTCCTACCCAAACGTTAAGCTGTCTTTCTCTGTTCCAGGTGCTTGACTGATTGGAGGACAGGTTAGGGGTGGCGTGGGTAACATTTCCTGTATGGTAAAATTGTGAATGCTTGAATACAGAAAGCATTTAACATTCCACTACAAATAACAAATGTCAGACATCTCTACTCCTCACTCCATTGTGTTTTAGGGGCACTTTACTTTGCAGCTTTTTATGTTCAAATGTACCACTCACTTTGGATAAAGTTTTTAATTCTTTCATGGGATGTGGGCAGTGCTGCCAAGGCCAGCACTTGTTGCCCATCCTCAGTTTCCTTTGACAACTGAGTGGCTTGCTAGGTTATTTCAGAGCGCAGTTAAGAGTCAGCCACATTGCTGTGGGTCTGGAGTCTCTGGAGTTACATGTAAACCAGACCTGGTAAGGAGAGTAGATTTCTTTTTCCAAAGGACATCAGTGAACCAGATTGTCATAAAAAACAATTGATAGTTTCATGGCACCATTACTGAGACTAGCTGTCAATTCCAGATTTTTATTTTTTAATTGAATTTATTAATTCATTGAATATAAATTCCACTAACTGCAGTAGTGGGATTTGAACCCATGTCCCCAGGGCATTAACCTGGGCCTCTGGATTACCAGTACAGTGACGTTACCACTATGCCACTGTCTCCCCATAGTTTATGATTTTATTTTTGATGGCTTCTAAATATAATATTGGTTGCTGTCTCAGAAACATGTTTAGCTGCAGTAGATAGAACACTCGTGATATTCTTGGTGTGAACAATGAGGTCATTGAACAGAGTGTTGCTTTTGTTGGGTCAAATTGATTGCAGTGTGGTTTTGATTTCTCCCTTGTTAAAGTGTTTTGTCTGTTGCCTCATAAGTGGGGACTTTGTTACTAATAATAGTTGATAATCCCAGGGCATAGGTGTTTGTTTATTTTTTGTCAATTCTTATTGTTTATAGCGATCTTTGTCAAAGCTTCCATCGCAGGAGCTGGATAAAGTAACAATGAACATGGGCTTAGTCCGCCAGGTCAGTTATAAAATGGCACCTTGCATCTGAGCTTTACCACAATATCCTGTTTGCTGCACTGCATGTACTTCTGTAGGTAATATGAAGTTTGTTAACTAACATGTTGCAAAAACACAGAACTTTCAAGATCCATAATAACTAATTTTTTAATGACTATTTTACCTTGAACAGCGTTGTCCAGTACCTTAGGCACTAGCCACATGTGGCTAATTGAGAATTCAGATGTGGCTAATTGCATTTCTCATAAGTAAATAAGGATTGAGGAATGGACACCATCTTTGAGCATGTGATCTCAACACTCATAGTTGCACGGCATATACATGTGAATGTTAACCTTTTTCGTGCATTTGTTGGTAAAATGAAAAGCAGAGTGTGTGTGTGTTTTTTAATCATTGTGACTGCTTTACTTCCTTGGTTACTGTTTGCTAGTCCTGTGCTGAAATGGTGTGTACCAAGGATGAAAATGCTGGTCTTTAGCACCATGGAAATACCAGTAATATTGCATGGAGAGGGAGCTGTCATCGTGGACAACTTGGCCAATCACCATAACCACTCCAGGCCAGAACCAGAAAGCAAACCCAACCAATGACTGACAACTACAACAGGTAGCAGGAAAGAAGCATTCAGTTGAGCTCTGTGAAGAGAGCGGGAGACGAGCTCGGGGTGAGGACAGGACACTCCTGGATGGAGAATGGGGGCGTCTTTGGGAAGAGAGCAAGGGCGGGTCTGGTGCGCCTTTTGTGAGTCAACATTCTCAGCAATCCAATAAAGTCAAAGTAAAGCTCACAACTGCTGGACAAAAATCTAGAAGCTGCAGTAAGATGGAGCGTGTGCTAAATTTATGCTCGAATTCCCAGCTTTGATGAACGAGGAAGACTGCCAAGTGGTAGATGGTTAAGTATAAACTACATGTATCTGTACTGTGTGAAAGGCATCTACTAAAATTAATGGGTGTGGCTAAACCGTGTCACGTTGTCGCTTGTGGCTAGTCAGCAGCTTCTAATGGACATCGCTGTACTAGAATAGCACGTTTGGAGGATCGCTAGTGTTAGTGCTAATATTCCTTCACATTAGAACTGCAACATTGCAAGTTAAAAGGCTCTAATGGGTTAAATTTTTGTTCATCAAGGTGCAGGATACTGAGGCTGGAAATGGAATGATTGTCTATTAATTGTCTACATCGAGCACTTCCATTCTAATCAGGTGCAAGACCCTGTAAATGGAATGTGGAAGTACTTTATTGTACTCTCCATATTTTTTCCCCAAGTCTCAGGATTCCCTTGAATAAACCAATGTGATACTTTCCTGCAGCACATGTTCTTGTGGCCTCTGATGGAAATCCCCAGTTGTGTGGCATTGATGTGTGCGCTAAAAGAAATGGGCTAAGTCTGAGACTGCTGTAATTGATTTAATCCAGGACCCTCGGACACCACAGCAATTTGCTTCTCTAAATGTTTCCATTCCAAGTTCCCTGGAGTGGTGACTTTATTTATTCAGAGATAGAAGCTTTGCTTGTGTAGGTTAGGATGCCAATAAGTTTATTTATTTATTTAGAGATACAGCACTGAAACAGGCCCTTCGGCCCACCGAGTCTGTGCCGACCATCAACCACCCATTTATACTGATCCTACACTAATTCCATATTCCTACCACATCCCCACCTGTCCCTATATTTCCCTACCACCTACCTATACTAGGGGCAATTTATAATGGCCAATTTACCTATCAAGTTGCTGCACCATGTTTGCAACAACAACCGCTTGCATTTATATAACACCTTTAATGTAGTAAAGCATCCCAAGGTGCTTCACAGGAGCGTTATCAGACAAAATTTGATACCGAGTTACATAAAAAGATACTATGACAGGTGACCAAAAGCTTGGTCAGAGAGGTAGCTTTTAAAGAGTGAATTAAAGAGAGGGAGGGAGGGGATTCCAGAGCTTAGGGTTGAAGGCATGGCTGCCAATAGTGGAGCGATTTAAAATCGGGGATACACATTTAGTCACAATTGGAGGAGTGCAGATATCTCGGTGGATTGTAGGGCTGGAGTAGGTTACAGAGATGTGAAGGTGTGAGACCATGGAGGGATTTGAAAATTAGTATTAGAATTTTAAAATTGAGTCATTGCCAAACCGGGAGAAAATGTAGGTCAGCAAGCACAGGAGTGGGGATTAAGGATTCTTCTTTGGCCTCCTTATCTCGAGAGACAATGGATACGCACCTGGAGGTGGTCAGTGGTTTGTGAAGCAGCGCCTGGAGTGGCTATAAAGGCCAATTCTAGAGTGACAGGCTCTTCCACAGGTGCTGCAGAGAAATTTGTTTGTCGGGGCTGTTGCACAATTGGCTCTCCCCTTGCGCCTCTGTCTTTTTTCCTGCTAACTACTAAGTCTCTTCGACTCGCCACATTTTAGCCCTGTCTTTATGGCTGCCCGCCAGCTCTGGCGAACGCTGGCAACTGACTCCCACGACTTGTGATCAATGTCACAGGATTTCATTTCGCGTTTGCAGACGTCTTTAAAGCGGAGACATGGACGGCCGGTGGGTCTGATACCAGTGGCGAGCTCGCTGTACAATGTGTCTTTGGGGATCCTGCCATCTTCCATGCGGCTCACATGGCCAAGCCATCTCAAGCGCCGCTGACTCAGTAGTGTGTACAAGATGGGGATGTTGGCCGTCTCGAGGACTTCTGTGTTGGAGATACGGTCCTGCCACCTGATGCCAAGTATTCTCCGGAGGCAGCGAAGATGGAATGAATTGAGATGTCGCTCTTGGCTGACATATGTTGTCCAGGCCTCGCTGCCATAGAGCAAGGTACTGAGGACACAGGCCTGATACACTCGGACTTTTGTGTTCCGTGTCAGTGCGCCATTTTCCCACACTCTCTTGGCCAGTCTGGACATAGCAGTGGAAGCCTTTCCCATGCGCTTGTTGATTTCTGCATCTAGAGACAGGTTACTGGTGATAGTTGAGCCTAGGTAGGTGAACTCTTGAACCACTTCCAGAGCGTGGTCGCCAATATTGATGGATGGAGCATTTCTGACGTCCTGCCCCATGATGTTCGTTTTCTTGAGGCTGATGTTTAGGCCAAATTCATTGCAGGCAGCCGCAAACCTGTCGATGATACTCTGCAGGCACTCTTCAGTGTGAGATGTTAAAGCAGCATCGTCAGCAAAGAGCAGTTCTCTGATGAGGACTTTCCGTACTTTGGACTTCGCTCTTAGATGGGCAAGGTTGAACAACCTGCCCCCTGATCTTGTGTGGAGGAGTGGGGATTAAGGATTAATATATATTATATTATATCAATATATTAATATATCTTCAAGAAAGGAGGCACTGCTAGACCTGGTTTTGGGGATGAGGTGGGCCAAGTGGATTAAGTATCACAAGGAGAGCATTTAGGGGATCGTGATCATTGTATCATCAGGTTTAGGCTGACTATGGAAAATGGCAAAGAGCAATCCAGGATAAGAATAATTAACTGGGGGAAGGCCAAATTCAATGGGGTAAGATTGAAGCTGGGGTGAATAAATTGGAGTCGAAAACTGGCAGGAAAACTGGTAGATGAACAATGGGCTACCTTCAAAGAGGGGATAGTTCGGGCATAGTCGAAGTATGTTCCCTTGAAGGGGAAAATTAGGGCAAACAAATCCAGAGCTCCCTAGATGACAAAGAGGTAGAGATTAAGATAAAGAAGAACAAGTGTGCTTATGACAGATGGTCAGGTAGAAAATACTATTGAGAACCAGGCTGAATATAGAAGGTCCAGAGGGGAAGTGAAAAAGCAAATAAGAGAAGCAAAGAGAAAGCATGAAAAAAGACTGGCAGCTAGCATTAAAGGAAATCCCAAAGTTTTCTATAGGCATATAAATAGTAAAAGGGTGGTAAAAGGAGGAGTGGGCTGAATAGATACCAGAAAGGGGATTTACACATGGAGACAGAGGGCATAGCTGAGGTATTAAATAAATACTTTGCATCTGTCTTTACCAAGGAAGAAAATGCAACCCAGGCAATGTTGAAAGAGGAGGTACGTCAGACACTAGAGGGGTTTAAAATTGATAAAGAGGAAGTATTAGATAGGCTGTCTGTACTTAAAGTGGATAAAGTACCAAGACCACATGAGATGCATCCAAGGATACTGAGGGAAGTGAGGGCGGAAATCGCGGAGGCACTGGCCATAATTTTTCAGTTTTCCTTAGACTCAGGGGTGATGCCAGAGGACTGGAGAATTGCAAACGTTACACCCTTGTTCAAAAAAGGGTGTAAAGACAAGCCCAGCAACTACAGGCCAGTTAGTTTAACCTTGGTGGTGGGAAAACTTCTAGAAAAAATAATTCGGGACAAAATCAATAGTCACATGGACAAATGCGAGTTAATCAAGGAAAGTCAGCATGGATTTCTTAAGGGAAAATCATGTTTAACTAACTTGCTGGAGTTTTTTTGAGGAGGTAACAGAGAGGGTTGATGAGGGCAATGCTGTTGATGTGGTGTACACGGACTTTCAAACGGCATTAGATACAGTGCCACACAACAGACTTATGAGCAAACTTGTAGCTCATGCAATAAAATGGACGGTAGCAACATGGATACGAAATTGGCTGAGTGACAGGAAACAAAGAGTAGTGGTTAATGGATGTATTCGGGCTAGAGAGGAAGGTTTGTAGTGGAGTTTCCCTGGGATCAGTGTTGGGACCCTTGCTTTTCCCGATATATATGAATGACCTAGACCTTGGTGTACAGGGCACAATTGCAAAGTTTGCAGATGATACAAAACTTGGAAGCATTGTGAACTGTGAGGAGGATAGTGTAGAACTTCAAAAGGTCATAGACAAGTTGTTAGAATGGGCGAACAGATGGCAGACGAAGTTCAATGCAGAGAATTGTGAAGTGATTTATTTTGGTAGGAAGAACATGGAGAGACAATATGGAATAAAGGGTACAATTCTAAAGGGGTGCAGGAGCAGAGGGACCTGGGTGTATATGTGCATAAGTCATTGAAGGTGGCAGGACAGGTTGAGAGAGCAGTTCATAAAGCATACAGTTTCCTGGACTTTATTAATAGGGGCATTGAGTACAAGAGCAAGGAAGTTATGTTGAACTTGTATAAGACAATAGTTCGGCCTCAGCTGGAGTATTGCATTCAGTTCTGGGTGCCACACTTTCGGAAAGATGTGAGGGCATTGGAGAGAGTACAGAAAAGATTCACGAGAATGGTTCCAGGGATGAGGAATTTCAGTTATGAAGGTAGATTGGAGAAGTTCAGGCTGTTTTCCTTGGAGAAGAGAAGGCTGAGAGGTGATTTGATAGAGGTATTCAAAATCATGAGGGGTCTGGACAGAGTAGATGGAGAGAAACTGTTCCCACTTGTGAAAGGATCAAGAACAAGAGGGCACAGATTTAAAATATTTGGTAAGAGATGCAAAAGTGACCTGAGGAAAAACATTTTCACGCAGCGAGTGGTTACGGTCTGCGCTGCCTGAGAGTCTGGTGGAGGCAGGTTCAATTGAAGCATTCAAAAGGGAATTTGACAGTTCTATCAAAAGGAAGAATGTGCAGGATTATGGGGAGAAGGAAGGGGAATGGAACTGAGGGAATCGATCTTTCAGAGATCCGGTGCAGAAACAATGGGCAAGTGGCTTCCTTCTGCACTGTAACGATACTGTGATATCCAGTTTAATAATGCAGAGGTAAAATCTAAGGGAATAAATCTGAGTCCACACTGGATATCATCTTCTAATCTGTGTGGTGGTTTTCTGCACCTTGGCCAGGGCATCTAGCTAGTGATTTTGGAATCCCATGCAAGAAAACAAAAAATTGACTTATTCTGCCCCTGTAATCTTGCTTAGCTCTGTTGGTAGTGCAGTTGCCTCTGAGTCAGATGACTTCAAGCCCCACGCTAGACCTTCAGCAAACAAACCACATTGTCACTTCAGTCTGCTGCTGAATGGATATGGCGCATTGTTGGAGGTGTTGGCCTTGAGAAGATACGTTAAACTGGGATCAGAGTGATACTGCCAGTTCAGTATCCTGATCAATGTTCCTCCACCAAACACAGATGAGCCGGTCGTTTATCTTGCTGCTGTCTTTGGAACTTTGTGTGCAAAATGGCTGCTGCATTTGCTGCATAAATATTGCTGCAGGATGTTATTTTGCTGCTAAGGTGAATCTGTGTCCCTTTAAGGCCACGAGATATGACAGCTGTTAAGTAAAATGGTGATTAATAAGGTCATTCAGAGTGAGGGGGAAAATGGGGCTTGAAAGTTTAAACACAGGTGGAACAGGGCTTAACAAAATATAAACACTGGGCCCTATAGCCGCAACTCCCAACAAAATAATGTTAGCAACACTTGAGACACGGACCCTGACCACAAGCCTTCACTCATGGGATGGTTCAAGCCAATTGTCATTCTTGGCAACAGAACTGAACAGAACTATCTGATCCGGTGGTTCACAGCTTTTTTTGGACTGGCCCTCACTAAAAAAGCATGCAACCTTTTCTCACTCTGCTCTTTCACTTCTGCTTTATTCCCCACTCACTGCCTTTATTTTTGTTTATTTTCTTCTGCAATTCCATTCTTTTGTTTTCCTCCTCTTCTGCTGGTTCTCTTGCTCTGTTCCAATTCTGTTTCACACTCTGCTTTACTTCTGTGTCATGCAGGCATCCACCTGCTAAGAATGAGGCATATTATTTTTGTCATACGAACATTGATTTTAAGCTTGCTGGGAGGAAGAGAAGGCTTGTTACAAGGGCTGCTGATACTTAGTGGAAAAAAATTTGTATTTATTGCTTGTGGAGACACTCCCTGACACATTCAACTCAATGAATTTTGATCACCAGACATTGAAGGTGTAAGGAAGAGCATTCCAGAGACTGCTAAGGTGATATAATTCACAAAAGCCAGGACTGGTTAAACCAGCTGGTCACATGACTATAATAAAAGTAAAATACTGCGGATGCTGGAAATCTGAAATAAAAACAAGAAATGCTGGAACCACTCAGCAGGTCTGGCAGCATCTGTGGAAAGAGAAGCAGAGTTAACATTTCGGGTCAGTGACCCTTCTTCGGAACTGGCAAATATTAGAAATGTCAACGGTTATAAGCAAGTGAGGCGGGGGTGGGGCAAGAAGTAACAGGAGAAGGTGTAGACTGGACAAGGCCACATAGCTGACCAAAAGGTCATGGAGCAAAGGCAAACAATATGTTAATGGTGTGTTGAAAGACAAAGCATTAGTGCAGATAGGGTGTTAACGGACTGAAGATTGAACAGCAGCAAGTACAAACATGAAAAAAAAAAGTGGGTAAGCAAACTGAACAAACTAAGATCAAATGAAATAAACATTAAAAAAAATTGTAAAAAATGTAAAAAAGAAAAAATAACTAAAAATAAAAGTAAAATGGGGGGCCTGTCATGCTCTGAAATTATTGAACTCAGTGTTCAGTCTGGCAGGCTGTAGTGTGCCTAATTGGTAGATGAGATGCTGTTCCTCGAGCTTGCGTTGATGTTCACTGGAACACTGCAGCAAGCCCAGGATAGAGATGTGAGCATGAGAGCAGGGGGGAGTGTTGAAATGGTCACATGACTAACTGGCTTTTGAGAAAGAGATTTCCAAAGACTCGAGACCCTCTGAGAGAAAAAGTTTCTTCTCATCTCTGTCTTAAATGGGTGACCCCTTATTTTTAAACAGTGATGCCTAGTTCTAGATTCTCTCACAAGAGAAAACATCCTTTCCACATCCACTCTGTCAAGACCCCTCAGGATCTTGTATGTTTCAATCAAATCGCCTCTTACTCTTCTAAACACCAGTGGATACAAGCCAAGCCCGTCCAATCTTTCCTCATAAGACAACCTGCCCATAAACCTCTCTGAACTGCTTCCAACGCATTTACATCCTTCCTTAAATAAGGAGACCAATACTGTACACAATACTCCAGATGTGATCTCACCAATGCCGTGTATAACTGAAGCATAACCTCCCTACTTTTGTATTCAATTCCCCTCGCAATAAACAATAACATTCTATTAGCTTTCCTAATTACTTGCTGTACCTGCATACTAACCTTTTGTGATTCATGCACTAGGACACTCAGATCCCTCTGCATCTCAGAGCTCTGCAGTCTCTCACCATTTAGATAATATGCTACTTTTTTATTCTTCCCGCCAATATGGACAATTTCACATTTTCCCACATTATACTCCATTTGCCAGATCTTTTCCCACTCACTTAATGTATCTATATCCCTTTGCCTCCTTATGTCCTCTTCACAACTTACCTTCCTACCTGTGTGTCATCAGCAAATTTAGCAACCAAACCTTCGGTCCCTTCATCCAAATCATTAAAATAAATTGTGAAAAGTTGAGGCCCCAGCACTAATCCCTGCGGCACACCACTCGTTACATCTTGTCACCCAGAAAATGATCCATTTATGCCTACTCTCTGTTTCCTGTTAGCTAGCCAATTTTCTATCTATGCGAATATGTTACCCATGACACCATGAGCTTTTATTTTCTGCAGTAACCTTTGATATGGCACCTTATCAAATGCCTTCTGGAAATCTAAGTACAGTACATTCACCAGTTCCCCTTTATCCATAGCATATGTTACTTCTTCAAAGAACTCCAATAAATTGGTTAGACATGATTTCCCTTTCACAAAACCATGTTGACTCTGCCTGATTACCTTGAATTTTTCTAAGTGCCCTGCTATAACGTCTTTAATAGCTTCCAACACTTCCCCTAAGACAGTTGTTAAGCTAACTGGCCTGTAGTTTCCTGCTTTCTGTCTCCCTCCCTTTTTGCATTTGCTATTTTCCAATCTAATGGAACCTTCCCTGAATCTAGAGAATTTTGGAAAATTAAAACCAAGGCATCAACTATCTCACTAGCCACTTTTAAGACCTTAGGATGAAGTCCATCAGGGCCCGGGACTTGTCAGCCCACAGCTCCAACAATTTGCTCAGTACCACTTCCCTGGTGATTGTAATTTTCTTGAGTTCCTCCCTCCCTTCCATTTCCTGATTTACGGCTATTTCTGGGATGGTACCTGTAACCTCTATAGTGAAGAGGTTCATCACATGGCTTCTTGTCCCCAGCTGCCTGGCCCAGTAAACTGCTTCCCCACAATCTCCAAAAATTGGTTAAAAATTCCACACTTTTATTTTTAATTCCCCTATGATTTTTTTCTGCTGGGTTGTTTGCATCAGTGTCCTAGAGATTAATTCCTGTAGATTCCAGGCCAATCCTGGAGGATTGGCAAGCCTACTCTAGTTCCTTCGGTATTGGAGGTGATGCATTGAGAGCAACATGGGGAAGATGAAGGAGCCAGAATGATCTCCCAGTCAGCTGGGGAGTTGGGATCTTTCAAAAGAACAGGGGTAGCAGGACTCTTAAAAATAACATTGGGGCACACTGAGAAAACAAGCAAAAGCACATATAAAATGGTGGGCCATGGAGAGTTAAAAGTAACAACAGGTGGGGTTCTTAGAAAAACAGAAAGCGAGACTTTCAAAAATAAAAGTGGGAGCAATAGGGCTAAGAAAACAATATGACTATCAGATTTGCAAAAAAAAGTCCCAGCGCGGCACTTGAAAAGCACAGCGGGAACAGATTTAGGCAAAACAGCTGGGCCAGCAGGGCTTGAGAGCAAAAGGGGTTGGATGTATGAAAAACCTCCCACACTGACAGCAGGAAACACTGTTCCCAACTCCTAGACAGGGAATGTAGTCATAAGCCAGCTGAGGCCAAGAAGAGGGTTTCAAAAGCTTTATAAACTGCAGGAGCCAGACTTCCAACGACAAAGAAAGGAAGGAATATGACGTCTAGAAAAGAACCATCACCATCCGAAGCAAGACTGATGGGGCCTTTTGGAGCAGCAAACTGGGAATTGACTGTTGACCTGCAGTGGAGCTAGGTGATGGGGTTGGGAGGACCAAGGCTCGAATTGATCAGATGATGCCGAGAGCTATTAGGAATATAATCAACAGAAGAGCATCCAATAGCTCGCTTGTACATGAGGCTGAGGATCAAATCACAGCTCAGTGTAATAAATAGGAAAATTCAAGGGTGGCAGAAAAGCATGATAGGACATACATATGCACGCACTTCCTGTAAGTTTAACACTTGCTTCCTGTAAGACATTTAATATGTTAGCATTGGTCTGCCATGGTGTTGCATGCAGTAAGTCAGTACATATGGTGAGTCCCTTAACTGTCCTTGTCATCTGTATTTCTGCTTCTCTCCTTGCTCCACTTCTCTTTTCTCCTCCTCTCTTCTCTCCTCTCTCCTCTGCCTTATCTTTTGTTCTTCTCCCTCTTCTCCTCCTCCCTCCTTTCACCTCTTTTTTCCTTGCTGTCCCGGAGTTGGGATGTGTTGCGGAGGGGGTTGGGGGGGGGTGGAAGTGGGGGGAGGCCGCAACACATGCCACATAGCCATTTGAACCAATTAATGGCCTATGAATGGAGGCAAACTGGGATTTTCCTCCCACTCACAGTAGTGGCCTGGCTGTAAAAGCCATTTTTAATTTAAACTTTGCAGAGGGAATACCTCTATTTTGAAGCGCCCTCTCTCACTTACTTGCCGTGGCTCCCTGCTGCTGCTTTCAAGCTGGAAGGCTTCTGGCCCTCCAGCTTTGACAGCCCACCTGCTTTCCTTAATTGGACAGCAAGCCTGCCCTCTGGTCATTAATTGATTGCTCTGGGGAAAATCTCGATGAGTGACTATTTCACACAGTAGGGGCTTCTCCCATTTGGAAACAAATGAACTTATTAGCGAGAGGCAGCATGGTTTTGTGAAGGGGAGGTCTTGTCTCACTAACTTGATTGAGGTTTTTGAGGAAGTGACGAAGACGATTGATGAAGGAAGGGCAGTGGATGTTGTCTATATGGACTTCAGTAAAGCCTTTGACAAGGTCCCTCATGGCAGACTGGTACAAAAGGTGAAGTCACATGGGATCAGAGGTGAGCTGGCAAGATGGATACAGAACTGGCTCGGTCATAGAAGACAGGGTAGCAGTGGAAGGGTGCTTTTCTGAATGGAGGGATGTGACTAGTGTGGTGTTCCGCAGGGATCAGTGCTGGGACCTTTGCTGTTTATATTATATATAAATGATTTGGAGGAAAATGTAGCTGGTCTGATTAGTAAGTTTGCGGACGACACAAAGGTTGGTGGATTGGGGATAGTGATGAGGATTGTCAGAGGATACAGCAGGATATAGATCGGTTGGAGACTTGGGCGGAGAAATGGCAGATGGAGTTTAATCCGGACAAATGTGAGGTAATGCATTTTGGAAGATCTAATACAGGTGGGAAGTATACAGTAAATGGCAGAACCCTTAGGAGTATTGACAGGCAGAGAGATCTGGGCGTACAGGTCCACAGGTCACTGAAAGTGGCAACGCAGGTGGATAAGGTAGTCAAGAAGGCATACGGCATGCTTGCCTTCATCGGTCGGGGCATAAAAATTATAAGAAGTATAAAAATTAGCAAGTCATGCTGCAGCTGTACAGAACCTTAGTTAGGCCACACTTAGAATATTGCGTGCAATTCTGGTCACTACACTACCAGAAGGACGTGGAGGCTTTGGAGAGGGTACAGAAGAGGTTTACCAGGATGTTGCCTGGTCTGGAGGGCATTAGCTATGAGGAAAGGTTGGATAAACTCGGATTGTTTTCACTGGAATGACGGAGGTGGAGGGGCGACGTGATAGAGGTTTACAAAGTTATGAGTGGCATGGACAGAGTGGATAGTCAGAAGCTTTTTCCCAGGGTGGAAGAGTCAGTTACTAGGGGACATAGGTTTAAGTGCGAGGGGCAAAGATTAGAGGGGATGTGCGAGGCAAGTTCTTTACACAGAGGGTGGTGAGTGCCTGGAACTTGCTGCCGGGGGAGTTGGTGGAAGCAGGTACGATAGCGATGTTTAAGAGGCATTTTGACAAATACATGAATAGGATGAGAATAGAGGGATATGGTCCCCAGAAGTGCAGAAGGTTTTAGTTTAGACAGGCATCAAGATCGGCGCAGGCTTGGAGGGCCGAATGGCCTGTTCCTGTGCTGTACTGTTCTTTGTTCTGAACCCATTTGAGCCTCTGGAGTGGGAGGTCAGGGAGAAGATAGAAGCAGGAAAAGATGAGCAGGGTGGAGGCAAGGAAGAGGGAGGGGGGAGAAGGAAGAGGTGAAGAGGAGGGTGGGGTGGTGGATGGGTGTGGTTCAATGTCAGGTGAGCATCTGTGAATAACTTAACAAAATATACAGATTGTAGATTGAACTAGGGACCTTCCTGGCTCAGTGCCATGCCTTAATGTGCAAGTAATATTTCTTAATTTGTTGATTGTATAATTTGATTTCAGTTCTTTAGCATTAATGTCGTTTTTGCATTGAATTCCACCTGTTAGCTGCTGAACCTAGGGCCATTGACATGGTTATAGTTATATTCCACAGAGTTCCTGAATCATTCATTTTTGTCACACATTGGGTGATGATAAAGACCTTTAGAGCTGAAAGCTAAAGTGTGAAAATGCTGCAAAATTAAAATAAAAATAGAAAGTACTGGAAATACACTGGGTCCATTGGCATTTGAAAAAAGAAGACAGGGTAGCATTTCAGTTGAGAATCCTATATCAGTTTCTGATGAAAAGTCTCGAACTGAACTTTAACCTTTGTTGTGTGTTTCTTCCATTTTCTAGGGGTCTTTTTGTGTTTGTCAAGGTGAGGAATGTTAATGGTAGTAAGTAGAACACGTTCCATTTCAGGCACCAAGAAGTGTGAAAGACTGCAGGACATAAGCTAACATGATAGGTGGGCAGATGCAGTTCAGTGTAACATTCCCGTTTTGTAAAACAGCGTTATCAACAGCACAGGTTGTTTGTGCTTCCGCCCTACTTCCCTTTCTGATAAGTTTCACCAAAGCTCTCCACTGCAGACAGATTTCAATGTGGTTGGAAATAAAGACTAGTCTGGTTCATTCTAGCTTTTGGTTCTGCCTTCTGCACAGATGTGCTCAAACAACTGCTTTGATCTCCCAGCTGTACAACGGTTTCCAAGATAGTCATCTATTACAATAACGACTACACACGATAATTCAGATTAGTTTCAATTGCTGCAGCATCTAGAATGAATTAAAAGTTTTCCAGTGCATCATTGCTCCAGACTGAAACTTTCGTTAATTGCAATAAAAGCAAAATACTGCGGATGCTGGAAATCTGAAATAAAAACAAGCAATGCTGGAAATACTCAGCAGGTCTGGCAGCATCTGTGGAGAGAGAAGCAGAGTTAACGTTTCAGGTCAGTGACCCTTCTTCAGAACTGTACTGACTTACTGCATGCAACACCATGGCAGAACTGAAGAAGGGTCACTGACCTGAAACGTTAATTCTGCTTCTCTCTCCACAGATGCTGCCAGACCTGCTGAGTATTTCCAGCATTTCTTGTTTTTATTATCTTTAATTAATTGCACCTTATTTTCTTGAATTAATTGCCAAATATTGCCAAACCTTAAGGATATCTGGGTTTTTAGGCACTAATTTAGTGGATTAAGGCTTTAAGTAACTTTGATGCTTAGGAATTATTCTTGTTTCTCCTTCACACACCCCATTCTGGTTAAGATGGCATTTGTTGGATTTATTTGAGGGTGAGCTGTTTTAAATCACCACTGAGCCATGATCTTTTTTTGCAAACTTCTTGTGGTTCCCTGATGGTTGAATTGGTAAGTTGTGTTGTCCAGTGTCAAACTGAGTGATACAGAATAAGAGGGCCTCAGGTTGAATCCCCAGTCTCCTAGTGTGGCAGTAGGGGTGCTACATTTGGTCTCGCACCCCAGGACTAGGGAAGGAGGAAATCAGCCATGGCTGCCATTTCTGATCACCGTCCAGTAACCTCTGTTGTAAAGTTTGCACTCAGACACATGAGAATCTGTGCGGATGTGAACATTTGTGAGGGTGTGTCAAATGAGGGCAATGCCAGAGCTGAATACCCCTAAGTTTTAAAAGGGAAGAACAATCATGGTAACGGACTGTCAAGAAACCACACCTTAACATGAGTGAGCACCTATCAGTCCACAGTAAGTTGTGGGGTTTAATCTAACTTTACAGAGATAGTGCTGTTTATTTTTGCAAGTCTTTTGCAAGGTTTCTGATTGTTGTGCAGTCCATTCCACTTGTATAAATATTGCATAACAACAGAAGTTATAAATACCTTCCCTTTTACAAACTGGTATACCATTCTCCTTCTGAGATTACTGGGCCCCTGACATTGTCAATTTTACAGACTTCTGTCTTTTCAACTAATAACCCTGATCATTTTGTGTTCTTTTTTAACTCAAATGATTGATGACAGTTGACGCAGGGCAGCTAACTAGGAAACAGTGGCCTTTTCTTCATCTTCCCTTTTCACATACTGTAAATCCTCATTGCCCAGCATGTTTGTCATTTTTTTCCCTGAAGGATTAAAGGGGGTGGCTTGCTTTCAACAATAATAGTCTCTGCTGCAATTTGTGCAAAATCTCCAAGATGCAGAATTTGAAGATAATAGCTGCCTGCTGACAGTTCCATCATTTCACATCTTCCCTTCACAATGAATTTAGTTTGTTACAACCCATAGCTTCAGCCAGAATAACTGATGCATTTGTTTAAAATCCAGCAGTTGCAAACTGGAGTGTACTTTCTGTTTATATATACTAGTTTTTCTCTTGTGGGTGTTGTTCACAAAAATAAAAAGAAATCTTTCTTGTCTTACTGTCTTTGCTTGTCACTAGTTCTTTCTACCTTTCTTGCTCCCATACCTCCCCTCCCCCCCCCCTCTCTCTTTGTACAGTATCACATTTATTCTTATTTTCTCTTTTGTGCAAGGTTCTCTGTATGCCTCTTTCTCTGTATGCCTCTGTCTGTCTCTCTATCTCTATGGTTCTGTCTCTCGATGCCTCCATCTGTGTCTCTCTGTATGCCTCTGTGTCTCTCTTTGTATACCTCTGTCTGTCTCACTCTCTCTCTATGTCTCTTTTTCTTTCTCTCTCTTTCTCTGTTAGCCTCTCTCTATGTCTTTGTTTCTCTCTATGGGCTGAACTTTTGCCACGGAGGTGGGAAACAGGAGCCGGGTTTGTTTTCGGGTCAGAAACACGCCCCCCCCCCACCCCTGTTGAGAAACTGATTAAAGTTAAGATTTTCACATGGGTAAGCCCTTAATTGGTATGGAGACAGGTTTCCTGTCCAATTAGAGCCAGTGGGGCAGAAATAGAGATAGGGTCAGACGAAGTGTGGGACTGATTTAGACTCCCCATGGCAGCCTTCACTGAGGCTGCTGGTTGTCCTAAGGGAGAGATCTACTGATTGTGCCAAAGCCTTGCACACCACAGTGGGAAGTGAGATGTCACAGGACAGATGGAGGCCTGACACCTGGGGCAGGCCTGTCCCTCGCTTCATAGATGCTGACCTAGATCTAATGCTGGAGGCTATGAGGGAGAAGAGAGAGGTCCTCTTCCTGGAGGGTAGCAGAAGGAGGCCACCTCGTCATGCAGCAGGGGCACCTTTCTGTTCATTGTCATCTCCCTCCTCCTCCTCCTCTCTCACCTCCTGCAACTACCCATTCCCTGATGAGCTGTCTCCTTCTCGGGCCTCATTGTCTTCAAGGTCCACACCTCTCTGGAGGTCCATGGAAGTCAGTGACCGAGACCCTAGCAGGAGGGTATTGAAGGGCTGTCCAGGCACCAGAATTGCATGTTTAGAAGCCCGATGGCCTACTCAGTGGTTATCCTACTGAGCAGGTGGCATGGGTTATATATTGCCTCTGTGTCTCTGTCTTGGGGTCCCATAGAGGGGGGAGTAACCATGTCTTCAAGGCATACCCCTTGTCTCCTAGAGTCCATCCACGTAATTTGAGGGTTCGAATTATGATTTGAGGCAGCCTGGATTGGTGGAGGATAAAAGAGTCATGGCAGTTGCCAGGAAAGCAAGCACACATATTGAGGAAACTCTTGTGGTCGCAGACCAGCTAAATTTGAGGGAGTGGAAGCACTTCCTCTTGACGAATCTGAGGTGGGCAGTTGTTGGGTGCCTCGATGATCTCATGGGTGCAATCAATGATCCCTGCACCTGGGGAGAAATCCTGTGATAGTGGCGAAACCCAACGCCCTCTGTCCCTTCAAGGCCGCATCAGTCGTGAAATGAATTTACTGTCCAGCTCTGGCAAAGAGGGCATCAGTGACCTGTGAGATGCAGTACTGTGCAGCTGCTTATGAGATGCCACTAGGGTCTGTAGCTGATCCTCGGAAGGAGCCAGAAGCAAAGAAGTTCAAGGCCACAATGACATTGATGGCTACTGGCAGGGTGTGGCGACCAGTGTTGTGATGTGCAAGGTCTTCAGCGATGAGGTTACAGATGTCTGTGATTATCTGCCTGGAGAGTTTCTGCCTCCTGCGGCACTGGTCTCTGTCATCGCCAGGTAGCTCCATCTCCGGCGATAGATCCTGTGGTGGGGGTATGTTGTCGTTGCCTTCCTGCCCCTCTTTCCTCTCCCATGCCCTCCTGCTGCTCAGGGTTCTGCCTTTCTTGCAGTGGGTGTTGCCCCTCTTTGTCACAAGGCCAAAAATCTGACAATCATGCCCCCATTGCCAGCTGCAGCCTTCCTTTTGGATAGGTGGCTGCCCAATTGTCCTTGGCAGCCTTGCCTTCTGCTCTTCTGCCCCTGCGGTGCTGGGGATGGTGACGATCCCGTTCAGTTACCGAGCACTGAGTGGCCACTCTACCCGCCACCTGCGCAGCACCAAGGGGGCATCCTTACCAAATGCTGAGTTCCCCCTTTGCCCCGCTGACCCTCTTCTGGTGCTGGGGTGATGCCCTGGGGCAGTCATGACCGGCTCCCTGCTCTGTATACGCCTCCCTTCAGCAGATACTGCCTGAAACCTGTGCATCCCCTTCAAAATTCCACCCTCCCCCTCCAACAAGCTTTTAACAGGCTTTTTAATTACTTTAATTGGCCTCAATGGGAGGAGAGTGTGATCCCTGCCCCACCCTCCACTCCCGCCATGAACAGTGTCCTGAAACTGACATGCCGGTTGGTGGCAGTATTTTTGAGCCCCCACCCCACCTCTGTTCCCAAATACAGACGGGGGGGGGGCCCGAAAATTCAGCCTTATGTCTCTGTCTCCTTCTGTGTCTCTGTCTCTTTCTCTCTCTATGTCATGTGTGTGTGTGTGTCTCTGTATATCTATAGCTCTTTATGTCTATCTCTGTGTCTTTCAGTGTGCCTGTCTCTCTCTTTCTATGCTTCTCTTTCTGTCTCTCTTTCTCTATGTCTCTCTCGTTATGCTCTCTCTCTGTCTCTGAGTCTCTCTCTGTCTCTTTCTTTCTTTCTCTCTCTCTCTCTCTCTATGTGTATGTCTGTATCTCTCTCTCCCTCTCTCTCTTGCTCTTCCTCACCCTGTGCGTATCGAATCGCATGGAGTCCTGGGATTAAAATAAGGACTCTGACTGTCTTGTTAGTTGCAAAAATGATCTACTTTCCACCTTGGTGCAGATTAGAGCTGGGGATCAGTGGGGGTTGGAAAGAACTGCATCTGGGAGGAGTGGGTTCCTTGGGAGTCAGGTAGGGAGGAATTGGGAGCTAGGTCCTGGGCTGTCCTCTCAACCTAGTAGACCAGACATTGGGCAGTTCAGTACTGAAGGAGTGCTGCATTGTTGGAGGTGTTACCTTTTGGAAAGGTGTTACATCAGGGCCTCTTGTTCCTGACTAAGTGGGCATATACAGTCCCATGGCAGTATTCAAAGAAAAGCTGAGATGTCTCCAGGTGTCCAGACCAGCATTTTTCCCTGAACCAAAATTACCAAAACTAATTAGCCAGTCATTTATTTGTTTATTTTTCATGAGGCCATTTATGCGCGAATTGGATGCTGCATAACAACAGGGGCTACATATTGGCTGTGTCACACTTTGGGATGCTCAGAGAACATGAAAGATGCTATACAAATGCAAGTTCTTTCTTTACATTAGACACACCCCTTGTCCAAATAATGCTTTCTGATGCACATTTTTGATACAAGATGCATTTAAATTGTCGTGCAAGTACAAAGTGTACACAAATGTGTAACAGCATGTGTCTGGTTTCATGTCTCAATCTGACTCTAGAACACGTTAAAACCAAAAATGCACAAATTCCTTCCCCCACCCTGTCTGGGGAGGCCAAGTTATCCCACTTGAGATTGACACAAAATGGACTGTAACGCAGTGTGAAATCGTGCTTAAAAAGTGCTCAGGCACTTCGCTGGGCCTCACAGCCACTTCATAAACTTACTGCAAGGAGCCTTGCTTGTGTAATGCTTTGAGAGAGGGAATGCTGCCATCAGTGAAATTAAAACATTCAAAATTTATGGCTGGTTAGTGCAGGATTTAACAAAACACAAAAATGTTTTATGGCTCTGTTATGAGTCCCCTTTGTGACTGTGAACCAGAATTAAAAAAAATTATGTGATAGTTTTAATATAGTTTAAAATCAGGATGAATTGATACATATTCTTTGATTCTTGGATTTTTGAAATTCTTTGTACCACTCATCTTCAGAAGCTTTCAGAGAAAGGTTTTATTTGTTGCAGGTCTTGTGTTGGAAGAAGAGGCTGTCTTATTAAAGGCTGAAAGACCCTTTTGGTTCTAAAGGGTCTATAGGAGAATCATTTAAAATGTTAAAAAAGCCCCTTTTATAATATGCTTTCCTAAAGACTTATAATCATCCGAAGTGGGTCTCTTTATTTAATGTCTTGAAGATGAAAGGTGGAATGTATAGATTGTAGCATTATTGAACATTGCTATACAAAATACAGCTTGTGAAGGGCAGTAGTGATGTAGATCCTTGTTATCTGAGTCTGGAAGGAAGGTTCTAGCCTGTTATTTATTTGGGTTTATGAATCGATGACATTTGTGCGTTGATTTGAAGATGAACTGGTTAAATGGGATGGATGATTATTTTGTTTCTCAACCACTTTTAAGAGTCATCTTGGGTTCAGTTGGTAGCAGCGCCCACCAGTCTGACTCAGCAAATGGTGGATTCAAATCCTTCAGGACTTGAGCTCCTAATCTAGGCTGGCACCCCAGCACAGTATCGGGGAGTATTGTCCTGCTGGAGGATGAGGTGTTGAACCCCTCCGAGTATTCTTGTGTGGATCTCATGGCACTATCCAAAGAAAAGTAGAGAATTCTCCTGGCCAATGCTCCTCTCAACCAACACTACCAAAATTCATTTCAGTCTGAAAGCATGACCCCGAGCTTCCAGTTGCTTGCCATTTCAACACCCTCTCCCCCCCCCCCCACCCCCAACCCCACTCTCATGCCTACGTTTCTGTCCTTGGTCTGCTGCAGTGTTCCAGTGAACATCAACACAAGCTTGAGGAGCAGCACCTCACCCCTTTGATTAGGCACTGTACAGCTTGTGCACTCAACATTGAGTTCAACAATTTCAGAGCATGACTGACCTTTTTATATATTTTTCTATTTTATTTTTTAACCATATATCTGTTTCTCATGTGCCTTTGGACAGAGCTGCTCATTATTCTGCCTTTAACACTCTCGCTGGACTAATGTTTTGTCTTTCACTACTAGCCTTTACACTCTCTTTACCTTTGTCCCATGACATCGTTGTTACTTAATCTCTCCTGCTCTCTGCCCTATCACACACATTCCTTTTGTTCCCTTCCCCACCAACCCCCCTCCTCCTCCTTCACTTGCTTAAAACCTAACTCTTTTCTAACCTTTGCCAGTTGATGGAAGGTCACAGACCTGAAACGTTAACTCTGCTTCTCTCTCCATAGATTCTGCCTGACCTGCTGAGTATTTCCAGCACTTTCTGTTTTTACACCACCAAAATTAAATTGATAACTTATTGTTCTTTGTGGGATCTTGCTGTTTGTAAAATGACTTCCATGTTTGCCTGCATAACCATAGTCACTGAACCTCAAAGGATTACCCGGATTGTGAATCACTTAGGGGCATTTCTGAAAGATGTAATAAAGTGATACATAAATGCAAGTCTGCCTTTCTGCCTGTGTTCCTATCTCAGCATGTGCTTTCACCAGGCTTCTCAAAAATGCTGAGTAACTTAATTTAGTTTCTAAATTTATGAAAGTGAAACGGCCTTGGGCAAAAACTGCTATTTTGAGAGCAGCTTTTGTGGAAGTTCTGGCATTTAATTGTTAATTAATGCCAAAGTGCCTGTATACTGTAAAACCTGGTAATTGGGCTATGTTATGCATGTCAGATCTGGAGACTGAATAAGCAATCCATTGTTTCCCAGCACAAAGTGCAGAAAATTTATGTATCTTGGCAGTGTATATAAGACTTTTTGTTTCTTTTCTTTTTGGTGTACCGTTGTTTGGTACCAGACTGGAATTTAGGAGAATGCATTTTAAGCCATGAAGCTTGGAGTTAAAAAAAAAAAGCCAAGATTTTCAACTTGAAGGCTCCAGCCATTAATTTGAAAGAAGATGGTAGCTAATGAGGAAGGAGAGATTAGACAGGGAGAAACCTAGCAAAACTCAACACTAAGGTTGTGGTTGGCCAAGTTACCATTTTACCTCTAAACATACAGAGCTAGGCTCTGCTGCATGTACCAGCATGCAAGTGTTATTCAATCAAAGGGCTTGACAGGCTAAATGCGGAGTGGCAATTTCCCCTGGGTGGAGAATCTAGAACTATGGGTAATAGTCACAGGATAAGGGGTCGTACAGGTCATAGTAATGAGATAAGAGAGCAGTGAATGTTCAGTTGTTGACTTTATTCAAGACTGAGGTTGATGGATTTTCTGACACTATCAGGATCAAGGGATATGGGGATAGGGTGGAAAAGTGGAATTGAGGTAGAACAGGGTGTCCAACCTTTTTGCGTGGGGGGACGCATTACAATTTTTATCTTACATAATGGGCCAGTGAGACAATTTCAGAAAGAAAAAGGCACTAAAAAGTTATCTTACTATTAATCAAAACAACAACAAATGTACATTTTTGTGAAGAGGCTTTAAATGGGAAGATATCTTATTGACTTACTTCCTCATCACAATGTTGGACACTGATTTAGTGAGATACCAGGCATTTTGTTGCCTGCACACGTAGTCAATGTTTGCCCACACACTTGTAGCAATGCGGAGTATTCCGGATAGATGTCCATCTGTCAGGAGTGATCTTGATCGCTATCCCTTCTCTGTCTGTCTGTTTGTCTGTCTCTCCCTGTGTTGCTCCCCCCTCTCTGTGTTGCTCCCCTCGCTCTTTGTTGCACCCCCCTCTCTGTGTTGCTCCCCCCTCTCTGTGTTGCTCTCCCCGCTCTGTGTTGCTCCCCCCTCTCTGTGTTGCTCCCCTCCTCTGTGTTGTTGCCCCCCCTCTGTGTCGTCCTCACTCTCTGTGTCCCCCCCCACCCCCTACTCTCTCTGTGCCCCCTCTTTCTCGGTTCCCCCCCCCTCTTTCTCTCTTGGTCCCCACTTTTTCTCTCTTGGTCCTCCCCCTTTCTCTCGGTTCCCCCCTCTTTCTCTCTCCCCCCCCCCTCTCTCTCTCTCTGTCCACACTTCACTCTCTCCCTCTGCTCCCTCCCTCTGTCTCCCTCTCTCTCTGTCAACCTCTCTCTCTGTCCCGACCCCCCCCCTCTCTCTCTCTCTGTCCCCCCCTCTCTCTCCTCTCTTTCACTCTATCCCCCCCTCTCTCTGATAGTTGCAGGGAGCAGTAGCACTCAGCACAGTAGCTTTGTGGTTGGTCAGCTTTTTTTAAAAATCACGCTGTCAGTTTCGCAGCTGACAGGTTGGTTTCCAACTTTGGACAGATTTGGGGTTTTCCGGCGAACTTTATAAAAAAAAAGGTCAGAACCCGTCAGATAACCCCGAATCTGTCCAAAGTTGGAAACCAACCTGTCAGCTGTGAAACTGACCGCAATTCTTTTTAAAAAGTCAGTCTGGAAGAAGAAGAAAATGGAAAATTTCTCATCTCAAATACATCCATGGGCTGTATGTTGGGAGAAGATAGCCATGATTTTATTGAATGGTGGAGCAGTCTCGAGGGGACATATGACCTTTCCCTGCTCCTATTTCTCATGTTCTTATGTGTTTACCAATTCTTACACGTGATTGCCTCTCTCCTTCCCATTGTAATGCTGGAGATCAAGCAGTTACCTTCCTGGATTCAGAGTCAGGTAGAACCTCCACTGCACCATCTGCATTTTTCTAAGCTGCCACCTTGGGCATATCAGTGCTTCAGGCATATAAATATTGCATTGTTGTCGCGAGACATGTCTACTTTATTGGTACCAACTGGCCAGATGAAGATATTGAGAAAAATGCAGATTATGTTAATAGGTTGCAATGTTGTCCAATTTGCTTCATTCAGTATTAGTCACTTTCTACCTCGGTGTTATACAGCTCAGAATGTTCTCTATATACATAATTTTCAAAGGAGGGTATGTATAATTGTGCTGCTGCATGTTTATCCCAGTTCAGTGGACATGGTGCAAGACTTTCAAACGCCAATCATTGTACTTTATACCTATTGATAGCACTGGAGGTGATGTGGTATCTTGATTTGAACACAGTGGTGCTACAGGGAGCTGGAAGAGCGTGCAGGGTGGCACATTTAGCACTTAGGAGGGCCGAGAGTCGGACCATAAGAGAAGCAATGAATGGCCTTAGTAATATCCACTTAAAGCAGATAAAGGTTGTGAAGGAGTGAGGGAAGCTGGAAACGAGAGGTGAGGGAAAGATCATCCAACATGCAACAAGCTTTTTTTGGAAATAAAAACAAAAATTGCTGGAAATGCTCAGCAGATCTGGCAGTATATGTGGAGAGATCAACAGAGCTAAATGTTTCAGGTCAGTGACCCTTCATTAGGTGGAATCTAGTCTGTACTAGTCCTCAAAGGAAACCTGAATAATGGAACAAAGTGGATGGGTCTAATGGCCTTTTAATCTCCTTTAAAAGGCAAAATACCTATTTGAAAGTTTTGCTGTAACGAAGCACTGTGCAAAGAACAAATCCAATATTAAACAATGGAGAAGAGCAATAAAGATTTCTGATTCACTGAGAGATGTATTATTTTCTATCTAATGTTATTCCCCCCCTCCTTAAGATGTTGCCTGTCTTTGAAGCAGAGTTCCCACTGATTATTACACAAGAACAAGTGTTTGCAGAAAGGGAGAGAAAATTTGGAAAGAGCCCATAACTCCCAAGATTCTGTGAACTTTTAAAAAATGTTTAATTAGCAAAATTTTATTATCTAACCCTGATATCTTGTAATATTTTGTTTTTGACAAAGTTTTTTTGTAAACGATTGGAAACCTGTTATGGTTGATGAACCTTCTTAAAACCTAATTGTGTTACATGGAATGTACAGCATAGAAACAGGCCATTTGGCCCAACTGGTCCATTACTGGTGTTTATGGTCCACACAAGCCTCCTTCCACCTCTGTCAGCAAAACATTCTGTTTCTTTCTCCCTTATGTTTATCCAGCTTCCTCTAAAATGCATCCATGCTATTTGCCACAACTACTCCTTGTGGCAGCGGGTTCCACATTCTAACCACTCTCTGAGGAAGGAAGTCACAGCAGGCAACGTAAATCCATGTGCCATTTGTCCGAAAAGGTGTTCCTGCAATTTATACTCAAAATCTGTTCTTTCTTTCAGAATTCAGTAACACGGAGTGCCCCCTTAAACAGCGATGCGCAAAATCGAATGGGAGCCCGATTCCTCACCACATACGACAAGAGATTCGTCATTAAAACGATAACTAGTGAAGATGTAGCAGAGATGCACAATATTTTAAAAAAATACCATCAGGTACATTTGGATCCAGGCAATGTTTTTTTGATTAAGGGCTATGACAAAGGTTGGGATCTGGAGCTTCCAAGGCATTAATCGTGCACTACGTTAAAACTGACAGAGAGAGGGAGAGGGGGGGAGAGAGAAAGAGGGGGGAACCAAGAGAGAAAATTCATCAAAAACTTCAATAACTAAAGCTTTCACATCGTAAGATGCAGCAGTGGAGGGGGAGGGAAGGATTTCTATCCTTTGTGTCTAGCTTACATTTGGTCAACCATTTAAAACTGGTTTGAAGCTGGCCAGGGAGTGACCTTAAACTAAAACTTGAAGTCTTTACTTGCCACTTTGATCAGAATGAGTGCCGACTGGGATTTCGGTGCTCAAATTTGCAGTGGGCACAAAATTTAAATCAGGGCCAATAGAGTCAGAAGTCGGCAGAATGAAGCATCATGAAACTGGTGTTCTAATTGCGAGAAATGTATTTAGTCACAGACTTGCTGTCCGCTGAGAGGATGAGAAGGGGAATTTAGTTATGGGATATGATGAAATGGCCGAGGCATTGAACAGGTATTTTGTATCGGTCTTCACAGTGGAGGACATTAATAACATGCCAGTAATTGACAAAAGAGACGAACGTAGGTGAGGACCTGGAAACAATCATTATTACGGAAGAGGTAGTGTTGGGCAAGCTAATGGAGCTAAGGATTGATAAGTCTCCTGGCCCTGATGGAATGCATCCCAGGGTACTAAAAGAGATGGCGGGAGAAATAGCAGGTGCACTGGCGGTAATTTTCCAAAATTCGCTGGACTCTGGGGTAGTCCCAGCAGATTGGAAAACAGCAGATGTGACGCCACTGTTTAAAAAGGGAGGTAGACAAAAGATGGGGAATTATAGACCGGTTAGCTTAACCTCTGTAGTGGGGAAGATGCTTGAGTCTATTATCAAGGAAGAAATAGCAGGGCATCTCGATAGAAATTGTCCCGTTGGGCAGACGCAGCATGGGTTCATGAAGGGCAGGTCATGCTTGACAAATCTTTTGGAATTCTATGATGACATTACGAGCAAGGTGTACAATGGGGACCCAGTGGATGTGGTGTACCTAGATTTCCAACAGGCCTTCGACAAGGTGCCGCACAAGAGGCTGCTGCATAAGATAAGGATGCATGGCGTTAGGGGTAAAGTATTAGCATGGATAGAGGATTGGTTGACTAACAGGAAGCAGAGAGTGGGGATAAATGAGTGCTATTCTGGGTGGCAATCAGTCACTAGTGGTGTGCCTCAGGGATCGGTGTTGGGACCGCAATTATTTACAATTTATATAGATGATTTGGAGTTGGGGACCACGTGTAGGGTGTCAAAGTTTGCAGATGACACTAAGATGAGTGGCAGAGCAAAGTGTGCAGATGACTGTGAAACTTTGCAGAGGAACATAGATACATTGAGTGAGTGGGCAAAGGTCTGGCAGATGGAATACAATGTTAATAAATGTGAAGTCATTCATTTCGGTAGGAGTAACAGTAAAAAGGATTATTACTTGAATGGTAAAAAGTTGCAGCATGCTGCTATGCAGAGGGACCTGGGTGTCCTTGTGCATGAATCGCAGAAGGTTGGTCTGCATGTACAGCAAGTAATTAGGAAGGCAAATGGAATTTTGTCCTTCATTGCTAAAGGGATTGAGTTTAAAAGCAGAGAGGTTATGTTGCAGTTGTATAAGGTACTGGTGAGGCCGCACCTGGAGTACTGTGTGCAGTTTTGGTCTCCTTACTTGAGAAAGGATGTACTGGCACTGGAGGGGGTGCAGAGGAGGTTCACTAGGTTGATTCCGGAGTTGAGGGGGTTGGTTTATGAGGAGAGACTGAGTAGATTGGGATTATATTCATTGGAATTCAGAAGAATGAGGGGGGATCTTATAGAAACATATAAAATTATGAAGGGAATAGATAAGATACAAGTAGGGAGGATGTTTCCACTGGCAGGTGAAGCTAGGACAAGAAGGCATAGCCTCAAGATTAGAGGGAGCAGATTTAGGACTGAATTAAGAAGGAACTTCTTCACCCAGAGGGTTGTTAATCTATGGAATTCCTTGCCCAGTGAAGTAGTTGACGCTTCTTCAGTAAACGTTTTTAAAGCTAAGGTAGATAATCTTTTTGTACAATAAAGGAATTAAGGGATACGGTGAGAGCGCGGGTAAGTGGATCTGAGTCGACGAAAAGATCAGCCATGATCTTATTGAATGGCGGAGCAGGCTCGAGGGGCCGGACGGCCTACTCCTGCTCCTAGTTCTTATGATTTTATGATCTTATGACCTGAAGGTAATATCCCAGACGGGAAGCATGTTGCCTGCACCAGGATTTAATAAGTCTGAAGTACAGCACTTTTTGTTAGTTCAGTATCAGAATGTTTAAAAATTAACAGCAGATGGCGGCTCTGTGGATGGTCTAGTATGTAGAAGTTCTACCTGGTGTTGTATTGGGCCATGCAGTGCCCCTGGATTAAGGGGGAGGAAAAATGAGCCATGTCTGTTGCTGCTAATTCTGTGATATCCACTTGGAAATGTCCATGCTTGATATTAAGTGAGGATTGGATGGGGCTTATCTGTGATTGCCCTCCATGGTTGAACGACCTGTTGATGCTTGCTAACTGTCATGAAAAATGGCCAGCACCTGTGCTGCCATACCCCAGCAAGAGTCTGTGCCTTGTCGAGAGGAGTAGAAAAAGTAGCAATTATAATTAATAGCAATTAATATAATAAAAAACGCATGTTCCTGTTTGACTTTACTCTGTGAAAGTATTTTTTAAATTTTTCTAGTATATTGTGGAATGCCATGGCAACACGCTTCTTCCCCAATTCCTGGGCATGTACCGGTTAACAGTGGATGGAGTGGAGACCTACATGACTGTAACGAGAAATGTATTTAGTCACAGACTTACAGTTCACAGGAAATACGACCTGAAGGTAATATCCCAGACAGAAACATGTTGCCTGCACCAGAATTTCTCTGCATGTGTTTCTTTCAAAGCTAGTTATGGAACTTTGTATAACTTCTGTGTCAGAAAGGGGACCATAATCTGCAAAACATTGAATTATATAGCTCTCCACACATAAAAGTATCTTCAAATATAAAAGGTATGCAATAAACAGGGAGGAGAAATAGGAAAAGGTACTATGGGGAGAGTGAAGGCATAATCAAAGAGTGATTTTTGGGAGGCTTTTGAAGGCAGTGAGAGGAGTAATAATGTGAAGTGGTGCAGGGAGAATGTTCCAAAGGAAGGAACTCACTGTCTGAAGCAACAGCCTCTGATGTTTACAGAGAAGAAGGTGGGAATTCATCAGTAATCCAGTATCCAAAAGGTGAAAGGTGCAAATAAGAGAATATGGCTGGGAAAGATCACTCATGTAGGGCCTAACAAGACCATAAAGGTACATAAAATTGAGGACAAGGATCTTGAAGTCAATTTGCTGGAACACAGGGAGCTAATAAAGCATCAGTAAGGATGGAGGTGTCAAGCAGGTGGGTTTTGTTGCATCTGTGGAGCGTCCCTAGTGGAGGGGCTGGTGCGCTTTTCAGTACAAAATGCTTTAAGTTTTAACCACTGCCCACAAAGTTAGCTATCACCCCTTCGATACATTCTCCTTCGTTTTACAAAGTATGTAATGTGTCCTTAACAACCCTCTACCTACAGCAATCTGCTTACCCAGTGAAATTCATGGCTGCACTGCAACAAAGTTACTTTCAATTACTTTTTTCCCAATTTTCTTTTTAGAAAAAAGCTATTAATGATTAAAACATTTAAAATTTAGTTTCGTTCCTAAATCGCTAACACATCAGGAGCCACACAGACAAGGAAGATCTTGCATTCAATCCCTAGTGTGTGTGGGTGGTGTTGAGCTGGCTGACCTCAACTCAGGTAGCAAAAGGGATGCTGCCTTTAGTCTTGTGCTCCAGAGCTGTGGAAGGGGAATAAATCAGCCAGGGTTCCTGCTCCTGATCTCTCTCCAGTGACATGTACTTGAAGTTCACATGTATGAATGTCAATTGGGGACAGCATTGGGCTTGTCTGTTGTGCTCACCATGATGGAATAGCTTACTGATATTCACTGATGAGTCTCACCCATGAATAATGGCCATTTGGACAAGGTACCGTATCCCGATAAGGAGTTATAAACATTTGAAGTGAGAACAAAATTAATTGGGGCTTTTTATATGAGCAAAACATTTACATTAGCTGCTGAATGTTCATTCTCAAAACATGGAGCTGATTCGCAGGTCAGTTTGATAACAGAAATGTTCAGAATTCCAGCAGTGAATAGAAACCGTTTTTGGTGAGTCAGACAAATTCTTCTTCCCCACTCCCCAGATGAAATCACTTGGTGGGTGAAGCAATTGTTTAAATGCTTACTCTTGTTAAATGAACAAGCCTTTGCTTATTCTTGATATCTGCTTGCTAATCCTCTCTGATTAAAACTCTTCAGGGCTAGCCTGTCCCCAGTGGCTCATCAAATATATCAACTGAATAGCTCAGCCATAACCTAGCAAGGTCCAGATTTAATCTGTTTTTTTCGATTATTCATTCATGGGATGTGGACATCACTGGCAAGGCCACCATTTATTGCCCATCCCTAATTGCCCTTGAGAAGTTGGTGGTAAGTCACCTTCTTGAACTATTGCAGTCCATGTGGATTATAGTTTTTTGCAGCGGTTTTGGAACAACTCAGTGGCTTGCCAGGCCATTTAAGAGTTGCTGTGGTCTAACATCACATAAAGGCAAACCGGGTAAGCTCGACAGGTTTCCTTCCTTAAAGGACATTAGTGAACCACTTGGGTTTTTACGACAATCCGGTGGTTTAATGGTTACTATTACTGATACTGGCTTTTTATTCCAAATTTATTCCTTAGCTTCTGACTTTCTTTTATTAAATTCCTTAACTGCGATGGTCAGATTTGAACTGCAATTCTGGATTATTAGTCCAGGTCTCAGATTACTAGTTCAGTAATATAACCACTATGCTACCATGCCCATTTTGCTGGTTTCAACCACATAAGAGCTGGTGGGTACTAAATTCGGCCTCTGTGTCCCTGGGCTAGGGAGGGAGAGATTTAAGCCAGGTTTGCCACTCCTAATTGTTTCTGCTGGGGAGTATGTGTGCATGGGTGTTGGATGAGTCCAGGATCAGGCTGGATCATGATAAGTTATGCAGTCAAATAGCCAGCCATCCGGAATCAACAGTGGAGGATGGCTAACACCATTGGAACTCTACCCCAACAGGAGTCACTGACTTAAGAAAAGAAGGGAAACGGGGAAAATGCTGTGAACATTAATTTTTAAAGTAGCATGAAAGGCCAGTATGGTCACTCCGTCACCCACTGATTTACAAATAGCAACCAGAGGTGCCCAGTTTAGTGCATTGCCAACTATATTATTTTTGCAAATCCTTGCTCTTGTCCCTGAGGATATGAGACCACAAAGGTAGTGGTGCACAGCGAACAAGTGAGATATACAGATTCCCCGATTGGTTAAATTGATAACAGGTGGCATTCAAAGTGAGAGCAATGAATAAAGACCATTTCGGTGAGTTGGGTGAACTCCTCCTATCCCCTCCCCACAAATCCGCTCCCCAAAATGGTGCTGATAACAGGGGAAATGATTGTTTAAGTAATCACTGTATGAGACAAATAACCCTACTTCATTCTCGATGTCTGTCTGCCAACCCCCCACTCTGATTAAAACTCATCACAACCGTGGGTGGCATATTTGAATGTTGGCCTGTGCTGTGAGTCAGACCCCTGACTGCAGCATTGTGAAAGTGCTACATGAACCATAAAACATAGTTCCTGTAATTTTCAACTGTATAATTAATTCCTTTTAAACTGTGCTATAAACAGGCTTGGAAAAGGATTAAATGCGGCAAAACTGGATACTTCACCCCTTTTCAAAGTTTCTTTTGTCAAAGCAAATTTCAAAGTAAACTTTGATGTGGAGATGGTATTTATCAGCATGACCTACCAAAGGAAAACCTGCTAAGAGGGGTCTTAGTGAAAGCCAACTGATTATTCATAATCTTAAAGGCACAGTGCCCATTAATAATTTAAAGCTGCAGTGCCTCAGAATTATGATTTTGTTGTGTGCATCTGTCCCTAATAACTTATAAAATGTTTAAAATTTATAAAATTTGAGGTATATAAAATTTTGATATGGTGAGCAGAGAAAAGATTGTTTTCTCTAGTTGGGGAGTCAGTGATCAGAGGGGTCATCAATTTAAAATTATAGCTACTAGACTGAGGAGAGGAGTTAGGAGTAATTGCTTTATACAGAAGATTGTTGGAATATGGAGTGATTGAAGCATTGTTGTATTCCAAAAAGCCAGTTGGTGAGGTACTGGAGCCAATCTTTACTCAGTCTAACATTTATTTACAGAGTAAAACATTACAAGCATACACCTCCTAGCTCAACTAACCACCTCCACCACCCCCAGTTTCAGTCTGTGTCTCTTTATATCTGCTCAAGTGAAACCCCAATTATAACCCTCCACTTGCATATAATTAACCACAATTGATATACAATTAACAAGCAATGTCATCTTTTCTGGCAATATTGCATAGATTTTTGAAACAGAAAAATATAGGGCTATGATGAGAAAGCAGTGTCGTGGGATTAGTTTTGGATTGCTCTGGCACAAAGCCAGCACTGATACAATGGGCCGAACAGCCTCCTTCTATCTATAACCTTCTATAAGCTTCATCAGTCGGCTCCTCACATTTGCCTTGCAGAAGCTGGTTTTCTCAATAGATTCATAAATCCACAGTTTGGTGAGTGTGCAATACTGTTGTTCTCTTTGAATAGCCTCTCATTTAAACTATGGAGCACAGACAATGGAGGAATAAATGCATTTGGCTGCACTTTAGTAAAGTAAAATACCGTTAAATTCTCCCAGGTGTCATCTGTTGCAAAGGTATTCCAGTTTTTGGAACCAAAGTTAATCTCAGGAACTCATAATTGTATGTACTCTCATTTAAGATCTTTGCTGTACGCCCCCCAGATCTGGCTCTTATTTCCAGGAAGCTGTCTATAAAAGAAGGAGCTGACGAGAACACTGTGTTCATGCACTGTCCTCATCTCTGGAACATGGTTTTGAATCCAACCAGACTGATAGGGTGTAGCTCATGTCTTGTTTTCTCCTGATTTTTAATGATTCTACATGAAATAAGTGGGAGAAGTCTCACCTCAGTTCCTAATGCATACAGGTCTGTAGTACAATACTATATGTAATTTAGGAAAAAAAAATTATATTAAATGTGCAGTCTCACTTGGTTAGATCACGGTAATGCCTGAAGTGGGATATGAAGCTATCACACTTGTGTAAAGAAAGAAAATCTTCCATTTGCAAGGCACCTTTCATGACCTCGGGATGTCCCAAATCTTATACAGCCAGTGAAGTACCTTTGAAGTGTAGTCACTATAGTAATGTAGGGAAAGTAGCAGCCAATATGCACACAGCAAGCTCCCAGAAACAGCAGTGTGCTAACTACTAGATGATCTGTTTTAGTGATGTTGGTTGAGGAATAAATATTGCCCAGGCCACCAGGCAAATCTGTCCTTGTTACAACCGAAGTGGGAGGAGTGCACTGTCATTTCTAGTTCCATTTTTCGACAGATCACAAAATATGTTTTTTTGAATGTTTATCCAGTTACCGATGCATTCAATCACATACTGTACTCTTTATCCCAGAATAAAATCCACCAACCAGGTTTCTTTAATAAACAACAAAATTATCAGTTTATTATAAAACAAGACTGAACCAGTAATGAAGCAAAGCATTAACACACAGATTGAAATATTAAAGTTTCCCTTTTTGAATTCCCCACACAAACTCACATGCACACTGAAGAAAATACAGAAATTCTCTCTGCAGAGGTCTATTACAAAAAAAAACCCCAAAAAAGAATACTTTGGCCAAATACTTGCTAATTCTTGAAGAATAATGAGAAGGTATGGAAAGATGTCAGTTGTCCCTTTTTGGTCTGGCGTCCCAAATACGCATAAACGGCTGTCATGGGGCTCTTTCTAAAGCAGTTCTTTTCAGGCGACGTTGAGGAACAGTTTGGCGGCCTTTCCAGGAGAAATGCGGAATCAGTTTCTCTATTTCATACACTTGATTCTCTGGAAGTTCTCAAAGACATGGAAGATGGTGAGCTGATGGTGGCTGCTGGTTTTCTCCAACTGTGTTCAAAACAGTTCACATCCCAACACACTGTCCAAAGCAAAACCAAAATCAAAGAGTTCTTTCAATGAACTATTAACAACAAAGCAAAGTCCAGCTTCTATGAAATCTTCAGCCTTCCAATCAATCCATCTTCACAATTTAAATATAAGTTCTCAAAATCATATACTTAACAAAAAATACAGAAGCGCTTTCGTAATATCCCGCAGATATGTTTTTGAAAGTGTAGTTAAGGCATGTTATTGGGACAAAGTAGAGGGAGCTTTACTCTGATCTGACCCATACTATTCCTAGTACTGACATCCTTACTGTTAATGAGCTCAAGAACACAATTGAGTGGCATTTTAACAGTGTAAGTGGACAAACTATGCTGCTTGAAATTAAATTTTGTGTGCTGGCTGGAATATTATAACAAATGGCCACAGAGAAAATGTTTGCTAAACTATAGTCGTCTTTCAGCATAGATATGTATAAAATTAAGTTATTAAATTAATTAAATGCTGGCAGTAAGTCAACTAATTAAGGAATGGAGTAATTTAATTATTGAATCAAGTGAAAAATTAATTATGAAATGCAGAGTATAACTTAATTTAATTTAGAGAAATTTAAGTACATTCTATTGAAAGTGAATGCTTCCATTATATAAATAAAAATTGAAAATCCACAGACTGTCCCAAAGTCTCTTGTGAAGGCACTGCACAATGTGCTACTGAGCTATCCAAACCAGTTGAGCCCAGATTTGAATCCTGAATTGTTCTGAATTATGTGATGTAAGCTGGTTGAGTATAGAATAATAGAATAGAACAGCAGAGAAGGAGCCCATTCAGCCCATCGAGTCTGCACCTGCTCTTTCGAGGCAATCCAGTTAGTCCCACTCCCCGGCTGTTTCCTATATCCCTGCAATTTTTTTTCTCCTTCAAGTATTTACTTTCGAAAGCTACTATTGAATCTGTTTCCACCACCCTATCAGGCAGTGCATTCCACATCCTAACCACTCATTGAGTGAAAAAGCCTTTCCTCAGATCACAGTGGCGCAGTGGTTAGCACCGCAGCCTCACAGCTCCAGCGACCCGGGTTCAATTCTGGATACTGCCTGTGTGGAGTTTGCAAGTTCTCCCTGTGTCTGCGTGGGTTTCCTCCGGGTGCTCCGGTTTCATCCCACAAGCCAAAAGACTTGCAGGTTGATAGGTTAATTGGCCATTATAAATTGCCCCTAGTATAGGTAGGTGGTAGGGAAATATAGGGACAGGTGGGGATGTGGTAGGAATATGGGATTAGTGTAGGGTTAGTATAAAATGGGTGGTTGATGGTCGGCACAGACTCGGTGGGCCGAAGGGCCTGTTTCAGTGCTGTATCTCTAAACTAAACTTCTGGTTCTTTGTATAGGGACACTGCTGCTGGCCTCAGTGCCCTCAATGATAGAGGGGAAAAATCATACAAGGGTGTTCCTGCTCCTGATTGCTAGCCAGTGATCCCTGCTGCAAGGTGTCTTTGTGTTTATTAGGTGAGGAGAAGATCAAACTTGGCTTCGATGTCCAAATAACAGCCATCAATACAACAACAACAGCATGCATTTACATAGTTTCTTTAACATAGTAACATGTCACAAAACGCTTTCAGATAGAATTTGGCACAGAGTCACATAAGGCGATATGGGACAGGTGACCAAAAGCTTGGTCAAAGAGGCAGGTTTTAAGGAATGTCTTACAGGAGGAGAAGCAGATAAGTTTAGGGAGGGAATTCCAGAGTTTAAGTCCTAGGCAGCTGAAAGCAAAGGCGCCAATGGTGGAGTGATTGAAATAGGGGATATGCAAGAGACCAGAGTTGGTGGAGCGCAGAGTTCTTGGAGGGTTGTAAAGCTGGAGGAGACAACAGAGATGGGGAAGAGCGAGCCATGGAGGGATTTGAAGGTAAGGTTGAAAATTTTAAAATCAATACAAATTGCATTTGCAGAAATTCAGCACTTTAGCTGTTTTGCTACTGTTAAGTGAAGATTATATAATGCAGATTGTACAGCTTAATGATGCTGGAGGTTAATTGAAATTTTCAAAACATGAGATGGGTAGTTTTTTTTTAAGTAAGGATATAAGGATATTGAGAGATATGGAAGAAAGGCTGGTAAATGGAGTTGAGACACTGATCGGCCATGATCTAATTGAATGGCAGACTAGACTCAGAGGCATGTTCCCATATACAACCTGTCTTTTATACACCAACGTGCTCTATCATTTCAGTTATTTCAACAAGATGCTGATTTGCACTAAATTGCATATATTAACTTTGTGAAGCTCCTCATTTTTGCAGACTTATGTTGGAGCTAAATACATGTTAGAAATTGCACAATAGAGAACTTTGAATCTCTGAGAAGTGGATACAATTTGTGGGGGGGGCGGGGTTAAACTGCTTAATAGCTGAATTGCCATTTTCTACCCTAATTTAATGTCTGCTAAAGGTTTCTACAGCCATCCTGTTGGTGCAGCCGTAGTCCCAGAAGACCATAGACATCTCTCTCCATTAGAGAGAGACAGTTGGTGATGTTTAGCTTGAGGGCCACCACTCCTCAAGCTTGGGGTAAGGTGAAGAGGCAGGCCTCCATGAACTGCCACAGCCAGTGTGGGGATTGAACCCGCACTGTTGACATCTTCCTGTATCACACTCGAGCCGTCTAACCGACCACACCAGCCACCACCACTGCCACCCCCACCCCCACTCCCCCACCACAGCCATCCGGTACTGCTATGGTACAGAATGCTTTCAGTTCCAACCGCAACTGTATTTCTAACTGTTTGCTACCTTTTCCAATAAAGGACACTGTGCCACAGTATGGCAGAGTGTGCGGTTGTGCCTTTAATGTCCACGTAAGCAAGTTCTGATCTCCTATGTGCCCTGAGAGATGCAGCGAGCAGATGACTAGTATTACTCATTACAGGGAACGAAAGAAAGTAGGGGGATGAATCCTTTAATTCCATATTCGTACAACCCGGTCCCCTCTCCACTCCCCCCTCGGAAATTGAACAGAAGATTGGGATTTGCACGAGTTTGCTTATTCCATCCTCCTTGTTTCATGTGTGGTGTGCAGTCAAGGGAGTTCTGAGGAGAGTAACGTTTTAAAATATCTTTTCTTTAAAAAAAAAGACAATGTTAATGTTTTCTTGTTGCTTTCTTCCTTAGGGTTCAACGGTATCGAGGGAAGCCAGTGGAAAAGAAAAGGTATAGTGATCTACGTGTATGAAATGCATGATCATTCTCTCAGCTTCCCTTGCTTTTATAGGCATTGGTTTTATCTTAGAAATATGACCAACACATATTCACAAGCAGAGCCAGTTTGAAAGTCTTCTTTCATCTACAACAGCCAGGATTTTGTTTTGTTTGTTTTTTATATATATATAGTTATTGCAAAGAAACTTCTATTTATTTTTTGTAATTTAAAAAAAGCATGACATTATTAAATCACTTTGTATTTATGGAATTGACAGGAACAATGGGTCTCTTCATGTGAGGCTTGAAGATGTTTACTGCTATAGGCCTTTGCTTATTTGTTATGATATAGGCATAACCTGTGGTGGAACAGAGAGTTACTTCAATCCCTGTGCTGTAAAGTATTACTGATGCCAGCTCTGAACCTAACAGAATTGGATGCAACGCTGCTGCAGTGCAGCAAAGCTCCAACACATTGAGCCTCAGAGCAGTGGGATTAGAGCTGTACATGTTGCCTCTCTGATGAATTACCAATATCGTCCATGCTCTCCTGGGAAGGTGTCCACAGGGAGGAAGAAACACTGGTGATGCTTCTGTACACCTCCTACAGACTAGGCATAGAAGCCTGGCAGAGTGTGTGGCCAGGGATAAGAGGGAGTGTGTTGGAAGAAATATATTCTTCAACATTAATAGAAGGGAAAGGATGTACAGTAAAACACCTTCAAATAATTGATGCAATAGCTTAAGTTATTACTTGACCTCATTTGGCTAAAAGTAAACCTACCTGAAATATTCCCTTCACAATACTTGTCCCCCAGAGTGGATTGAGCAATACATCTAAAGATCATGAGTGCATGGTTTTCCAGAAGTTTAATCTCTGAAGGCGATGCTCGCAGCTAAATGTATAATTATATAATTTATCTATGCTGTTCTTTCAAAGATATGATTGCATTACGGCACTTTTTATTCTAACTCAACATCATTAATTGCTGATAATGTACAAAAGCCCTTAAGAAAAGAAAACATTTGATCCATTAAGCCCTCTCCTTCCATGTTGCATGTACGCACTTCTTTGCCATGAACTATATCCCACTCATTTCAATCTGACCATTTCTAACCAGATATATATCCAGCTTTTTGTTTTGTTTCAAAGGTGTTAGTTGACATAGTGTTAACTGACTTTGCTGGGACTCTGCTAGGGGCAGACCCTGTAATGTACTTCTTTTTTCCTAGTTGTATCCTTATAATCCGTCATTTCTAAAATAGTACTTGCATCAAAACATCTCGCATTGAATTGCTTTTTATTTGAAGTAGGGTGACCATTGTTTCCTCCAACCGGCTGCGTAGCAACCTGAAAGTCCCTGCACAGGCCGTGTACAAATTATGGCCCCTTTAAATTACCGCACGTGCGTGGTCATACAAACAAAATTAAATGGGCCACACACTGAAACAAATCGCCTATGCACTTGAAAAAAGATTAGATGGTGACTACTGTGGTGCAGCTGTTCTATGTCAGTAACGCCTCACAGTTATGAGATGAATGGGCAGTCAGTCTGACTGTAGCTGGTATTATTTGTGTGTGTTCTATACATCAATCATCTGCTCTATACTGCTGCAAGCAAACTTCAATAATAGGATAGACCCAGAACACAAATAAGCACTGCAAAAGTGATTGGAGTAATACTCCATATGCGTTATGCAATGTAGTAGGTATTAGAGAACAAGTCATTCGATCTTTCAGAAGATATTGACCGGCAATTGGAACTTTATTCTTACAGCTAATGTTGGTTTCCAGGCCACTGTGCTGGAAGAGAATGGTTAGAACGTGGAACTTGCTACTACATGGAGTAGTTGACGTGAATAGCTTAGATGCATTTAAGGGAAAGCTGGATAAGCACCTCAGGGATAAAGGAATAGAAGGATATGCTGATAGAATTAGGTGAAAAGGGGTGGGAGGAGACTTGTGTGGAGCATTAATACTGGCATAGACCAGTTAGGCCAAATAACCTGGTTCTGAGGTGTAAACTCTGATGTCTTGCAAACAACTATCAAATGCTATTATGTGGCAACTGAATCTGATTCAACAAATGCAAAATGGAATTACAACGAAAATTAGGCACAGCCCAGTGTAGCATTCAGCCATACAAATTAGAGGCTCCCAGATTCAAAGCTTAGTGTATTGTTGAGTTTATTCATCTCAGTCAGGACATCAGTAGAGGTGCTACAATCAGCCTCCTAAGTGGGGAAGGTGATGCAAATCAGCCAGGTTTCCTACTTCTGATTGACATCCAATGATCCCTGTTGGAAGGTTACATGTATGGAGGTTGGGTGAGAACAGGGTCGGCTCAGCTTTACAGTTGTCTTCCCACCTCTGCTAATGCAATATTGTCCAATGTTAGCCAGATGTGGCTAATTCCATTTCTGATTAATAAATTAGAAAGTGGCTAACAGACACAGTCATTGGGCATGTGATCTCAATACTTGTATTCACATGACGTATGCATGAGAACTCGAACCTGTTTTGTGCATTTGTTAGTAAA
This sequence comes from Heterodontus francisci, assembly GCF_036365525.1. Lineage (NCBI taxonomy): Eukaryota > Metazoa > Chordata > Chondrichthyes > Heterodontiformes > Heterodontidae > Heterodontus > Heterodontus francisci. The sequence continues at coordinate 51,263,751 of NC_090403.1, forward strand.
ATGATAAAATGAAAATCATTTTTTTTATCATCGTGAGCACTTTATTTGGTTGCTGATTGGTGGTAGATATTTGTTCAGTAAGTACACATGTGAAGTGTGTTTACTGATATTGCATGTAACATGTGTTACGAACAGGTGAGAAAGGGGTCTAGGGTTCCCTCTCTGCCTTCACCTGGTCTTACTGTAACAGGGTTTTCATTTTAAACACACCATGTTTAAAGCTCCCCCTTGGTGAATCCTTGTTCACTGCTTTCCAATTATCAGGCAAAGAAACCAACACAAAGAGGTTTTCTTAGGTTTAAAGAAGAAAGGTTGAAATTTATTAAGCTTAAACTCTAATTTGGTTAATGTCTACGGATACACGATGCTAGTATGCATATGCAATACACACATGCAGATAGAGATAGAAAAGAGCAGAAGAAAAATAAAGTGGAAAAGTTTGAGGCAATCGCTGAAGATAGTTTTTTTGTTACTGTTCCTCGAGCTCGCTGCAGAGTCCTTGATTGTAGATAGGTCTTGCTTTTTGTTGGGGTCCAGTATTCTTCTTAAACCTTGCTCGATGTAGGAGACTTTTCTCTCTTGGGGTTCATGAAGACTCTTCAGTTTTCAGTGGATTTGGAGTTCCGTGAGAAAGAGAGGAAGAGCCAGACCTGAGAGGTCTTCTTCAATCCAGGAGCATACTGCAGTCTCTCTGTTCAAAACTCTTTGTACAATTCAGAAAAAACAGTTTGCCAAGCAGGCTAGTCACGTGAGCACTGGTCTGACCATACTGTTTGTGGATTCGGCCATCCCAGCAGTCATCCTGAAATTTGAGCTCTCTCACCTTCAGTGTTTGCTGCTCAAAAGTCCATTGTGGGTTAAATTGGATAAGGGAAGTAACCCCATTGTCTCCACAAGCACTACCTGTAATATGCAGATATCTTTCCAGCCAAGGGCCTGTTGATTTTTTTTTAAACAAGTCCTTTTTTTCACTTCAGCAACAGTTTTCAAATCAAAATTCATATGACAAAATTAATATGCCTCATTCTTGGCAGGTGGGGAGTGGGGGGTCTGCATGACATACGTCTTCTACTAAATGTAGCATATGCTGCTAAAATGGTGTTGCCCTACTCACACCTTTGGCGAGCCAGCAATTTCTAATGGATGACTCTGGCCTAATGGGTGCATATCCTGCTGACTCTTGCAGTCAAGGCTTACAAATGAAAAGTTTGCAGAATATGACAGGGCTGCCAGTGCCCATGACACTATATGCAATTATGGGCTGTATGGGCTAAAACATTCTGCAGGAAGAGGCCCGCCTCGGCCCGCAATGTCGAGAAGGGTCCACCGCATACTAACGGTGGCGGGGGGATCTCGGTGCGGCCCCCCCTGCTGCTCGGTGGCAGCACCCCAATTAGAATATGCAAAATGCTACTTACCTCTGTAGATTATGCAGCCCACCGCCTCTCGATGCACACTTCCTCATTTTTATGTAGAACGAGCGGCCGTCACGAGCCATCCCCGTTCACGAACAGAAAACCAGACAGGACAGCAGAAGCAGAAGTACTGGACAGTGAAGGTAAGTCCAGATATACATTCCGGGAGGGAGGAGGGAAGGGGTCAGGGATTAATGGAGGGAAAGCTCTGCAGGCATGAAGGGAGGCACTGTGTACACTCCCTCCGTAATCAGTGTACGCTCTGCGTTTGTTTGTGTGTGTGAAGGAGCAATGGCACTCTAGTCATCCTGTGTGTGGGGAGGGTATCAGAAAGGGTAGGAGCATTAAGGTTATATGGATGGTGGGGGCAGTCGATGCAGCTATTAGGATCTTGATGTGGTCATGCTGTGCCACTCTGACAGTTAGCCAAGATGAGCAATGCCATGCTACACCTTATAGTTGATCTGTGAAAGCACCTGATGTACCCGTCAACACTAATCCCTGCCTTGTTAAGAACCTTCGAATAAATGAAGGATACAACTTTACTTATCACATAGAAATGGGTATGGCTCATCCTACATTGTGTGGTCCGCTTCTCCTGAAGATCCGTATGTGCCGGAGGCAAAATCAACAGGCAGGTGCGGTCTACGTAGAGGCCCCCAGTTGTGAGCAGCAGCCCCCAAGGGGAGCTCGCCATTATGGCCACTGTGCATCTACAGGCCCCACATGACATGCCCTCGGATGTCAGAGCACCAGTTTCAGAGGTGATTGCGCATGTAAAGAGGGTGGTGACACGTCTCTGTGCCCTGCTCAACGATGACCTGCAGCCATGGGTTTCGATGGACATCCTATGCCTACGGTCCTCATAGTGGCAGCGGTTCTTCAGCTTGATGCTTGTGCAGCATTTCAGGGGCCCACCAGAAACCTTTGTGGGGTCACACAGTCAGCAGTGTATTGATGCATCAGGGAGGTCACCTATGCTCTGCACCGGAGGGGCAGCGAGTATGTCCGCTTCAAGACTCTCACAGCCAGGCACAAAGGGCCATTGGTTTCGGCACCATTGCCGGAGAACCATAGGTTTTAGGGTCCATAAACTGCACCCATGTGACCATCAGGCCTCCCACCAGGCTACCACCTGCAGATATTACCATTAAAGTAGTCCTCTCAATCTAGGTGCAGCTGGTATGTGATCACCAGAGATGCTTCATGAAAATCTGTGCCCACTTCTCAGGCAGCTGCCATGACACCTGGGTCCTGTGCCAGTCCCAGCTGCCACTGCTGTTCATGAACTGGCTCAGATGGAGGAGTGGCTTCCTGGAGACAAGAGCTATCCCTTGCAGTCATGGCTCCCGACACCAGTGAGATTCCCCACCACTGCTGCAGAGGAGAGATACAACGCCAGCCACTGAGCTACAAGAGCCACCATTGAGCAGGCGACCAGCATACTGAAAAGGCGCTTCCAGTGCCTGGACAGATAGGGTGATGCCCTCTACCATGGGCCAAAAAGGCCAGCTCCTTTCTTTGCTGCACGCTGTGTTCTGCACAACTACGCACCCAATAGAGGGCAGGCTTGGCATGATGAGGAGAGACGTCAACAGGGTTCCTTCACTGACTATGAGTACACTGGCGACCTACAACAGGAAAGGCACATGGGAGGACAGATGGCACCCACGCTCTGCATGCAGGGCTAGCAGTGAGCTAGGGATGTATGGCAGTGGCTTATCAGACAAAGGCTCTCTGCTCCATAGGAACCGACATGAGCTCTGCAAGCCACACATCACCCTCGCTCACCTGCTGTGCACCAGTCCACATCTGCAGCAATCCTGTGTAAACCATTAGAGGCAGCAGCTGACTGAGCCAATGTCCATGTCACTACATCCATGGAGACGCTCATGAGTAATGGTGGCATGGCAACGATACTGCATACGTTGGCTCTCCTGAAGGGCTAACAGTGCAACGGGATGTGACATTGGCGCAACATGCTGGCACACATCATTCACACAGAGAAAAGGACACACATGTTGGTGAGGAACATTTAGTGAAAGATGTATTTGCATTGCTGTGACACCCGTGCATTCTCATTTGTGTCAGTGTGTTCTCTGTAAATGCTTGCGAGTGCCCCTTCTCGGTGCAACCTATGCGCTAGCAGCCTGACTGGAGGAAGGCTGCTGATCTGATTGCCCTTGGTCATACCCTGTGCACACAAGGCCTTGAGGCCCCCAGCTGGCTGGGGGAGTGCTCGTTAAACCTGTTCCGGCATTGGACCCTTTGACGCTGGATGTCCCCACGGCTACTCACCTTCTCTGCCATTTCCAGCCAGGCTGCCTTGTTCAGGCGGAAGGGCCTGTTCTTGCCATCACTGGGGAAAAGGACCTCCCGCCTTGCCCAAGCAGCCTGGAGGAGAGTGAGCAGGGAGGTTTCACTGAACTGTGGGGCCACCCTAGAGGACCCCTCTGCCATCCTTGGTTCTTGGTGTGGTCCTTTAAATGCAAAGGTGACTCCATCATGTAACTGCTCTAACTTCTGTCTGCAAGGTTTGTCTTGCACATGTTTGTAAACCAATGCAGGACTAGTGAGGAAATCTGTGCTGCTGTCATGGTTTTTTGTCTATTACACTTCGACAGAAGTTAACAAACACTTTGCTTCTGCAGCGGCTGATTTTAATTATTGGTGTAATATTTCTAGTTGGCAATGCAGCTAGAATATGAACATATTTTCCTGTTTTTTCACAAAGATCGTTTAATTGCAGTTACATGTCTTTTCACATAACAGTTAACAGAGAAATGAATACAGTTTCCAAATGCATAATAGTCTGCGGCTTTTCACAGTCAGATGATTAGAAGCCCATAGTATGCAGATATTCTTCAATTATGGTTTTATTTCTGCTGTGCATTTGCCTTTTATGGAACATTTAAGTCTCATGTCCTGGAATGGGTGAAATTAAGATTATTCATCCAGATGCGGCAGGCCTACAAGAAGGAATGTTCCACTTGAGTGGAAAAAGAGGATCGCAACCTCAGAGGACACTGGGACACAGCAGGGTAAGTATGTGGCAGCAAAGCAGAAAGTGCTGGGGAAACTCAGCAGATCGGGTAGCATCTGTGGAGAGAGAAGCAGGGTTAACCTTCAGGCCTGTGAACTTGGTCACAGACCTGAAAGTTAACTCTGCTTCTCTCTCCACAGATGCTGTCTGACCTACTGAGTTAGTCCAGCATTCCTGCTTTGCTGCCTGATTAACAGCAGCCCCACTCTTCAACAGTCAGGTAAATATTTATTTGACAGCTGTCAGGAAGCAGGTGCTGGAACACTTTAAATAGGGTCCCAGCACCTGCTGCACAGTTGTCAAAAGGTTCCTCACTGCGCCAGATGTCCCGCCTCTCCCCACGTAATATGGTGGGGGGGGGGTCAGCTCAGTGCAATGATGTTAATGAGCCCCCGCGCGTAATATTGCGGGGGCTTGGCAGCGGCCCCTGAATGCGGGCACGCCGCCAAGTTCAAAGTGTGCCGCCACGGTGCAAATAAAAGTCAGGCCTATAAGTCAGCAGCTTCAAGAGGAAAAAATGTGTAAACTGATAGACAAGGGCACAGTCAACGAAACATTATTTCCTCTGTCCCCTAAGTACAGTCAATATCTAAATTGCAAATAATTGAATAAGCTTCCGGTTGAAAATATCTTCAGATCATTAAACAAAGCTTTTGTTTTGAGATTTTGTAAAAATAAGACGATGCAAGGGATTATTCATTGTGGGGGGCGTGTTGATGTTTCTGTAACATCAAAATGAAGCAAATGATAGCCAAGGTCATCACACTCCTTGATCAAATATGTCAGAATAATTGTGACGTGTCCCATGTTTTAATTCTCGTAAAGTTACATTTCCTGAATCAGTAAGAGGGATTGAATCACTTTCTGCAAAGTGTGTGTGCTTTAATTCCCATTTCCAAATGAAGAACTCTTCGAAACTGTCTGGGAGAAATGATTTACTCTTAGACATTTGAGTGCCATCCCCACATTTCACGTTTGCAACATGGTGTTGAAGTTACAAACAAAAATTACTGTTACAAATATAAATTTTTCTGTTTCCTCTTTGGGGAATTTATTAGTATGTGGCATTTTTTGAAGGCCATTTATTCGTAACTGCTATTTAAAATATATATATTTTATCACATTTTGCTAAACTCAGTACAAATTTACTTTTAATCACAAGCAAAGGGGTAGTTCGAGGAAAGAATGTAAAAAGTTGAGCTTTCCAGCCCTGCAGGGAGGTGACTAAGAAAGGACTTCAGAAGGAATAATTCTTCAATCCCACAGCCCCAGCAGGAAGCTGTGATTAGGGAATTGGGGCTATATTGTCACTGGACCTGAACTCCGTGTGAACATGGATTCTCTGTTGGGGGTCACACCACTGCGAAAGTGGCTAAATGCTGCATAAATAGTAAATATGGAACACTGCTCAATGACACTAGAGAGGGGCAGCTGGTTGGAAGTGGCAACAGGCACATCTGGGACTGATGTCAGGAGTTTTTCATGGCAAGAATTATCATTATGTGGTTTGGACTTCCAGGTCGACTATTGGAGACAAAAAGACTGAGATCATGAAAGAAACAGCTTAATGGTGTGATGGTGGAGTGTAGATCTTTTATTGGTGAGCAAGGATAGCGTGAATGGGCCTCCTTACCCATGCCAATATAAGAATTGGCATAAAAGTAAATATTTATGGGTTCTGGGGGAGGAATCTGCAGATATTTAAAGTGGGAATGTCAGGCTGGAAAGCCATGTTTCAGGGAATTGGGCACAAAATGTCATTTAACCGGGGAAGAGAAGTAGTGTTGATGATGTTATAAGGAAATTTCCTCCTTTCCAAATAGAGAAATATAATGGTATGTCAAATGACTATCCCAGGATTCACATACCCTAAAGGATGATACATGTTTTTAAACAAAACTAATGCTAAAGGGAAAAATCTGGTACAACTGAAAGAAAAGAAAGATTGTAAGTCAGCAGTGACTCAGTTCGTAGCACTTTCATCTGAGTCACAAGGTTCTGAGAATCCCCACTCCAGGGCATGAGCGTAAAAATCAAGGCTGACACTCCAGTGCAGTACTGAGGGAGTGCTGCACTGTCAGAGGTGTTGTCTTTCGGATGAGACGTTAAACTGAGGCCCCATTTGCCTGTTCGAATGGATGTAAAAGATCCCAAGGCACTATTTCGAAGAAGAGCAGGGGAGTTAGCCCTGGTGTCCTGGCCGATATTTATCCCTTAATCAATATCACAAAAACAGATTGCCTGGTCATTATCACATTGCTATGGGAGCTTGCTGTGTACAAATTGGCTGCCATGTTTCCTACATTACAACAGTGACTACACTTCAAAAGTACTTCATTGGCCGTAAAGCGCTTTGAGACATCCAGTGGTCATGAAAAACGCTATATAAATGCAAGTCTTTTTCAATAAATAGAAACTGTTTCTACAAACTAAATAAAGAGACAAACATAATTAAAATCCCTGCATTGCGTTTTAGTGTTTTTGTGGAACCTTTTGACTGTAACTATAGGTAGATCCACTAGTCTTTATGAAATCTCACAGAGTGCTCAGTTTATAAGTTACCACCCATCAATAAGAAGGAGCATTTTAGGTTCGATCTCCGCCCTGGGCTGACTTATGTGATCTGAGTTGAGGTGGCTATAGGGAAGACACAGTTGGCCTTAGCACCTCTGGATTAGGAAGTGGGAAGAATTCAGCCAGGTCCAGTGATCTTGCTGGAAGGGTGCATGTGCAGACAGGATTGAGCTTGGCTATGATGTGTCTCATGGGCATGTCCCCACTGATGATCACAATCTAAATTTGCACATAAAGCATTGCCCTTTGGTCAAGGTACTTGAAGTGGAGCCTGAGTAGCTGTATCTGGGCGTGAGTGATTCACATTTCTACTGGCATATCCTACGTGATTGATGTGATGCATTGCACTCTGCCATTAAGCATGTGGCAATACCAATGATGTTTGTAGTGGTGATTTCCATTGCTAAAGCACAGTTGAAGCATCTTTGCTGATATTGAAGCTTTGGGATTCAAACTCCAAGATGCACTTATGGCTGCCTGGAGAACACTTGCAGCCAAGCATGTCTACATTATTTTGCTAAAATCAGTGAAATCAGAAATGATGGGCTCACAACAACTGTGGAGATTTAGGAAACATTTTCACCATTCCCAGTGCACATGATGGCAAATATTTTTCTTCAGATGGATATACCTTATAATATGTCACATAACTTGCGTATCTCTGATGTTAATCACTCCACCATTGACAGCCATGCTTTCAGCTGCCTGCACCCTAAGGTATGGAATTCCCTCCTTAAATCTGTCCATCTCTCCACCTATCTCTCCTTTAAGACACTCCTCAAAACCTCCTCTTTGACTAAGCTTTTGGTCACTAGTCCTGATATTGTTATGTGACTTGGCATCAAATTTTGTTTGATAGCTCTTATGAACTGCCTTGAGATGTCTTATGATGTTAAAGGTGCTATATAAAAATGCAAGTTGTTGCATTAATAATCTTTTGTCTAGCACATGTCTGTCACACACAGCAACCATAGGCTTTAGAATATGTACATAAAGGACTTAAAGCAGTAAACTGCCAGATTGTGCTAAACACCTAACTGGTTCTCTGATGCCCTTTAGAAAAGGGAAGGTTGCCACCCCTACCTAGCGTGGCTTGCACACGGGTAGGATGGTAGATTCCCTTTATTGAAGGGCATTAGAGAACCAGTTGGGTTTGTGTTGTCCTAAACCCAACTGGATAGTTGACTCTTAATGCCATGAGATTTGGTATAGCAAGCCTCGCACTTGGAGAAACAATCACTACAATCAATTAGAAGACGTGCCAATATTCAAAGCAACTATGAAGGGACAGTAAAGGCAGCCTTGCCATGTTGCCTTCATGTCACGTACAAGTTTTTTAAAAATAGGATTGATCCAAATATATAGTCCATCTTGTAAAGTGCTTTATATTTGAATGTGATCTCTAATTTGTTTTGCTACAGGCTAAGGAATTACCAACACTGAAGGACAATGACTTTCTAAATGAAGGACAAAGAATTCAAATTGGAGATGAAAATAAAAAGATGTTTTTGGACAAACTCAAGCGTGATGTGGAGGTCAGTAATCATCATTACAATTTACTTCATAGAAACTGAGACCACTGAGAAAATATGGTGCATACAAACTGCTTCATATAGGATATATGTTTGGTCATGTGTTTGACCCTGGACAACGTTTTTGCCTCCTGTGCTAAAGATGCATGTTGAGTACTTGACTTCTAGTTGGGGTTTTTGAATCTCAGAAATTGTGCCATAGATCTAATTGCCATTACTGAGACATGGTTACAAGGAGATCAAGGTTGGGAAATGAATATTCCAGGGTACACAATATTTCGGACAGACAGAATGGCAGAGGAGGAGGGCAAGCCCTGATAGTAAAGGATGGCATAGGGACATTAATAAGAAGGATCTGGCCTCAGAAGATCATGAAGTAAAATCAGTTTGGGTGGAAATTTGGAATAGCAAGAGTCAGAAAACACTGGTGGGAGTAGTTTATAGGCCCCCTAACAGTAGTTATATTATTGAACAGAACATTAAAGGGGAAATTATTGGAGCATGTAAAAATGGTAATGTATTAATTGTGGGAGACTAATACGCATATAGACTGGGACAATCAAATTGGCAGCAGTGGTCTAGAAGATGAATTTGTAGAATGCTTTCGTGACGTTGGAACAATACATTGGAGAACTGACTAGGGATAAAGCTATCTTAGATCTCATATTGTGTAATGAAGCAGGGTTAATAAGCATTGTCACAGTAAAAGATCCACTGGGAAATAGTGATCATAATACCATTGAATTTCATGTTAAGTTTGAAAGTGACACATTTCAATCACAAACAAGAATCTTAAACTTAAAGCCAATTACGAAGATATGAGGGGAGAACTGGCTAAGGTTAATTGGGGAAATAGACTGGAAGGTATGACGGTAAATGAACAGTGGGAAACATTTAAAGAAACAATTCAAAGGGTTCAACAAAAGTACATTCCGTTCAAAAACAAAAACTCGTCCAGAAAGACCCATCCGTGGCTTGCTCAGGAAGTTAAGGAGAGTATTAAACTAAAAGAAGAGGCTTACAATGTTGCTGAAAATCGTAGCAAGTCTGAGAATTGGGAGTGTTTTAGAAACCAGCAAAGGGCCACCAAAAAATTGATAAAAAGGGAAAAAATAGAACATGAGAGTGAACTAGCCAGCAATATAAAAACAGATTGTAAGAGCTTTTATAAGTACATAAAAAGGAAGAGAATAGCTAAGGTAGACATTGGTCCCTTAGAGGCAGAGGCAGGAGAAATCATCATGGGGAATGACGAAATGGCAGAGGCGTTGAACAAATATTTTGTGTCTGTCTTCACAGTAGAAGACACAAGTTCCATATCAGAAATAGGCAGTAACCTTGGGGCTAAAAAGAGTGAGGAAATTAAGGATATTGATATCAGTCGAGAAAAAGTATTGGAGAAACTTGAGGGTCTAAAATCTGACAAGTCCCCGGGACCAGGTGACCGACATCCTAGGGTTCTAAAAGAGATAGCAGCAGAAATAGTGGATGCGCTGGCTATGATTTTCCAGAATTCCTTCGATTCAGGAATGGTCCCGTCAGATTGGAAGTTGGCAAATGTTATGCCGCTTTTCAAGAAAGGAGATAGAGAGAAAACAGGGAACTACAGGCCAGTTAGCCTAACATCAGTCGTTGGGAAGATGCTGGAAACTATTATTAAAGTTATTATTATTATTATTATTACTATTATTAAGTCTTAACATTGCACTTGGAAAAGCATAGTATGATTAGAACAAGTCAGCATGGTTTTACTAAAGGGAGATCCTGTTTGACAAATTTATTAGAGTTTTTTGAGGATGTAACTAGTAGGGTAGATAAAGGGGAACCAGTAGATGTAGTATACCTGGATTTTCAAAAGGAATTCAATAAGGTGCCACATAAAAGACTAATAGGCAAGATATGGGCTCATGGTGTTGGGGATAATATATTAGCCTGGATAGAGGATTGGTTAACAGACAGGACGCAGAGAGTGGACATAAATGGAGCATTTTCAAGTTGGCAGGCAGTGAATAGTGGGGTGTCGCAAGGATCAGTACTGGGGCCTCAGCTATTTACACTATATTAATGACTTGGATGAAGAGACAGAGAGTAATGTATCTAAGTTTGCTGATGATACAAAGCTTGGTGGAAAGGTAAGTTGCGGGGAGGATGTACAGAAGCTGCAAAGAGATATAGACAGGTTAAGTGAGTGGGCATCAAGATGGCAAATGGAGTATAATGAAGTTGTTCACTTTGGTCATAAAAATAGAAAAGCAGAATTTTTTTAAAAGGTGTGCAACTGTTAAGTGTTGATGTTCAGAGAGACTTGGGGGTACTCGTACAAGGAACACACAAAGTTACATGCAGGTGCAGCAAGCTATTAGGAATGCAAATGGCATGTTGGCCTTCATTGCAAGGGGATTAGAGTACAGGAATACAGAAATCTTACTAAAATTGTACAGGGCTTTGGCAAGACTGCACCTGGAATACTGTGCAGTTTTGGTCTCCACATTTAAGAAGGGATATACTTGCACTGGAGGCAGTGCAGCGAAGATTTACTAAACTGGTCCCTGGGATGAGGGGGTTGTAAATTGGGCCTATATTCTCTGGAGTTTAGAAGAATGAGAGGTGATCTAATTGAGTGATACAAGATTCTGAAAGGGCTTGATAGGGTAGAAGCTGAGAGATTGTTCCCACTGGTCAGGGAATCTAGACACAGTCTCAGGATAAGGGGTCAATCATTCAGAACTGAGATGAGGAGAAATTACTACACTCACAAAGGGTTGTGAATCTTTGGAATTCTCTACCCCAGAGGGCTGTGGTTGCTCCATCATTGAATACATGTAAGGCTGGGATAGATAGATTTTTGGTCTTGCAGGGAGTCAGGGGATATGGGGAGTGGGCAGGAAGTGGAATTGAAGCCTAAGATCAGCCATGATCGTGTTAAATGGTGGAGCAGGCTCGATGGGCCACATGGTCTACTTCAGCTGCTATTTCATGTGTTTTTGTGTTTTCTACCTTCAACAATTTCTCCTTCGCACCCCCCCTCCCCGACAGTTTGTCTGTGCTTTCAGTCTTTCTTCATCCTCCAAAGGTTGACCTGTGCCTTCAGTCTCTCTCCAACTTCCAAAGGTTGACTCTGCCTTCAATCTCTCCCCCAGCACATGGAAATACTAATGATGTCTGTGGTGGTGACTCCCATTGCTAAGCATCTCTATGGATATTGAAGCTTTGGGATTCAAACTCCAAGATGCACTCATGGCTGCCTGGAGAACACTTGCAGCCAAAGGTGCCTACATTGTTTTGCTAAAATCAGTTAAGACAGGAATGTTGGGCCCATAATAACTGTGCTCCCCCAAGGGAACAATTGAATTATGAGATTGTTGAGTGGACTAATCTGATCTCTATGTTTATGTCCATCTGAGACGGTAGAAGGGGCCTCAGTTTAACGTCTCATACAAAAGACAGCACCTCTGACAGTGCAGCACTCTCAGTTCTGCACAATGCCAGCCTTGATTTTTTTTTTGTGTGCACAAGACCTGGCGTGGGACTTGAACCCAAAACCTTGTGACTCAGAGGTCAGAGTGCTACCAACTGAGCCATGGATGGCGCAACTGTGAGTGTTAGCTGGGTATGGGGGTTGGGGGGCATCTCAACCAAGTCTAATTAATCAACTGGTAGCCACAAGAAATTGAAACTAACAAGTTAATTGTCTTGCTCATCACATTGGAATGGCTGGACTGAAGTAACAATGTTCAAATGATTAAATTTATGAATGAACAGACAACAATGAAATATCAAAATCCTAGAACTCTCATTGAGAGAGAATCTTTGCTGCACAGCCTGCAGCGCTTCAAGAAGACCCTCACCCCGCCACCTTCTCGGGGCAACTAGGAATGGGCCACAAATGCCGGCTTTGCCAGTGATGCCCACATGATTCTTTTTTAAACTATTACTTCAGGAAACAGTAACTAAGAGCTGAATGAACAAGAAACTGCAGCTCCATAGAAATGTTAAATTTCAGTGCAGAAGGAGCCATTCTGCCGATTGCATTTATGTCAGCTGTATGCCTGAGCTATCCAAAAACTAATCCCACTTCACTGTGCTGTCCCCATAATCTTGCATCTTCTACTGCTTCAAATTAGATCTACTGTTCCTTTTTAAAAGGTACACTAGTCTCTGCCCCAACTACTCCCCATGGAAAAGTATTCAATGCTCATAAACTCTCTCATCATTCTCTAAGTGATGATTTTAATTGATAATCTATTATCTCCAACCAGAGGAGGTAGTTTTCCTCTATTCACCCTATCAAAATTATTCATAATTTAAAAACATATTAAATCTCCTCTTAGACTTCTTTGCTGTGGTGGAAATATTCCCAGTATCTCAAGTCTCTCCTCAGAACTATTTGTTGATTATCCCTGCAATTATCCATACATCGCTATTATAATTGTTACGCTATTAAGTGCTTTTTTATGGCTTTCTAAAAGTGGGTTTTAGAAGCTGCTTAGAGAGTGATGTTTAATAGAACCCTTGATCGTAGTGTGTTTGCTTAGAGCAGTAACTTTTGAATTGCTACAGGAATTATAGGAGAAAGCCATTCAACTCCTTAAGCCTGTTCTGCCATTCAGTGAGACCATGGCCGATCTGCGTCTTAACTCCATCCACCCGCCATGGCTTCATATCCCTAATACACTTGGCGAGCAAAAATCTATCAATCTCAGATTTAAAATTATTAATTGAACTAGCATCTCTCTACTTGTATCTTATCTATTCCCTTCATAATTTTATATGTTTCTATAAGATCCCCCCTCATTCTTCTGAATTCCAATGAATATAATCCCAATTTCCAACCATCCTTTGTGTGAAGAACTTTTTTTAACTTGTTTCCTGAAAGGCCTGGCTCTGATTTTTATGGCTATGTCCCCTTGTTCTAGACTTCCTCTTCAGTGGAAATAGTTTCTCTCTATCTACCCTATGGACTCCTTTTAAAATCCTCAAAAATTTCAATCAAATCAACCCTTAACCTTCTGTATTTCAGGGAATACAAACCTAGTTTATGCAATCCCTGCTCATGATTTAAGAACATAAGAACTAGGAGCAGGAGTAGGCCGCCCGGCCCCTCGAGCCTGCTCCGCCATTCAATAAGATCATGGCTGATCTTTTCGTGGACTCAGATCCACTTACCCGCTCTCTCACCGTATCCCTTAATTCCTTTATTGTTCAAAAAGATATCTACCTTAGCTTTAAAAATGTTTACTGAAGTAGCGTCAACTACTTCACTGGGCAAGGAATTCCATAGATTAACAACCCTCTGGGTGAAGAAGTTCCTTCTCAATTCAGTCCTAAATCTGCTCCCTCTAATCTTGAGGCTATGCCCTCTTGTCCCAGCTTCACCTGCCAGTGGAAACATCCTCTCTACTTGTATCTTATCTATTCCCTTCATAATTTTATATGTTTCTATAAGATCCCCCCTCATTCTTCTGAATTCCAATGAATATAATCCCAATCTACTCAGTCTCTCCTCATAAACCAACCCCCTCAACTCTGGAATCAACCTAGTGAACCTCCTCTGCACCCCCTCCAGTGCCAGTACATCCTTTCTCAAGTAAGGAGACCAAAACTGCACACAGTACTCCAGGTGCGGCCTCACCAGTACCTTATACAGCTGCAACATAACCTCTCTGCTTTTAAACTCAATCCCTTTAGCAATGAAGGACAAAATTCTATCTGCCTTCCTAATTACTTGCTGTACATGCAGACCAACCTTCTGCGATTCATGCACAAGGACACCCAGGTCCCTCTGCATAGCAGCATGCTGCAACTTTTTACCATTCAAGTAATAATCCTTTTTACTGTTACACCTACCGAAATGAATGACTTCACATTTATTAACATTGTACTCCATCTGCTAGACCTTTGCCCACACACTCAATGTATCTATGTTCCTCTGCAAAGTTTCACAGTCATCTGCACACTTTGCTCTGCCACTCATCTTAGTGTCATCTGCAAACTTTGACACCCTACACGTGGGCCCCAACTCCTAATCATCTATATAAATTGTAAATAATTGCAGTCCCAACACCGATCCCTGAGGCACACCACTAGTGACTGATTGCCAGCCAGAATAGCACTCATTTATCCCCACTCTCTGCTTCCTGTTAGTCAACCAATCCTCTATCCTACTTTACCCCTAATGCCATGCATCCTTATCTTATGCAGCAGCCTCTTGTGCGGCACCTTATCGAAGGCCTTTTGGAAATCTAGGTACACCACATCCACTGGGTCCCCATTGTCCACCTTGCTCGTAATGTCTTCATAGAATTCCAAAAGATTTGTCGAGCATGACCTGCCCTTCATGAACCCATGCTGCGACTGCCCAACGGGACAATTTCTATCGAGATGCCCTGCTATTTCTTCCTTGATAATAGACTCAAGCATCTTCCCCACTGCAGAGTTTAAGCTAACCGGTCTATAATTCCCCATCTTTTGTCTACCTCCCTTTTTAAACAGTGGCGTCACATCTGCTGTTTTCCAATCTGCTGGGACTACCCCAGAGTCCAGCGAATTTTGGAAAATTACCGCCAGTGCACCTGCTATTTCTCCCGCCATCTCTTTTAGTACCCTGGGATGCATTCCATCAGGGCCAGGAGACTTATCAATCCTTAGCTCCATTAGCTTGCCCAACACTACCTGTTCCGTAATAATGATTGTTTCCAGGTCCTCACCTACGTTCGTCTCTTTGTCAATTACTGGCATGTTATTAGTGTCCTCCACTGTGAAGACCGATACAAAATACCTGTTCAATGCCTCGGCCATTTCATCATATCCCATAACTAAATTCCCCTTCTCATCCTCTAAAGGACCAACTTTTACTTTAGCCACTCTTTTTTGTTTTATGTATTTATAGAAACTTTTGCTATCTGTCTTTATATACTGTGCTAGTTTTTTCTCATGTTCTATCTTACTTTTCTTTATAGCTCTTTTTGTGGCTTTCTGTTGACCTTTAAAGTTTTCCCAATCTTCTAGTTTCATGCTGTTTTTGGCCACTTTGTATGCCTTCTCTTTCAATTTGATAGCCTCCCTTATTTCCTTAGACACCCATGGCAGATTACCCCTTTTCTTCCAGTCCTTCCTTTTCACTGGAATATACTTTTGCTGAGCACTTTGAAAAATTGCTTTGAAAGTCCTCCACTGCTCGTCAACTGTCCCACCATAAAATCTTTGTTTCCAGTCTGCTTTAGCCAAGTCCTCCCTCATTCTATTGTAGTCCCCCTTGTTCAAGCGCAGGACCCTGGTATTGGATTTTATCTTCACACTCTCCATCTGTATTCTAAATTCAACCATACTGTGATCACTCCTTCCAAGAGGATCCCTAACTATGAGGTCATTAATTATTCCTGTCTCATTACACAGGACTAGATCTAGGATAGCTTGCTCCCTCGTCGGTTCCATTACATACTGTTCAAGAAAACTATCACGGATACACTCAACGAACTCCTCCTCAAGGCTACCCTGACTGAGCTGGTTCGACCAATCTACATGTAGATTAAAATCCCCCATGATAATTGCCGTACCATTTTTACAGGCATTAGTTATTTCTTTGTTTATTGCCCGCCCCAATGTGATGTTATTTGGTGGCCTATAGACTACGCCTATCAGTGACTTTTTCTTCTTAGAGTTTCTAATTTCCACCCAAATGGATTCAACCTCATTCTCCATAGAACCTATATCATCTCTCAGCACCGCCCTGATGTCGTCCTTGAATATCAGAGCTACACCACCTCCTTTACCTTCCTGTCTGTCCTTCCGAATAGTCTGGTACCCCTGGATATTTAACTCCCAGTCATGACCAACCTGTAACCATGTCTCCGTAATGGCTACCAAATCATATTCATTCACGATGATTTGTGCCATTAACTCATCAACCTTGTTACGAATGCTACGAGCATTCAGGTAAAGTGCCTTTATGCTAGCTTTCTTACCCTCATGATTTCCAACATCGCTAATAATATCTCCTGAGTTATCCTTCCTTTCTGCTTCTTTCATAGTCTGCCTTGAACTTAAACCCTCCTGCACACATGTTAACCTGCTGCTTACCTTTTTATTTATCATCATACTCTCTGTCGTTTTCCCTTTCCCTTCCCCCCGACTCACTAGTTTAAAGTCCTAGAGACCACCCTATTTATCCTTTTCGCTAGAACACTGGTTCCAGATCGGTTCAGGTGGAGACCGTCCCATCGGTACAGATCCCCCCGGTTCCAAAACTGATGCCAATGCCCCATGAAATGGAACCCCTCTTTCCCACACCACTCCCTTAGCTACGTGTTTACTTCCCTAATTTTCTTATCCCTAAGCCAATTTGCACGTGGCTTGGGCAGTAATCCGGAGATTATGACCCTCGAGGACCTGTTCCTTAATTTCGTTCCTAGTGCTTTATAATCCCCAAACAGGTCCTCCATCCTAGCCTTGCCTATGTTGTTAGTCCCAACGTGGACCACAACAACTGGATCCTCCCCCTCCCGCTCCAATATCCTTTCAAGCCGGTCAGAGATGTCCTGCACCCTGGCACCGGGCAGGCAACACACCATGCGGGACTCCCGATCCGGCTTGCAAAGGATACTATCTATCCCCCTAATTATAGAATCCCCTATAACTACCACATGTCTTTTTGCTCCCCCCTCTTGAATGGCCTTCTGCACCATGGTGCCATGGTCAGTTGGCTCATCCTCCCCACAGCCCTTCTCCTCATCTACACAGGGAGCAAGTATCTCGTACCTGTTGGATAAGGTCAAAGGCTGAGGCTCCTCCACTCCTGAACTCAGGATCCCCCTACCTGCCTCACTTGCAATCACACCCTGTTGTCCCTGATCACTAACTGAATTTGAAACCCTTGGAACCCTGGTAACCTCAGTGATCATTGACTATATTATGTGATTTGATGTCATGCTTTTCAAATTCTGTGCAAGTTAGGCTGAAATAAAGGCCTGCTCGGGTCTGCAAAAAAAAACCCGACCCGAGCCCGACAGAAACACATCCGACCCGAGCCTGACCTGGCCCGAGTCCTTCCATTTTATCCCGCGCCCCACCCGACCATCAGTTAACTTACCTTCCGTTTTTCACTTTGTTGCTGATCTGCACAAGCTTAAAATAACTAACAAAACCACCTTTCCAGTCCAAGAATTAAATTAACATTGGAGCCACTTACCTGTGATAGAGCGTGTCTGACCCAGCCCATCCTGAGCCCGAATGCCGGACCCGGAAGTGCGACCCGACCCGAACCCGACAAATGTAGCAGGCCTTTAGGCTGAAACCTTTTTTTTGACTGGTTAGCAATGCCAATAAGGAAATACCCCAAACCACCCTGAAATCTGCAACTCTCGAGGGTGGGAGGGAGGGATAGGTGGGGAGGTGGGTTTATGTGGGATCCCGAAGGCCAGCACGCTCATGGGCCTTTTAAGTAATACAAACCCCACAGGGCATCCAAATCCCTGTTGAATTAGACAGCTGTAGCGATAATTTTGTTTCCATCTTTGAACAGAGAGATTAATGACCTTTGCAGTTATTTTTCTTTGGTTAACTGGCAGTTGCAGCACTGGTGAAAGCATCATGAAGCCAATATAATCACCGCTATCTCTGGATTGGGCAATTTCTGTCAGTAATGGCAAAACGAGCAAAGAGTTTCTTCCAGCAGAAAATGTATGGTTAATACCCCTATTCCTAAAAAGCAAGAAATGGAGCTGTTGAATGCTGAAGCATCCTGAATTGTAAAGTTTATCTGCTAAAATTACCGCTGAAACAGAGACATTTTATCAAAGCTTTTCATCTTGCACCCATCAGGGCAGATCGCAAGAATACCAATGTAAGGGAAAGCAACAAATTTATACTATATGAGAAGAGGGTGCTGATTGGTTGACAAGTAGACTCTGATTGGTAGAGGCGTTGCCATGGAGAATGCACCAGTTTGCAGTGACTGACAGTTAACTGCCAAGCTTTGTTTGAAATTTAAACCAGGCAGCTTGACTCTGATTGGTCGAGGCATTGCCCTGAGGAAAGAACCAGCAAATGGCTGTCACTTATTTCACTTACCCTGGAAGGGGAATGTATCCCAAATATTTGAGCAACAGGTGAACCTAGCTGTTTCACACTGCTACTATGCAGTAGCAACATGTGTGGTGTTCACCACTAACAGGATGCTGCCGTCAAGCCAAAAAGACATTCTGCCTATCACACAATGAGGAATATGATATATGAATTTCAATGCCAGTGTGATGCTCGGTATACAGGCCATACGTCCCAAAGACTGGCGGATCGTATCAAACAACATGTCACTTATTTTGTTTCGCTGAAACAGGCACATTGTGTGCACATGTTGTTTCTGTCTGCAAAGAATAGAGCTCTGTGTATTAATATATGTAGCTTCCAGTACGCACAGATGCGCCACACTGCGAGCCCAACTGACAATCTTAAATTGGTTGTCAGCGTAATTCTTAGCACACTGAGGATTATTTAGCAAATGTTATCCAATCGTGGAATCATATCTAATGTGGGACACTGTGTTTTGAGTTTTGCAAGCACGTGCTGGTTGGGTACGGTCAGTACCTTGCCCATTGTGAACAGTGGAAGGGACATGTTGTTTGATACGATCCGCCAGTCTTTGGGACGTACGGCCTGTATACCGAGCATCACACTGGCATTGAAATTCATATATCATATTCCTCATTGTGTGATAGGCAGAATGTCTTTTTGGCTTGACGGCAGCATCCTGTTAGTGGTGAACACCACACATGTTGCTACTGCATAGTAGCAGTGTGAAACAGCTAGGTTCACCTGTTGCTCAAATTTTTGGGATACATTCCCCTTCCAGGGTAAGTGAAATAAGTGACAGCCATTCGCTGGTTCTTTCCTCAGGGCAATGCCTTGACCAATCAGAGTCAAGCTGCCTGGTTTAAATTTCAAACAAAGCTTGGCAGTTAACTGTCAGTCACCGCAAACTGGTGCATTCTCCATGGCAACGCCTCTACCAATGAGTTCACTTGCCAACCAATCAGTACTCTCTTCTCAGTTGCTTTCCCTTTGTTTCTGTCCTGGTGAGTGCAAAACGAAAAGATTCGACAAAATGTTTCTGTTTTCAGTACTACTCAAGTTCTGTACGACCAAACGACTATTTGCTAATGTTAGCTTCTTCACACTGACTGGCATGGTTACCTCTTCAAGCTTGTTGTACAGAGGGTATTGTCAGTGCTTGCTGTTTACATGAAAATATTCATTTGTTGTATCTGGAAAGGACCACTGATGATGACTCCCTTTTCAAGAAAATTTATAATTTCTTGTTCATATGGTAGCATAAATATCATGCTCTGTTGGTAGAGCTCTTGCATATTGCAGTCATAATACCAGCCCTAAACTAGGTGTAGTGCACCTCATTTACCTGCTACAATGGAAGTGGGACTGCACCCTTGACATTAATGAAATGGGCTGATAATTGCGGGTTCCCTCCATTGTTGGTCTGACACAGCATTTATAGCTTCTGATTGGCCTGTTTAAACGATTCAATTTTCATCCCAGCATTTGCAATTAAGATCCGTCTTTTTCTGTTATTTTAAATATGCATTTTAAATGTTGGTAACCTGACTCCTGCTGACCTCCTGACCAGAAGCCTTGGTGCCTATTGGTGTCCTAACCAGGAGCCCTGACAAATCCGAGTCTCCAGACCAAAAGCTTTAACTCCTGCTGATCTTTCAGAGCTGATGTCAGGAAGCACTCCTTCAGACAAAGGGTAGTGGAAATCTGGAACGCTCTGTCCCAAAAAGCTGTTGAGGCTGGGGGTCAATTGAAAATTTCAAAACTGGGATTGATGGATTTTTGTTAGGTAAGGGTATTAAGGGTTACAAAGCCAAGGCAGGTAGATAGAGCTCACATACAAATCAGCCATCCAAGACTGGGTATTGTGTAATGAGAGAGGAATAATTGACAATCTAGTGGTGCGAGACCCCTTGGGGATGAGCGACCATAATATGATAGAATTCCTCATCAAGATGGAGAGTGATGTAGTTGATTCTGAGACTAGGGTCCTGAATCATAGTAAAGGAAACTACGAAGGTATGAGGCACGAGTTGGCTAAGACAGATTGGGAAATGTTACTTAAAGGGATGACGGTGGTAGGCAATGGCAAACATTTAAAGGGTGCATGGATGAACTGCAACAATTGTTTATCCCTGTCTGGTGCAAAAGTAAAACGGGAAAGGTAGCCAAACCATGGCTTTCAAGGGAAATTAGAGATAGCCTGAGATCCAAGGAAGAGGCATATAAATTTGCCAGGAAAAACAACAGACCTGAGGATTGGGAGCAGTTTAGAATTCAGCAAAGGAGGACCAAGGGATCGATTAAGAAGGGGAAACTAGAGTAGGAGAGCAAGCTTGCAGGGAACATAAAAATCTGACTGTAAAAGTTTTTGTAGGTATGTGGAGAGAAAAAGATTGGTGAAGTCAAATGCAGGTCCCTTACAGTCAGAAACAGGGGAATTTATTCTGGGGAATAAAGAAATGGCTGACCAACTAAATGCATACTTTGGTTCTGTCTTCACAACGGAGGACACAAATATCATACCAGAAATGTTGGGGAACACATGGCTTAGTGAGAGAGAGCAACTGAAGGAAATCAATATTAGTAGAGAAATGGTGTTGGGGAAATTGATGGGGTTGAAGGCCGATAAATCCCCAGGCCCTGATGGTATGCATCCCAGAATACTGAAGGAAGTGGCCCTAGAAATAGTGCATGCATTGGTGGTCATCTTCCAAGATTCTATAGACTCTGGAACAGTTCCGACAGATTGGAAGGTAGCTAATGTAACCCCACTATTTAAAAAGGGAGGTAGAGACAAAACAGGGAAATATAGACCAATCAGCCTGACGTCGGTAGTTGGGAAAATTCTAGAGTCCATTATCAAAGATTTTATAGCAGAGCACTTAGAGAACAGTGGTAGAATCGGGCAGAGTCAGCATGGATTTGTGAAAGGGAAATCATGCTTGACAAATCTACTAGAATTCTTCGAGGATGTAACTAGTAGAGTTGATGAGGGAGAGCCAGTGAATGTGGTTTATTTGGACTTTCAGAAGGCTTTCGACAAAGTCCCACATAAGAGACCAGCGCATAAAATTAAAGCACATGGGATTGGGGCTAGTGTATTGCGATGGATGGAAAATTGGTTGGCAGACAGGAAACAAAGGGTAGGGTTAAATGAGTCGTTTTCCGAATGGCAGGCAGTGACTAGTGGGGTCGCAGGGATCGGTGCTAGGACCCCAGCTATTCACAATATATATTAATGATTTAGATGAGGGAACCAAATGTAATATTTCCAAATTTGCAGATGACACAAAACTGGGTGGGAGGGTGAGTTGTGAGGAGGATGCAGAGAGGCTTCAGGGTGATTTGGACAAGTTGAGTGAGTGGGCTAATGCATGGCAGATGCAGTATAATGTGGATAAAGGTGAGGTTATCCACTTTGGTAGCAAAAATAGGAAGGCAGACTATTATCTAAACGGCTATAAACTGAGAGAGGGGAATATACAGCGAGACCTGTGTGTTCTCGTACACCAGTCGCTGAAGGTAAACATGCAGGTGCAACAGGCGGTATAAAAGGCAAATGGAATGTTGGCCCTCACAGAGAGAGCATTCGAGTACAGGAGCAGGGATTTCTTGCTGCAATTATACAGGGCCTTGGTGAGACCACACCTGGAATATTGTGTGCAGTTTTGGTCTCCTTATCTGAGGAAGGATGTTCTTGCTATAGAGGGAGTGCAGCAAAGGTTTATCAGACTGATTCCTGGGATGGCGGGTCTGACGTATGAGGAGAGATTGAGTCGGTTGGGCTTATTTTCGCTGGAGTTCAGAAGAGTGAGGGGGGTTCTCATAGAAACCTATAAAATTCTAACAGGACTTGACAGGGTAATTGCAGGAAGGATGTTCCCAATGGTGGGGGAGTCCAGAACTAGGGGTCATAGTCTAAGGATACGGGGTAAATCTTTCAGGACTGAGATGAGGAGAAATTTCTTTACCCAGAGCGTGGTGAGCCTGTGGAATTTGCTACCACAGAAAGCAGTTGAGGCCAAAACATTGTATGTTTTCAAGAAGGAGTTAGATATAGCTCTTGGGTCTAAAGGGATCAAAGGGTATGGGGCGAAAGCGGGAACAGGTTACTGAGTTGGATGATCAGCCATGATCATAATGAATGGCGGAGCGGGCTCGAAGTGCCGAATGGCCTACTCCTGCTCCTATTTTCTATGTTTCTATCTAATTGAATGGCAGAATGGGATTCAAGGGATGAATAGCCTCCTCCTGCTCCTACGTCCCTATATTCCTGACCAGAAGTTCTGACTTTGGCAGTCATATTGATCCAATGCTAGTGCATATTTTGGGATGTATCAGCTTTAATATCTATACACGAGATACAGACCGTCTCACTTCAAAGCCATTGCAGCCTAGATCCGAAGGCTACAAGTTGCTTCAGTGGTGCCTGGCTCTGCAGTCAACTTTTATGGAGCTGATACTGATTGTGTACCAGTAGTTGCTTTTATGTTGTGCTATGGTCCATATCAGTGGTGCCAGCCCCTTTTGCATTCGTCTCAGACAGCTGGCGGCAACTCGAAAGAAGACTTGTCAGTATTCGCCAAGGTCTGCAGCCTCTTTAGATCTTCCAGATACGAGCCTCGGAGAGTCCCAGAAAGTTTACTTTCAAGTTGAAGCCAGCTGCACTGACCCACAAATAGGATTTAACACCAGTGGCACAGTCTCCTGTTGCATAAAGGCAGCTAATGCATATACTGTACGATGACTGGTGCACTATAGTGAGTCTGTTTTGCTTCTCAATATGGCTAGAATGAAGTACTATATTAGGAGTTCTTCAGAATATACAGGAGAGTTGTAGTGGGGTGTTGAGAGTTTTTTTGTAATTTGATGAATCAACAAAGTTAAACTCCCTAGAGATAACTGAATCTCTCCTGCAGTCACATCCTATTGCCCCAATGATGGTTTTGAGTAGGTACCTAAACCACCTAACTTTGCTTCATTTTTATCAATAGTTTTTAGCACAGCTGAAGATCATGGATTACAGTCTGTTAGTTGGTATCCATGACGTGGATCGTGCTGAGCAAGAAGAGATGGAAGTGGAGGAGAAAGGTGACGAAGAGGATTGTGAAAATGATGGAATGGGTCATCCAGTTGGCTCATATGGAACTCCACCAGACAGTCCTGGAAACATGTTGAATTTCCCACGAATCTTTGGACCAGGAGAGTTTGATCCAACAGTTGATGTGTATGCTATAAAGAGCCACGACAGTAAGCAGATTGTTCTAAAGTTACCAGTTTTTTAAAAAATACTTTTAGTTTAAAGATTTTGATACCTTGCATCATTGCGGAAACACCATCAGCACATGGACTGCAGTGGTGGTAGCGGAAGGCCCATTACCACTATTTGAAGGCAACTAATGAGACTTTGCCAGTGTCGTCCACTTCCCAAGAACATACTTTAAAAAAAAATTCCCCTACTCTACTTTGAATAGTGTTGCTATGTGTTATGAAAAAGGAAATTATTACTGGGAAAATGTACACAAATCATTATTTATTCTCAATTCATAATCCAGTATTTTACACGTTTTTGTTAGATTGTGGAACATTTAAAAACATTCATCGTGTCATTTCTGGGAATGGCATTCCTTCTTAGCGCTAAGCACTCACAAATCAGGTAGAGCAGAGCACTGTTGGTGTAACTACGCCACACGACTGCAGCGGTTCATGAAGATGGCTCACGCCCACCTTCTCAAGGGCAATTAGGGATGGGTAATAAATGCTGCCCTTGCCAGCGATGCCCAAAACCCCACAAACAAATGGAAAAAATAGGTTAAATGCAAAGTAATGCTCCCTTTATGTTGTTCCAACAATATGCCTTCACCCCAAACCTAGAAACCCTGGCTCAGATACTATGTCCCTAAAGCTGTTCACTTCATTTTCTCTCTCCTCACCTTTCAAACCCCATTTGTCAATGCGTTAGATGTGGCAGTGAACTCCCACACTTGTGCTTTGGTGATATTTTTGTCTTCTGCAAAGTGTCTTCTGTTTTTTTTTGAATGTTACAGAAACTACATCAGTGAAAATTTGTTTGTTGTTTAAGAAGCTCTTCCTGATATCTAGAATTTACTGCACAGGCCCTTCGGCCCAACAAATCTATGCCAGTGTTTATATTCCCCATGAGCCTCCTCCCGTTCGATTTCATCTCACCCTGTCAGTATATCTTTCTATTCCTTTCTCTGTCATGTGTTTATCTAGTTTCCTGTTAAATGCATTTATGCTATTCATCTCAACTACTGCATGTAGTAGCAAGTTCCACATCTAATGCTGGATCTGTATAAAACGCTGGTTAGGCCACAGCTGGAATATTGCGTGCAGTTCTGGTCACCACATTGCAGGAAGGACATAATTGCTCTGGAGAGAGTACAGAGGAGATTTACAAGTATGTTGGGCTTGCAAGTTGCAACTATGAGGAAAGGTTGGATACGTTAGAACAGAGGAGGCTGAGGGGGTGACTTCATTGAGGTGCACAAAATTATGAGGGGCCTACATAGAATAGACAGTAAGGACCTGTTTCCCCTCGCGGAGAAGTCAATTACCGGGGGCACAGATTTAAGGTGATTGGCAGAAGGATTAGAGGGGACATAAGGAAAAACTTTTTCACCCAGAGGGTACTGAGTGCCTGGAATTCACTGCCCGGATCGGTGGTGGAAGCAGAAACCCTCCACTCATTTAAAAGCTACCTAGACCTGCACCTGAAATGATGTAACCTGCAAGGTTACAGACCAGGTGCTGGAAGGTGGTATTAGATCGGACAGCTAGTTTATTTCAGCCGGCACAGACACGATGGGCTGAATGGCCTCTTTCTGTGCTGTAACTTTTCTGTGGTTGTAACCATCCTGAATTCCTTATTGGATTTATTAGTGACTATCTTGTATTTATATTTATCTGTTTTAAATTGATTTGCCACCAATGGAGATTTTATGTTGAATAAAATGCCATGCTGGTGCCGGCTTGCGACCGTCTAGGTTTAGCGCAGCCCTAAAATAAAATTAACAAATTCACTCAGACTAGCAAACAGGAAGACCTGTCTTTTATTGGGCCTTTTTGACAGCCAGCAATACCGAGTGCGGCACATGTAATTCCTGTCTGTGCAAAGTTTGAGTATTGGGAGCAGGCAGAACTAGCACTGGTTTCATGCGATATAAAAGCAGCTGAATTGCCATGCCTGTTTATTCTGTCTTTTTCTTATTTATTTTGAGGTAATTATACAAAGCATTGTACTGCTTTGACTCTACATCTGCATTAACGTTGGTCTTGAGTGCAGCTCAGAGCCTCAGCTGCTGGCTTTTAAATATACCCTAAACCTCTGGAATTCCCTCCCTAGACCTCTCCGACTCTCTACCTCTCTCTCCTCCATTAACAAGTTCCTAAAAACCTACCTGTTTGACAAAGCTTTTGGTCACCTGTCCTAATATCTTCTTCTATGGCTCGGTGTCAAATTTTGTTTGATAATGCTCCTGTGAAGCATCTTGGGAAATTTTACTACATTAAAGGTGCTATCTAAATACAACTTGTTGTTAATTTACACGAGATGGGATCCGATTAAGCACGAGGTGACTCTGAATATAGCACCTCATCCTAGCTTTGGTTATTTAGCATTTTACATGTTTGTTCTATCACAGCTTAGCAATATATGGTGTAAGTTTACTTGAGGCTTATTGCTTCCAGCTGTACATTTGTTTTCATTGACTTTTATATGAGTTTGTTACATTTGGCAAGCAAAATCAGGTGCACTGTCAGAACTAATGGAAATGTTGTTTATCTTGGTCCTTTTTCCTATACTGTAACATCAGCAGCCACTGTGGGATGTCGGGTCAATGACAGTGGCAAGATTTGTTTGATGCTCGGTGCTGGAGGCCTGAGAATTGCTGCTGTCTAATATATCTCCTGTTTCAGAGTCTGTTGCTGTCTCTGATGGGGGACCGTGTTGTGAGTGGCGGTGGGTGGGGGGGGGGGGGGCGGTGGGGGTGGTGGAAGGTAGCAGAGCAGAGTGCCACTTGATTTTTTTCAGACAATGGGTTCTCCTTGTAGCTGATGTGAAAAAAAGTGATTCTGACAGTTATTCTAGTTTCATAAAAATATACATCATTGTAATTCAAATCATTGTTGGTGTGCAGATACACAGTAGGTCAATCAGCACCTGAGAAGCAAAGAGTTAACATATCTGATGTGAAATTTGGGGAAAAGTTTTTTGTCTGCGTTTGCTGACAATGCACCCACTAGGTGGCGTAGTACTTGAACATGCGCAACTGCAGCCTCATGCACTGAAATGTCACTGTCTGTGACGTCTCAGGCAGCTCCCAGTAATAAAGATGACTCTGCTCAATTTATTTCAAAAACAAAAAACAAATGAAACCCAAATGCCCACAGTGGCTGTGCTCATTGCCTCCATCCCACCCCCTACAATACCCCGCTCCCTCCTACCATCGCGCTTCTCTTCGCCGCTCCCTCCCACGCCGTCTGCTCGCCGCTTGCTCCCCGCCTCGCCACTTGCTCCCCGCCTCGCCACTTCTCCCTCCTCAGCCATTCGGTCCCCGCTTCACCCCCCACTTGTCGGCCACTCCTTCCCACTCGCAGTCTCCCTCCCCTGCCTAACTCGTCACTCTCTCTCCCCCGCTTCCCCCGTGCGGAGAAGGATGGCGGCAATAGCAGGAGGGAGTGGGCAGTAGAAGTGGGAGGGAGTGGGGAGCAGAGGGGATGAAGCAACAGGGCCAAAGCAAGTGGCCCACAGGTAGGTTGGGGGGAGAAGTGGCGAGGTGGGGAGTGAGTGGCCGACAGGTGGTGGGGTGGACTGAAGTGGGGAGCGAATGGCTGAGGGGCAGAAGTGGCGAGGTGGGGAGTGAGTGGCCGACAGGTGGTGGGGTGGACTGAAGTGGGGAGCGAATGGCTGAGGGGCAGAAGTGGCGAGGTGGGGAGCAAGTGGCGAGCAGACATTGCAGTACACAATGACTTTTTTGCCCGCATGCAAGCTGGGTGCTGACGTAGGCTGCGCATGCACAGCACCATTCTTACAGTAAGAGTCCATTCTGTGCATGTGCGAAGCTGGGAGCACTCTGATGATGTCGGCACTGGGCTGCGTTGTCAGGAGACAATTTGTAAAATTTTAGCTAAGACCTTTTGGTGGAGTGGTTCTGATTAAAGCTGCCATCTGAAACGTTAACCTGTGTTTTACCTTCAGATTCCTAAGCTGGTCAGTTTCAGCATTTTCTTCATTTATCTTAGATTTCAGCATTGACCATTTTCCTTGAAGCTGTTTTTAAAAGTTAGAATCATTAGTCAATTATTTTAATGTTTTATCTTAAATCATTCCATCTGGGCACTGTCCCAGGGCAGTGTTGAGGGAGTGCTACATCATGTTGTGTTCCAACTGCCTATTTCAGTGGTTGTGAAAGGTTCCACATGCCACTATTCAAATATGAACAGACAGTTCTCCCAGTGCCCCGGCTACATTCCTCCCTCAGCTAACATCACCAAAAAGACACCGTTCAGTTGATCATTGATCACATGACTGTTTGTGGGCTCTTGGTCTGCAGAAAATTTGTAAGAACCACTTCTGATTTGCATAGACAAACAGCAAATGTGACATGATAACTATGACTCATATTGACTCATATTGCAAAACGCTGTCCCCCTTTCAACATGATCAACAGGGACCTTCAGCACTCTGCCAAAAAGTGACAAGGGAGAACCATGATTGTAGTACTTGAGTACTGCACTGTTAGACTTGCTATTAGCACAACCTTTATGCCTGTGAATGGGTTAAAAAGTAATGATTAGGCAGTATATATATTTAGGCAGAACAATGGCAAATGAAATTTGATACAGGCAAATAAGTATTGCATTAAGGAAGGAAAAATAGGCAACATACACAATCTTGAGGATGTTGCTGAAAAAAGTCCAAGGTGTCTTAACAAACACCGTGTTAAGCATATCCTTCCATCACAAAACAGCATCAACAAAACCAATTGAAAGTTGAACTACAAAGCTAAAATAGTGGAATATAAGTCAGAGCAGACAGTGGTCAGAGTTTATAATCCTACGTCAGACCACACCTTGAAAACTGTGTCCAGTTCACATTGCCAAGAAGCAAGGGAGAGGATCAAGGACTGGAGGCAGTGCAGTGAAGAGCCACATGGCTGGTCCCTAATGGTGTTTCTGAATTATGAGGGAAAAATGGAGAAACTTTGGCTTTTCAGATGGGAAAGGAGGTGTCAGAAAGGTTATCTTGTAGAAGTGTATAAAATTGTTAAGAGAGTGGAAAAAGTAAACCCTGAATATTGCTTTATATTAGGGGAGTAGAGCAAGGGAACACTGGTTCAGACTAGTAAAAGATCATTTTAGGACAGATGCCTTATTCATTGAGAGTTTATTGTGGAATTAACTTCCAGGAAGAGTAGTGGTGCCAAAAACAACACCTTATATTGATATAGTACTTTTAATGTAATGAAATGTTCCAAGGGGTTTCACAGGAGTGTTGTAAAGCAAAATTAAACACCGAGCCACCTAAAGCGATATTAGGACAGATGGCCAAAAGCTTGGTCAAAGAGGTGGGTTTTAAGGAGCATCTTCAAGGAAGAAAGAGAGGTAGAGGTAGGGAATTCCAGAGCTTAGGGCCTTGGCAGCTGAAGGCACAGCCACCAATGGCAAAGCAATTAAAATTGGAGAGCTGAAAAGGTCAGAATTAGATGAATGCAAATATCAGAGGATTGTGGGGTTGGAGGAGATTACAGAGATAGGGAGGGGCAAGGCTATGGATGGATTTGAAAATAAGGATGAGAATTTTAAAATCAAGATGTTGCTTGACAGGGTGTCATTGTAGGTCAGTGAGCACAGGGGTGGTGAGTAAGGACATGGACAGCAGAGCTTTGGATGACCTCAAGTTTATGGGGGGTAGAATGTGGGAGACCAGCCAGGAGTGCATTGGAATAGTCAAGTCTGGAGGTAACAAAGGCATGAATGAGGGCTTCCGCTGCAGATGAGCTGAGGCAGGGGCAAAATCGGGTGATGTTACGGAGGTGGAAAAAGGCTGGAAACATTAAAGACTGACTGAATGCTGCAAGGAGAGGGACTTCAGGAAGCTTCTGTATTAATTAAGATGGGGTAAATGGCTTTCCTCATCTGTAGTCATTGGTCAAGGATGTTTCATTAAGATGTGAAAGCGTCTATGACAGTGGAGTTGTTAAAATACTGGACTAGCAACCTGGAGGTTGCGAGTTCAACCATTGCAAGTTGTGAAATAAACTCGTTGCATCTGGTAAAATGCTGGTGAAAGCTGCCGGATTGCTGACTGCGTTTCACTGATGTCCTCCATGTATAGGGGAGCTGCCACCTCTACCCAGTCTGTCCTAAATGTAAGCTGAGCCCAACATTATGCAGTCAATTCTTAATGCCTGCTGAAGTAGCATAATGAACCACTCCATTTTAAAATCAGTTGCTTGAAGAAAAAACGCCCACTTCTCAAAAAAAAATTTTTTTTTTAAAAACATGAGAACCAGACAACATGGGAAGGAGATAAACTCCTGGTCTGAATAATCTGAGCGCATGTGTGGCACAGTAATTAGAAAACCATTAAGGGTAGCAGGTGGAGCTGACTGTTCTGCAGTCACTAATGGAGATGCTGAGTCTGTTGGAAATGAGCTCGATTAGAAGTCATTAACAACTGGACAAATAACATGATTGGTTCAAATTAAGTAAAATGGGTAATTTTATTTTGAACATCTGCAAGCCAGATGCTCTGTTTATTGTTCTTGTTCAAAAGATTGAGTTTAAATCAAATAAAACTAGTTAGAAAATGGTAAGTTCAGAGAAGCACATGACCAAACCTGCCTATAAGGAGGGTGACCTTTGGGAGTTGTTGATGTTTAGATGGGTGGTCTCTAATACAGGTTTCATGTCTGATGTTTGGCCATCACTGCGACTGGGAGATTTGCTAGTTCTGTTGGGGGAGGGGAGGGGTTTAAACTAATTTGGCAGGGGGATGGGATACAGAGTGGCGGTAAAGTGGGGGGTAATATAGAACAGAAAATGAGTCTGCCTGGAAGGCAGAGCAAATATAGACCTGGTAAGGCGCAAGGGAAAAATGCAAGGTTAGATCGCATCTATTTCAATGCAAGGAGACTTACTAGTAAGGCAGATGAATTGAGGTCATTAATTAACACATGGGATTATGATATTATTGCTATCACAGAGACATGGTTGAGGGAGAGACCGGACTGGCAGCTCAATATTCCAGGGTATAGAATCTGGCATTGCACTGTTGATCAAGGAGTCAATTACTGCAGTAAGGAGGGATGACATCTTAGAAGGTTCCTCAAATGAGGCCATTTGGGTAGAACTTAAAAACAAAAAGGGGCCATTCACTAGGCTGGATGTCTACTACAGGCCTCCAAACAGTCAGGAAGAGATAGAGGAGCAGATATGTAGGCAAATTTCTGAGAGGTATGAAAATAATAGGGTAATAATAGTAGGGCATTTCAACTTCCCCAATATTAACTGGGATAGTCTTAGTGCAAAAGGGGTGGAATTCTTAAAATGCATACAGGAGAGCTTTTTGAGCCAGTATGTAGACAGTCCCACAAGGGAAGGGGCAGTACTGGACCTAATCCTAGGGAATGAAACCGGTCAAGTGGTAGAAGTGTCAGTGGGGGAGCATTTCGGGGATAGTGACCATAACTCTGTACGATTTAAGGTAGTTATGGAAAAGGACAAAGATGGACCAGAAGTAATGACACTGAATTGGGGGAAGGCAGATTTCAATATGATAAAACAGGATCTGGCCAAAGTGGACTGGGAGCAGCTACTTGTAGGAAAGTCTACATCGCATCAGTGGGAGTCATTCAAAGAGGAAATAGTGAGAGTCCAGAGCCAACATGTACCCATAAGGTGAAGGGTAGGACTAACAGGCCCAGGGAACCCTGGATCAGGAAAAAAAAAAGGAGGCTTACGGCAGATCCCAAGTGCTGAAAACAGCGGAGGCACTAGAGAAGTATAGAAAGTGTAGGGTGGCACTTAAAAACGTAATTAGGACAGCGAAGAGGGGGCATGAAAAAACACTGGCGGGCAAGATAAAGGAAAATCCCAAGGTGTTTTATAAGTATATTAAGGATAAGAGGATAACCAGGGTAAGAGTAGGGCCCATTAGGGACCAACGTGGCAATCTTTGTGTGGAGCCGGAGGAACTAGGTGAGGTTTTAAATGATTACTTTTCATTGTGTTCACTATGGAGAAGGACGATGTAGGTGTAGAGATCAGGGAGGGGGATTGTGATATACTTGAACATATTAGCATTGAAAGGGAGGAAATATTAGCTGTTTTAGTGGGCTTAAAAGTGGATAAATCCTCAGGCCCAGATGAGATGTATCCCAGGCTGTTATGTGAGGCAAGGGAGGAGATAGCAGGGGCTTTGACACAAATTTTCAAATCCTCTCTGGCCACAGGAGAGGTACCAGAGGACTGGAAGACAGCGAATGTGGTACCATTATTCAAGAAGGGTAGTAGGGATAAACCAGGTAATTACAGGCCGGTGAGTCTAACATCAGTGGTTGGGAAAATATTGGAAAAACTTCTGAGGGACAGGATTAATCTCCACTTGGAGAGGCAGGGATTAATCAGGGATAGTCAGCATGGCTTTGTCAGGGAGAGATCGTGTCTAACTAACTTGATTGAATTTTTCGAGGAGGTGACTAGATGTGTAGATGAGGGTAAAGCAGTAGATGTAGTATACATGGATTTCAGTAAGGATTTTGTTAAGGTCCCGCATGGAGATTGGTTAAGAAGGTAAGAGCCCATGGGATCCAGGGCAATTTGGCAAATTGGATCCAAAGTTGGCTTAGTGGCAGGAGGCAGAGGGTAATGGTCGAGGGCTGTTTTTGTGATTGGAAGCCTGTGACCAGTGGTGTACCACAGGGATTGGTGCTGGGGCCCTTGCTGTTTATAGTGTACATTAATGATTTAGATGTGAATATAGGAAGTAAGTTTGCAGATGACACGAAAATTGGTGGTGTTGTAAATAGTGAGGAGGAAATCCTTAGATTACAGGGAGATATAGATGGGCTGGTAAGATGGGCGGAGTAGTGGCAAATGGAATTTAATCCTGAAAAGTGTGAGGTAATGCATTTTGGGAGTACTAACAAGGCAAGGGAATATACAATGGATGGTAGGACCCTAGGAAGTACAGAAAGTCAGAGGGACCTTGGTGTACCTTTTCCATAGATCACTGAAGGCAGCAGCACAGGTAGATAAGGTGGTTAGGAAGGCATATGGGATACTTGCCTTTATTAGCCGAGGCATAGAATATAAGAGTAGGGAGGTTATGATGGATCTGTATAAAACGCTAGTTAGGCCACAGCTGGAGTACTGTGTACAGTTCTAGTCACCACACTATAGGAAGGATGTGATTGCACTGGAGAGGGTGCAGAGGTGATTCACCAGGATGTTGCCTGGGCTGGAGCATTTCAGCTATGAAGAGAGACTGAAAAGACTAGGGTTGTTTCCCTTGGAGCGGAGAAGGTTGAGGGGGGACATGATTGAGGTGTACAAGATTATGAGGGGCATTGATAGGTTGTCTTTATTGCCATCGTTTCATGGCTTACCAGTGTAATTGCTAATTATGTAGCACAATTATCATGGTGATGACCGGAAACTCTACTCTGATTGACCATTGTCATGGAAGTTGTGGTTAGCCAATTAGACAGTAAGCTTGAAATACTATGCAGCAGAGAAGCTGTTCTGTTTCGTCTCCCACTGCCACCCACCAGGGTCTTAGAGAATTGCATGAGTATTTGGATGGTCTGCAAATATAAGTGAGCAAAGTTACTGGGCGTGAAACTGCTAGAAGAAACATGTGTATTCTAGTGCTGGTATCATAACTGCATTGTAATAGTCTTGTTCTCTAATGTCAGTAATACTGGCTAATTTTCCAGATGCTCCAAGGAAGGAAGTTTTCTTTATGGCGATAATCGATATTTTAACTCATTATGATGCAAAGAAGAAAGCTGCCCATGCTGCCAAAACAGTCAAACACGGGGTAAGTACATCACCTGCAACAACTAAACATTGGGGTATATTTTCTTCTGTTCGCGAATTCTGAGTACAAAATGAAGAAACCCACTTACATTGTCAGCTTGACTCTGTGGGTAGCACTCTTACCTCTGAGGCAGCAGGTTGTGGGTTCAAGGGGCGCTCCAGAGACTTGAGCACATTATCTAGACTGATACTTCAGTGCAGTACTGAGGGAGTGCTGCACTGTCGGAGGTGCCATTTTCAGCTGAGACGTTATCCCAAGGCCCAGTGCTTGCTCTGTTGATGCAGAAAGAAAAAAACTTGCATTTATATAGTGCCTTTCACGACCTCAGGACCCAAAGCACTTTACAGCCAGTCAGGTACTTCTGAAGTGTAGTCACTGTTGTGTTTTGGGAAAAGCAGCAACCAATTTGTGCACAACAGGCTTCCACAAACAGCAACATGATCATGATCAAATCATCTGGTTGAGGGATAAATATTGGGCAGGATACCGGTAGAACTGCCTTTCTGTACTTCTAAATAGCGCCATGGGATGTCTTGCATCCGCCCAAGAGATGTAAAAAAGATTACATGGTACTTTGTTTTTTTAGAAAGTCGTGAGGAATTTTCCCAGTCTCTTGGCCAACATTCGTTGCTCAGTCAGCATCACCAAAACAGGTTATCATTCTATTTGTTGTTTGTAGGATCTTGCTGTGCTAAAGTTGGCTATTGCATTTGCCTCCAAAAACAGTGACTACACTTTAAAAGATAATTCACTCGCTGTGAAATGCTTTGGGAAGTCCTTAGGACATAAAAAGCAGTATGTAAATACAAGTCCTTCTTCCAGAGGCTTGGAGAGCAGAATACACATGTCATGTTGATGCGGTGCCCCTTCATAGTCTGAGGTTAAGGCGCATGGATCAGTGCAGTGTGCAAAGACCTCTGAGCTTGCTCTCACCCGTGCTCAGTCTAGGCATGTTTGTTGCTACCACAGGGTCTAAAGTGTGGCCTTTCTTATTCCTTGCCTCCACACACATACAAAATAAGAAACACAATAAATACTCAGGCTAATGATGAACAAGAAATATCTATGCAATTGTTCCTGTAGGACCTGAGTTCAAATCCAATCCTCGCATATTACTGAAGAATTATTAATTACTGAGCTGTTTCCTT